>NC_083239.1:50339761-50644511 GCF_032191835.1 Heteronotia binoei | reverse complement strand
GGGACACAGTGAGCCAAAACAGGTTACCACCCAAAAGGCTTGGAGCAGTGGATGGGGAAGACCTCCAGTCATACCCCCATCTTGCCTTGAAGCTCACTGGGTGACTTTGGGCCAATCATTCTCTTCTCTCTGCCTAACCTATCTTATAAGGCTGTGGTGAGGGGAAAATGGAGGAGGGGAAAGAAGGACCACCATCTCCTCCCATATGACCCTACCCACCCACTCCTGTCATCTTTGGAGGCCCTGCTTCGGTTGTCTCTGTCATCTGAGGTGGCAACCCGACAAAGGGCTTTTTCAATCATGGCACCAAAATTCTGGACTTCCTTCCCCAGGGAGATTGGCCTGTCTCCCTCTACCAGTGATTTCCACCAATGTTGTGATTTTTTGGCATACCCCCCGATAACGGTTATTGGCCTTCCTCTCTGGTTCTGTTGTTTGTGTTTTTATTGAATTACTTCATCATTCTAATGCTGTTTTTAACTGTTTTAATGTTTTAAGCATGCTGCCTTGGGGATGCTAAGAAGAATTGCAGATTTATACCCCGTCCTTCTCTCTAAATCAGACTCAGAGCAGCTTACAGTCTCCTATATCTCCTTCCCCCACAACAGACACCCTGTAAGGTGGGTGGGGCTGAGAGAGCTCTCCCAGAAGCTGCCCTTTCAAGGACAGCTCTGCCAGAGCCATGGCTGACCCAAGGCCATTCCACCAGCTGCAAGTGGAGGAGTGGGGAATCAAACCCGGTTCTCCCAGATAAGAGTCCACGGACTTAACCACTACACCAAACTGGGTAGAATTGGGTAGAAAGACAGCATAAAAATGTTTTTAACAATAGTAAGAACAACAACAACAATAATAATAGTGGGGACATCTTGCTGGCAGGAAGCTGGCAGTTGCTGAGCTCCATACGGACTACATTTGTCCTCCTCTCCTTGCAGGTACATAATACCTTGGCCGGGCCAGAGGTGCAAGCCAAAGCTCTTGGTCTGGGTCTGTGGTATGCTTGTTGGACAAGACCAGCCTAGGATGACGGTGGGACGGTGACTCAGTGGCAGAGCATCTGCCTGGTAAGCAGAAGGTCCCAGGTTCAATCCCTGGCATCTCCAAAAAAGGGTCCAGGCAAGTAGGCGTGAAAAACCTCAGCTTGAGACCCTGGAGAGCTGCTGCTAGTCTGAGTAGACAATACTGACTTTGATGGACCCCAAGGGTCTGATTTAGTATAAGGCATCTTCATATGTTCATATGTGTTTAATTATATTATTATTTACTGAACTCAGGAATTGGTATTTTTGCTCTCTGTCCAAGTAGGAAGAACAGCCACATACAAATCCCACAAATGGACAAGCAAAACAAACACACGCACTCAAGCTGCGCTGGGCAATTTGGAGGAAACGTGGCACAGAAATGCAGCTGCTGCTTAGATCAATGAACAGCCGATGTTTTGCAAGACATTTTTCCTGTGCTCAAATAGTGAAGGCTCAACGCCTGTTGTGAAATGCACCACAACTGACCTGGCACCGATCTGGAGGCAGGCAGCACTGGCCTTTGGACTACGAAACGACAACTGAGGGGTGACATGATTGAGGTTTACAGACTTATGAATGGGATAAAGAAGGTAGAGAAAGAAGTACTTTTCTCCCTCTCTCACAACAAAAGGACTTGTGGGCACTCAATAAAATTAATGGGCAGTCGGCTTAAAATAGGTCAAAGGAAGTACCTCTTCGCCCAAAGAGTAATTAACACAAGGAATTCGCTGCTGCAGGAAGTGGTGGTGGCTACAAGCACAGACAGCTTCAAGAGGGGACTAGATAAACGTGGAGCAGATATCCATCAATGGCCAATAGCCACTACAGACAGATGGAACAGACTGTCTGGGGCAATGCTGCTCTGTATTCTTGGTGCTTGAGGGGCAACAGTGGGAGGGCTTCTGGAGTTCAGGCCCCACTGGCAAATTGTCTAAGGGACTCTGGGTTTTGGCCACCGTGTGACACCGAGTGTTGGACTGGATGGGCCATTGGCCTAATCCAATAAGGCTTCTCTTATGTTCTTATGTACAGTATCTCCCTCAGACACCCCACCCCAGCCATGCAAAAAAAGTGTGAGGAATGACAAGTGAATGCTCAGGGGTTTGCTTGTCCACAGCTGGGCTATATGAAATAAACTGCTCACTGTAGCCATTGCCCTTCATTTTTTTCCTTCTTGCACAGGAGGAAACATGGCCGGGCTTATACCCAAGCAGGGCTCTGGGAAGCTGCTCTTTTACCTCCCCCTCCCCTATCCATCCAGAGTTGGCTTGCGCAGCATTACTTCCAGAGGGACCAAAGTCTTCACCTTAAGCATTCTCAGGTAGGCAAGGAGCTCACTATCTTGACCCAGGGGAAGGGCCGATTTCCACCTTACCTGGGTGTAGCAACGCAGCAGCAGCCCTTTCTCCTTCAGGAGTCGTATGAAGTAGTGACAGACAGTGGGCTGGAAAAGGAGCAGAGCTTTGGATGAGGATGCTTTGCTCTGAGAGAAAGGCAGGGGGCAAGCAGGGGCAACTGGGCTTGGCTGAAAATTCAGACTGCTTGGAAGGGGCTGAGGTGAGGAGCCTGGAATGGAATATGGGATTGCTGATCTCTGCCATCTCTAGGAAATGTTTTGGGTTTGAGATTTAAACCCCATTTTCCTACCACTTAGACGTTCAACAGAGGTCTTCACATACAAAGACCTTTAAAGCCTTGGGTTTGGAGGACTGCCTCTGCCCCCAAGCTCTGCCATGACAACTTCACTCAAGCCAGCAGGGGCTTCAGCAGGTGCTATCCCACAAGCAGGAAAAATCAACAAAATGCCTGTATGTGTGCTTTCTCCGCTGTGGCTCACATCTTGAGGAACGGTTTGCCTGAGGAGGTAAGGAAAGCTCCCGCTCTCCTGGCTTTCCATACACTATGGAAAACTGAACTATTTGAGAGGGCTTTTCTATGCAGGTAAACAGGGATGCACTGAACTTGGATAAATGATTAAGAACTGTGGTCTAACACAGCTGTGTTTAGCTTGCTGTAAGTAGGAGCCTATTCATGTTTGTTAGATTTGTTATTTTGTTTGATTTCTAGCCCACTCCATTTCCTGCAAGCAGGACTCTGCAATTTCTGTACCATTTACATAATTTCTGTAGCACTTTAGCATGTCACATGAAGTCTTGTGCTATGCCTCAGTTCTTTCTGGTGGTTCCAGACTCTAATGCATTGGCTACTGACTGTTCCCTTTTGTTGACTGTCCTGACTCACTAAGTATAATCCACCTTAAGTCCCTGTGTGAAACCGTGGACTGTAAATGGCATAAACACACAAGAAAGCTTTACAAATTAGCTCCAAACAAAGAACAAGGATCACCCTCCTCCCTTGCCACCGTCAGTGGTGGTTCTGGCTGTCTCGGCAACAGCATTGCCAAAACAGACAGCAACGTCTGGGTGAAAGAGGAGGTTCCAGTAAACAACTGTTTTGTGACCCAGCACTGCAAGTAAATTTACACAGAAGAACCCCCTTTTAAAACCTCCCAACAGATTTTGACACGTTAAAAAGATCAAAACGCACACCTTCAAGCTAAGAGTCACAAAGAGGTTAATGGTTATGGCTGTGATCGGGCCTCACTGTGGGCAAGAGCTCACAGGAGCAGAGCTCCGGAACCTTTAAATTTTATTGTGCTCTTTTTTTCTTACCACTCCCACCCCATACTTGCTCCTGGGCTCCATTGTTCAAACCCTCTGTGAGAATTTTGCTGAACTCTAAGATTTGGCAAACTTTCTAATATTTCCCCCCACAAAAAATGAGAAAATAACCAAAACATATCAAGCAGACAGATGGAAATCTTCATCATGCCACTGTGGCCACATAGGAGAAAGTAGTTTAAAAAGTATGATGGGAATAAGGTTTTATGATGACAATTATAATTCAAGAAGCATTTTAAGGTAGATGCTGAGCTAATATAATTTAATAACCTTCCGCTGATGTCAGGGTGTAGTGTGGCATATGCAAATGAGTTGTGCTAATGAGCTCCAGCACCTTTTTTTCTATGAAATGACCCCTGGCTGTGATTATGTTGAACTCAGGTTCCAAGAGCTGACTGCCAGCCCCTCACCCTCAGCAGTTCAGCCACCCTAAATCCAAAGTGATGTCAAAGGGCACAAGAATGTGGCACTCACCTTAAACTGCCCTGGATACAGCTCCCGGGCCAAGGCAAAGAACGGCTCTGGGTGTTTCTAAATAGAGAGAGAACAAGAGAGCTTTTTGCTGGGCAAAGACTCACTTTTGCTGGAGCAAGTAGAGTCAGCTCATGCCAAACTGCAGGCAGAGGATGCCGCATACTACCTTGAAGTAGCTGATCTCAAAGATGGCTTCAGGGTATGGCAGGTTGTACTGCTGCAGATTGGCGTAGAGCCCCGTGCCCGGAGAACGGAAATCTGGGATCCCCGCAGCTGCGAGGCACAAGGGCACTTGATTAGGAGATGCCAATGCAGGAACAGACAGTAGATGGAGAAACTGAGAAATTCTAGTGATGAGCCAAAGCACCACACAGTCTCTGGCTGGTATCTACTTAAGCTGAAGGAGTGGGAACTTGGGATCTGCTGTTGCATTTATACTCATCTGAGTATAAATGCAATGGGGAGGGATGGTGACTCAGTGGTAGAGCATCTGCTTGGTAAGCAGAAGGTCCAGGTTCAATTCCCGGCATCTCAAACTAAAAAGGGTCCAGGCAGGTAGGCATGAAAAACCTCAGCTTGAGACCCTGGAGAGCCGCTGCAGGTCTGAGTAGACAATACTGACTTGGATGGACTGAGGGTCTGATTCAGTAGAAGGTAGCTTCATATGTTCCTATGTTCATATATGAGTTCAAAGCAAAACAAGACTGAAAAAGGGAAGGGGAACAGACCAGGTAAGATTCCTTCACCTGATACGACATAAACAACATCATCTACGCTGACATGCCAGTGAAAGAATGCCATCGTGTGGCAGACGTTTCCAGGGCAAGTTGTGGGGCTCGCATTCACGTCACACTGCCTTGTGAGATCTTGCCACTACTCTGGCTGAACTGAATGTCTGCATTACTCTGTAGCCATATGTCACTGGGGAGGATCTGCACAGCACAGCAATCTTCTGATGTGCTTCTGAAGAATCCTCCCCCTGAACTGGGGATTCCTGGCTTTAAAAAGATGCCAGCCTGGATCTATATCACCTTCAGATGAGTAGATTCAAGTGGGCAGCTGTAGTGGTCTGAAACTGTTGAACAAAGCAGGAGTCAAGTGGCATCTTTAAGACCAACTGAGTTTTATTTTGAATGCAAGCTTTCATGTGCTAAAAGCACACTCTGAGAGAGCCAGTTTGGTGTGGTGGTTAAGTGTGGGGACTCTTATCTGGGAGAACCGGGTTTGATTCCACACTCCTCCACTTGCACCTGCTGGAATGGCCTTGGGTCAGCCATAGCTCTCGCAGAGGTTGTCCTTGAAAGGGCAGACTCTTATCTGGGAGAACCAGGTTTGATTCCACACTCCTCCACTTGCACCTGCTGGAATGGCCTTGGGTCAGCCATAGCTCTCGCAGAGGTTGTCCTTGAAAGGGCAGACTCTTATCTGGGAGAACCGGGTTTGATTCCACACTCCTCCACTTGCACCTGCTGGAATGGCCTTGGGTCAGCCATAGCTCTCGCAGAGGTTGTCCTTGAAAGGGGAGCTGCTGTGCGAGCCCTCTCAGCCCCACCCACTTCACAGGGTCTCTGTTGTGGGGGAGGAAGATAAAGGAGATTGTGAGCCGCTCTGAGATTTGGAATGGAGGACGGGATATAAATCCAATATCATCATTATCATCATAATCACTTCTTCAGACGAGGGGATCAGGTACAGTGGTCATCATAAAGTACATCATAAAGTTAAAGTACAATTGTCATCATAAAACCGCTGTACCTGATCCCCTCGTCTGAAGAAGTGTGCTTTTAGCACACGAAAGTTTACGTTCTGAATAAAACTCGGTTGGTCTTAAAGGTGCAACTTGACTCCTGCTTTGTTTAACCTTCACGTGAGGAATTTCTGCACCAACAGCTGCTCCAACCCCCCCCCCCCCCCGGAGTTATTTAAGGATGGAGTGAGTGCTACTTGATGTTCAGACGTCCTGGAACAACAGCTGCATTCTCCCAACAATGGAAGTTTAAACACACACATACAGATGAAGTGTGCAGTCCCCAGTGATTGTATCTTTGGAGGGGATGGAACTTAGGGACAAAGCACAAGTTCCGCATGCAGAAGGTTCCAGGTTCAGGTCCTAGCTTCTCTGAGCAAAGGATCTCTGAAAAAGACCTTTGCCCGAGATCTCAGATGGTCAGCACCAGTCCCAGCAGACAGCACTGGGCTGTGGACTGATCCACACAAGCCAGATCCTTCTATCCGTACCCTGAACTCTGCAGAGATGGGTAAAAGTCTTTTAAAAATTAAGTGCCTTTTCTATTTAGTCCCTCAGGTGACAACACCTCAAAGCCATCCTGAGAACTAGTCTCACCCATCCCTCCCTTCAGACACAAATCTCGAGAGGATGTGTACCCTGTGACACTCACCGGTTGAGATCCCTGCTCCCACCATGCACACCACCTTCTTGCCTGCCAAAGAAACAGAGGCTTTTAACTTCCAGTCCTTGAAATCTAGACAATGCAACCTCAGGCATACCTTTCCAAGTTGCCCCCCAACATTTCAAAAGCGAGAGAGAGTAGTACCCAGTGGATAATGCTTGAGGGAGTGGATGGCCTCAAGCTATCAACTTCTCAGGCAAATTTCAACCATTGAGAATAATAAGGATTCTTCACACAAAACAGAAATGAAAAACCATGTTCTTAAGCAATGTGATGCAGAGACTTAAAGCCTCTGGTGTACCTCTGCATCCATCCCTGGCTCTCAGTGGGTCTCTCTAAGTCCCTGCTCTCCAAGTGAACAGTGCCACAACTGTTCATGGGAACAAGTCTTATTAGGAGATAACTTTTGTTAGGAGATAACTGTATAGTGGCTAGTGGGCTAATAAGACTAACAAGTCTTATTGGGAGATAACTGTATAGTGGCTAGAGGGCTGGGTAAAAGGCTGGGCGTCCCACATTCAAACTGCTCACTTGGTGATCTCCCAAAAGTGTTCCCTTCACATCCCCCTGTTTGCTCTGCGGCCAATCTAGGTATACTCCAAAGACATGGGAAGATACCCCATTATTTTTTTACTTTAGATTCCCCATTCCATCGTCGTACTTTTACTCTGGCATGTTTAAATGCCTTCCCATCAACAGTTCTCTTTGGTAGGTTTAGACAGATACCTCTCCAAAATAGATTATGTCATTGTGAATTAGGAGTCTTTGATTCTATAACCCATATTATTTTAGAATGTCCTTTCCTGGCCTCACAACATAGACAATTTTTAGCTGAATACCTCCAACACAATGTATTTACTAGAAGGAAAATTCTAACCTACTTTTTAGAAGATGTTAATCTCCACATTACTACATGTGTTGCGAATTTCTTAGTAGAAACCTATAAAATTAAATCTAGGCATACCACTGCATTTTAATTGCTGGGTGTCTACTCTTGATTTGTATCATTAGCTGCTATTTTAATTGATTGTTTTATGTATTCTTACTATACTTCAGGCCTTTGTATCTACTTTTGATTGTGAATCATTATTGCTTTTATGCCAATAAAGGTCTGAACTGAATTGAACTTGGTGATCTTATCCCACACCAGAAGCCAAAGGGGTCCAGGACAGCATTGTCATCTCCCACCTGGGTCAGAACCCATCTGCAGGTGGGACAATTGGCTTACATTTCTCACTCAGCATGAACCTGCTCACAGCCTCCAACGACAGCTCATCCAGCACCTTCTCGGGCTTCTCGCTACCCAGGCCCAGCGTTCGGGAGAAGAGGTTCCGCAAGAAATCCACTGGCAAGAGAAAGAGGTCCTTCAGGTTAGCTAGGTGAATCCGCAGGGCCCTGGACTCTGCTCCCAAGTCCTGTGTGAAGCTCTTGCTGCTCAAAGTCCGGCTACCTTGCTGAGCTCACAAATGCAGACAATGAAGACCATGGAGCCTCCTTTTCTCTCGATGGATCCCCTTGCCTGTCAGTGGAAGTGGGAACTTGCTAAACTGCCCTGCTTTTTAGGTGATTAACCCCATCTGTGTTATATTCTTACCCACCCTGCTTTCAAGGAAGTCCCTCAGCTTCCCAAGGGAATAAGAAAAAGGTAAAGGTGCAAGCACCAATCGTTTTCGACTCTGGGGTGACGTTGCTTTCACGGCAGACTTTTTACGGGGTGGTTTGCCATTGCCTTCCCCGGTCATCTACACTTTCCCCCCCAGCAAGCTGGGTGCTCATTTGACTGACCTCAGAAGGATGGAAGGCTGAGTCAACCTGAGCTGACTACCCAGCTTCCGCTGAGATAGAACTCAGGTCGTGAGCAGAGGGCTCCGACTGCAGTACTGCAGCTTTACCACTCTGCGCCATGGGGCTCTATCAAGGGAATAAGAACTGATCATTAAATTAGATAGGGGACTTAACCACTGAAAAGCAGACTATGCTAGAATTGTGCCTATGGAGACTGATCGTTATGGAGAATAGAGTGCTACATATTCAGCGGTGAGCGCAACCCTCACTTTAATTCTGAGTGCTGAAAAGGGATCTTTCGGCTGCACAAAGAAGCCACAGTGGGGACCTCCCCCCACTTCCTTAGCCAGGCAAATGAGCCATTTCCTTGCTTGTTAAGTGAGAAATGAAACCATTTAAGCATCAGAACTGCAAGTCTGGGAGTTTTCAGCATCTGGAAATGAATAGCCTTTCTAGTTATTTTAACCACACTCTTTTTAGACGGCATCTCAAAAGCAGGCCGAAGTAAGGGAATGACAGCAGCTTTTTCAGATTTACACAGATGCTCTTGGCCTCGACAGATGAGGCTCTGCCAGCACCATTAAACAAAATGCAAGCTTTTACAGACCTCTTGTGTGAATGAATTCGCCCAAATGGAATACCTACTTTCAGACTGGCCCGATGCCCCGGCTTCGTCGTCAGAATCGAGACTCTGAGTAAAAACAGGAAAAGAGAAAGGGAAAAGTCAAATGGTGAAACTGAAAAACTTTCCTCTCCAAGATGTTTACTGTAAAAGCGACCCCAAAGCAGCTGTCTTGTCACTGAAACACACAGTTACTTGCTCCTTTGGCATGGCAAGCAAAGGACCATAACCTTTCTTGAAGTGTACCAAACTGTACTTCCCACAAAGCTGCACTAGGGAAGGCTCCACAGATACCCACAGTCATCTGAGGTGGTTGTGGAAGGTATGAACGGTTTTTATTCAACCACAGCTCAAGTTCTGATGTCACAAAGATGAGTCCTGCACCCTGACTGGGAGCTTTTCTTCCTATTTCTAGGTATCTATCACATTTTTGAAACACTCTTCACTTAAGGAGCCCAGAGCAGTGTATATGTTTCTCCCCTCCCCATTTTATCCTCACAACCCTGTGAGGTAGGCTGGTCTGAGAAAGCCACCTAGCAAGCTTCCAGGCTGAACAAGGATTTGACCCCAGATGTCCGACAATCTTGCCACACCAGCTCCCCTGGATGTGTATGAGCTAGCTCAGGTAATTCAGAATTCAGATCCTCTCCCTGTCTTGTAATGTTTCTATTTGCGGTGAGTCTTATGCCAAAGTAACATTCAAAGCTGAATTTTACTAACAGCTGCCTTTTCTGCCACCTCATTTTCTTGCGTTATGCAGGACTTATTTACAAAGGTTATAAATTCCTGGATGGCTCAGCTACCCCAATCGTGTCAGGTCTCAGAAGCTAAGCAGGATCGGCCTTGGTACTTTTCTCCCTTTCTCACAATACAAGAACTCATGGGCACTCCATGAAATTGCTGAGCAGTCAGGTTAGAATGGATAAAAGGAAATACTTCTTCAAAGGGTGATTAACAAGTGGCCACCACAGGAGGCGGTGGCAGCTACAAGCATAGACAGCTTCAAGAGGGGATTGGATAAACATATGGAGCAGAGATCTATCAGCCACAGCATATTGTTGGAACTCTGTCTGGGGCAAGTGATGCTCTGTATTCTTGGTGCTTGGGAGAGACAACAGGACTTCTAGTGTCCTGGCCCCACTGATGGCACCTGGTTTTGTGGGATTTTTTTTTTTTTTTTGCTACTGTGTGACACAGAGTGTTGGACTGGATGGGCCATTGGCCAGATCCAACATGGCTTCTCTTATGTTCTTAGGCAGGAAAGCTTTTCAGAAGTGAAAGAGGAGTGGTTCTTTTTTATTCTTCAGGGCAGGCTATGTGCCAATTTGCTTGAATACTGATGTATAAACAGGGAGAAATGTGCATCAGGCGAGGGGCTTTTTTGTGTGTGTGTCTCACTTTTGTGGACTTATTTACAAGGGTTATAAACTCCCAGGTGGTTCAGGCTACCCCAATTGTGTCAGATCTCAGAAGCTAAGCAGGATGAGCCCTGGTTAGTATTTGGATGGGAGGCCACCAAGAAAGTCTAGGGCTGCTATGCAGAGGCAGGCAATGGCAAACCACCTCTGACTGTCTCTTGCCTTGAAAACACTGTGGGGTCACCACAAGTTGGCTGTGACCTGACAACACTTTCCACAACCATCAGTTCCAGGCAAAGAAATACCTTGGGGTTGGGGGAGGATATTTCTTTGCAAGATGCACACCATGGTTTTCTTAAGAACAGTGAAAATTCTAAGCACAGTCCTGCTATATTAGACTTCCTTCCAATGGTGACCTGTAAGATGCCTTTGCAAAACCCACAAGCAGGGAAGAAATACAGCAATTCCCTTTCCCTTTCTTGCTCACAACATCAAAACCAGATTCCAGAGATGTAGATGCATGAGTCTTAGGAGGAGGAGGAGGAGGAAAAAAGCGCAAGAAGATGAAATACTTTCAGTTTAAGAAGGAATCTGTCTCTAAATAGAAAAACACAAACACAGAGTCTAGAAACATCTCCAAACCAGCAAACGAGGAACAGAAGAATGGCTGGTATTTGGAAATAATATGACTCTAACAGATTAAGAATCTGGGCCACATTTTATTTTTATTACTTATAATCTGCCTTTCTCACAGATGAAGTCTTAGTCCATCATCTTGCACAGTAGCCAAACAGATGCCCCATAAAGCCCACAAACACAGAGCCTAGGGTTGCCAGCTTTGGGCTGGGAAACACCTGGAGATTTTGGAGGTGAAGCCTAAGGAAGGTAGGGCTTGGAGAGAGGCCTCAGCAGGGTGTACTGCAGTAGAATCCACCCCACCCCCTCCAAAGTAGCCATTTTATCCAGGGAAACTGATCTTGATCATCTGCAGAGCAACTGTAAGAGGGGGTGATCTCCAGGGTGCTACCTGGAGGTTGGCAACTCCAACAGAGCCACCTCTCTCTCTCTAGCCAAATGGCATTTAGAGACAGACTCAGCCAGTACACAGAAGTTCCATTCAGCATTGTCGCTAGATAGCCTAAAAATTCAGATCTGTTGCTCTTTAGAGTAGATGTTGCTTTAAGCTGACCTCTCTGCAACACAACACCCACCCCCGTTGTATACATGCATGCATCTCTATACATCAAGACAAGTTAGCTGTGTTAGTCTGTTGCTGTAAAATAATAAAGAGTCCAATAGCATCTTTAAGACTAGCAAATTTATTGCAGGATAAGCTTTCGAGAAACCCAGCTCTCTTTGTCAGATGCATCTGACAAAGAGAGCTGTGTTTCTCGAAAGCGTATGCTACAATAAATTTGTTAGTCTTAAAAGTGCTAGTGGACTCTTTATACATCTCAGTCTGATGCATCTACACTCCTATGCATCTGATGAAGCAAGTTCTAAAGGGAAAAAAAATACCTGGGAATTAAACTCTGTTTAAAGTGCCAAGGGAAACCTGTTCAGTCTTGTTGCCCAGGATTCCTCACCACAGCAACCTTCCAGCAACTGTGAGTTTATTTTGAACAGCGCTATTCACACCCACATCCCGTGGCAGGGTTCAGAGGTTCTTTTGGGCTCAGAGGTTCCATGGAGCCCGTTTTGGGCTTTGAGAGGGGCCTCGACCCTCTTCATACCATCAAGTCCTCCAAGGAAAAAGATAAAGGCTTGGTTGGGCGGGGACAGAGGGAGGCCTATGGCATAGGATTGCCCAGAAATCATTTTGTAGAAAAACAGGTGGTGGAGCTCATCCAGGGATTGTTATGCAGCTGCACATACTATTCAATGGACAAGGAGGTGGAACTCTCAGAAGGAGAAGGTGGAACTCTCAGAAAGGTTCAGGAGCTGTGCTCCTGTAAGCTCCCACTGAATCTGAGGCCTGAGGTTGCCAATCCCCAGGTGGGGGCAGGGGATCCCTCGTTTGGAGGCCCTCCCTCTGCTTTAGGGTCATCAGAAAGCGGGGGGGGGAATGACTGCTGGGCACTCCATTATCCCCTATAGAGGCTGATTCCCATATAATGGAGAATTGATCTGAAGGTATCTGGGGCTCTTGGGAGCTGTTTTTTGAGGTAGATGCACCAAATTTGCAGCATAGCATCTGATGACTCTCCTCAAAATTCCCTCCAGGTTTCAAAAAGATAGGACTGGGGGTCCAATTCTGTGAGCCCCAAAATAAGGTGCCCCAATCCTGCATTATTTCCAATGGAGACAAGGTATTTAAAAGGTGTGCAGCCCCTTTCTGATGTCCCCAGGGTCATCAGAAAGAGGGGAGGGAGAGAAATGACTGCTGGGCACTCCATTATTCCCGATGGAGGCTGATTCCCATAGGGTATAATGGAGAATTGATCCATGGGTATCTGGGGCTATCGCAGGGGCTGTTTTTTGAGACAGAGGCACCAAATTCAGAGCATAGCATCCGATGCCTCTCCTCAAAATACCTTCCAGGTTTCAACAAGATTGGACCAGGAGGCCGAATTTTTTGAGCCCCCAAAGAAGGTGCCCCTATCCTTCATTATTTCCAGTGGAGGAAAAGCATTTAAAAGGCATGCGGCCCCTTTAAATGTGATGGCCAGCGCTCCCTTTGGAGTCACAACCTTGCTCTTGGCTCCACCCCAATGTCTGGTGGCTCCACCCCCAAAGTCCCCAGGTATTTCTTGAATTGGACTTGGCAACCCTACTTATGGCGGGATCCTTTCCCCCCGCAACTCACCGACGACCCTGAGCCCTTCCCGGCGTCAGCCTCGACAGCGGCTCCGGGGTCTGTGACAGGAAGAGACAAAAACAATGAGCGAGTCAGTGAGCGAGACGGTTACTTCAACACCGCAGGCAGGGGAAGGGCAGGGCGAGGCGTCTAGGCCTCAGTCTAGGCCCGAGTAGGACCCGCTCCCTATTTTCTGCCTCCCTCAGCCGGACTTAGCTCCCTTTACCCTCCCGGTTGTCCATGGAGTCTCCCCCGCCTGGCCGGACTCCGGCTATGAGGTAAGGGAGACGCCAGAGCCGCAAGCCACCTTGACAGGAAAACTACAACCCCCAGGAGTCACCGCGGCGCAAGAGCTTTTTTTGTTTCCCAGCATGCTTCACGACACGGGAAAAAACAAGTAGGCGAAGACTAAAACAAATCACCTGACACAATCTAGCCAATCAGCCTTAAACCAAGGAGACGGGCCAATGCGGAGATAAAAATTCTCCCGCCATGCCTCGCGTTGCTTGTTTATGGTAGTATTTAGTACACCGTTCCAAAACAACCAAAACAAAAAGAGATAATATCTCAAAATAATCAGAGAGATAGTAAGGCCGAGTGAAAGCATAAAATCCAAGAGGAGTACAAAAAATTTCAAAAAATGACATAAATTAATAAATGTGGGCTTCTATAACAACAAAAAGAATTCCCACTTGCAGAAATAGAATTTTAAGACTAAAGTAGAGTCAAGTAGCACCTTTAAGACCTACAACGTTTTATTTGTTCTGAACAGGGGGGGTGGGGAAACACCCTGGAATAAAACTGTTTAAGGTGCCAAGGGACACCTGTAACTTCTGGGAACTACAATTCCCAAGACACTCTGCGACTGTGGTAAACAATACCGCTTCTCCATTCACTCCCATTATACAATACCCAAGAGGCAACGCAGAGGGACTGCATCTCCCAGCATGCACCGGCAGCCGGAGGGGGAGGCAAGAACTACAACTCCCGGCATGCTCTTCTGATTGCGCTCAGACGTTAGCTGGGGGATTCCCCAGGTCTCTGAAATCCCCCCCCCCCCCCGCTGGTCCATGGCAGCAGCAGAAACAGCAGTCGACGAAGGACCAGCCGCAGCCTGAGATTGGAGCTGGACTGGGGGTCTTTGGCTGGGCTCCCCCTATGGCCTTGCCCTTCTCTGGGGCTGCATTGTAAAGGTCTGGGCTAGGCTGGCCATGGCCTTCTTGGAAGGGCAGAGTGCCCACTTAGGGCCTAGAGAGCCCAAGCGCCTGGAATCCGTGGCTGACGAGTGGTGTGACAGCGGTTTGGGGTCGCTCAGTGAGCACCAGCTGTGCCAGCTGCAAGGGGATGGAGGAGACCTGCTTGCCCACAGCGATGTGGAGATGGAGCCCAGAGGGCAGGCTGTGACCCCTGAGCCTGGCCCCTTCAGCCCAAGTGGGCACCCCAAAGTCTTGGAGGAGGAGGACGTCTCTGAGCGACTGGACTCAGCCCTTGGGGACTCCCTGGGGGGTGACGAGGACGTGGGGGGCATCGTGGAAGGCGTGGGGGCCGTGCGTATCGAGGGCGAGGTGGCAGCTGTGGCCCCTGAAGCGTGGCTGCACCATGTCCTGGGCTTCGTGACCGAGGATGGTGACACGTACGTACCGCAGTAGGTTCGAGGCCGTGGCATGCGTAGGAAGGCTCTGATAATGACTGGAAACTGGAAATAGCATCAGAAAGAAACTGGACCAGAAATATTCTCTAAGCGAATGTAGGCATACAGCTTGCTGCTTGTGGGCTTGCATGAGATGAGGGGCATTTGCACCTCGGGCAAGTACTTGTGTGGCAAGCTGTGCAGGGTAAGCTCTTGGTTGGTTCACTTGGCTTGCTCCTAATGCAGCTGTTTATGCATGTGCCAGTAGCAGCTGTCAGCTCCAACAGCTATTACAGGTATCATTAGCTGGAAAAATTTCCAGCCTGACACTTTAAAAGCTGCTCTCTAGGTATATACTTTTTGAATGAAAATTAAACAGTAAGAATTTCCAGAATCCACACACAACGTGTGCTGGTTTTACGTGGACTGAAAGAGTATCCAGCTACATTGCTGCACGTGGGACTAAGCACCTTGGTCCCCATCGGGTCTTAAAACTGAGTAAATAAATATAGATCTGACGTATCAGGGTTACGTTCTGCAGTAAAACAGGTTCTGTATTTGATAAGTGCTCTGTTCAACTGCTGGGGCATCTTCAGTGATGAAGGAAGCTGCAGCTCTTCGCAGTGTCTCTCTCATAGTCTCCCCTCCATCTTGTCCAATGGCTGAGTAGTACCTTTTCTTAAACAGCATCTATTCTTCCCCCATTGCCTTCAGAGCCCTCCACCTGGCTGTAATCCATGAGCATGAGGCCTTTCTGGACTCCATTCTGCAGTACACTGAAGGGACGGATTATCTGGATATTCAAAATGACCTCGGACAGGTGGGATTGAGCGGAGAGCACCTTTGCTCCATAGAGCCTCTGTTTTTCCTTGGGGACCCACGTTTTAACCACTGAGCCGGAAACAGGTGGGGGAAGGATCTCAGTAGGTTTGCACCCCACTAGATCCAAAATGCAGGAATCCCAGACCTCAGTCCCTTCTGGTAACCTCGCTCCACCCTACTCCCCTCTCTCCAAGGGTCCTGAGTTCAAGGTCATGCTTTCCTCTCTCTCCAGACAGCGCTGCACATTGCGGTGATCCTCGACGCTTCAGATTTCGTCGGCAAATTGGTATCAGCAGGAGCGGGGCTGTGCGTGCAGGAGAAGGGGGGGCACACGGCCTTGCACTTGGCGTGTCGTGAAGGGCGGCGGGAATGTGCACAGCATCTCCTGACCCTTCCTGTGTCACAAAGGCCCTGCCTTGGGAACGGCTTCCGGGCACAGCTGGACTGCACCAATTATGATGGTATGGTTTCCTGGAGCATAGTATGTTTGAGGGGGGAAGGGGACACTCTTTAAGTTAGAATTGAATCTTTTGGGGAGATCTTCCATCATGCCAAATTTAGCTTTCTGCAGTTCTCATAAGTATGAGGAAGGAGCCCATATGTAGTTCTTATTTTTTCCTTCTGAGGAAAGAAAAAATCCCAGACTTGCGTAACCTGGCTAAGGGTGCAGGGAGAAAGACACCTGACAGACTTATTATTCATAGGGGAGGGGCTGTGGCTCTGCTTTGCATGCAGGCCCCAGGTTCAGTCCCCAGCATCTGTGAGTAGACAATACTAACTTTGATTGACATATGAAGCTGCCTTATACTGAATCAGACCCTGGGTCCATCAAAGTCAGTCTTGTCTTCTCAGACTGGCAGCAGCTCTCCAGGGTCTCAAGCTGAGGTTTTTCACGCTTGCTTGCCTGTACCCTTTTTAGTTGAAGATGCTGGGGATTGAACCTGGGACCTTCTGCTTACCAAGCAGGTGCTCTACCACTGAGCCACCATCCCTCCCCATAGTCGAACATATGAAAATATATGAACACATGAAGCTGCCTTATACTGAATCAGGCTCTCGGTTCATCAAAGTCAATATTGTCTACTTAGACTGGCAGCGGCTCTCCAGGGTCTCAAGCTGAGGTTTTTCATGCCTGTTTGCCTGTACCCTTTTTAGTGGGAGATGCCGGGGATTGAACCTGGGACCTTCTGCTTATGAAGCAGATGCTCTACCACTGAGCCACCGTCCCTCCCCAAGGGTCTGATTCTGGATAAGGTAGTTTCATATGCTTTATACATTCATAAAGGCAATACCGGAACATATCAATGCCCTTATATGTAAGGGACGTGAAAGGATCTTATGTACATACACACATGGCAGAGTGGCCTTATCTGTTAAAAATAAAGAGAACGCTTGTGTGACCTCAATGATGCCAGTTGCATTGATGCCCTCATACCATTTATACCATGATATGGAATCTGAACTTCATTGAATTGCCTGCTCTTTCTTTTCTTAGGTTACACACCCCTCCACGTTGCTGTCTTGCGGAAAGATTTGGACATGGTCAGTCTCTTAATCGCGGCAGGCGCTGATCTCAACAAACCGGTTAGTTTTAAGGGAAACAAAAGGACTCTGTGATGTTCTCAGTAAGAGAAACAGGAAACGTTTGTGGGGGTGTTCAGGCATCCTTCCCTCAAGAAAGTGCTTCCTGTTTATTTTATTTCCATCCTATATTGTCCCCCTTTCTCAATGAGACTTAAGACAGATTGCACAGCATGAGATGGTCTAAATCAACAGGAATGGGACATTCTGCACTAACATAGCCCCTGAACTGTAACCCGCTGTACAAATTTGTAATTTACCTAGTTTCTTTTATTTGGTGTAATTTAATCTGGAGAAAGGGGCAAAGCTGCTGAAATTCCCCCCCCCCCCCCCCAACATCCATTAGGAATATTACTCAGCCGTATCCTTCTAGCTTCTGAGTTTTTTGTAGGCATTTCCCACATGCTTTTGAGCATATGGGTGCTACCATGATATCTAGAAACTTTATTGCAGCGTATATCCAGGGCCCCACGTTCAGCTAATTCTGGCATGCCATATCAGCCTGCCTGCTTCATTCAAGGCCTTGTAGTTCCATTTTGGAATAGTTCTAGTGGTAGAGCAGCCAGTTTCAGAGACACCATGTCTTTCTGCGTCTCAGTCTTTGTCTTCATTGCCAACAGGAGCTGAGCTGTGGCCGGAGTCCCCTTCACTTGGCGGTGGAATCACAGAACCCCGAGGTGGTGGAGTACCTGCTGCGGGCCGGAGCTGACCCAGAGGCCCGCATGTATGTCGGCTACACACCCTTGTACAGCGCCGTGCACCGGCCTGACCAAAAAATCCCTCAGCTGTTGCGAGAGTTTGGGTCAGAGGAGCCTGACTGGGAATCGGAAGAGAGCCTGGACAGTAACAGTGAGGTGATTTTAAGCGCTATTCAAGGTCTCTACAGGATTCTGTGTCCTGAATTGATACATCGGGATTCTGCAACCAGGAAACCAGTTCTGCAGTCTGTATAAATTGCACACATTTGCGGAACATTTCTGTGGTTGTAGATAAGCTACGTTGCATTTTTCAAAACTGCAATGACTAGGTTATCTTTTAACAAACAGATCCTTAATTAATTCTGTGCTTTGTTTGCACTTTGAGAATTGCAGCATATGCACAGCCTTGCCTGACTGAACACCCTGCAATTCTTGATTTTCTCACAGTGCTAAAAAAAGCTACATGGGAGCTCAATTTATAAGAACATAAGAACATAAGAGAAGCCATGTTGGATCAGGCCAACGGCCCATCAAGTCCAACACTCTGTGTCACACAGTGGCAAAAAATGTTATATACACACATACACTGTGGCTAATAGCCACTGGTGGACCTGTGCTCCATACACTGTGGCTAATAGCCACTGATGGACCTGTGCTCCATATTTTTATCTAAACCCCTCTTGAAGGTGGCTATACTTGTGGCCGCCACCACCTCCTGTGGCAGTGAATTCCACATGTTAATCACCCTTTGGGTGAAGAAGTACTTCCTTTTATCCGTCTTAACCTGTCTGCTCAGCAATTTCATCGAATGCCCACGAGTTCTTGTATTGTGAGAAAGGGAGAAAAGTACTTCTTTCTCTACTTTCTCCATTCCATGCATTATCTTGTAAACCTCTATCATGTCACCCCGCAGTCGACGTTTCTCCAAGCTAAAGAGTCCCAAGCGTTTCAACCTTTCTTCATAGGGAAAGTGCTCCAGCCCTTTAATCATTCTAGTTGCCCTTCTCTGCACCTTCTCTAAAGCTATAATATCCTTTTTGAGGTGCGGCGACCAGAACTGCACACAGTACTCCAAATGAGACCGCACCATCGATTTATACAGGGGCATTATGATACTGGCTGATTTGTTTTCAATTCCCTTCCTAATAATTCCCAGCATGGCATTGGCCTTTTTTATTGCAAACGCACACTGTCTTGACACTTTCAGTGAGTTATCTATCATGACCCCAAGATCTCTCTCTTGATCAGTCTCTGCCAGTTCACACCCCATCAACTTGTATTTGTAGCTGGGATTCTTAGCCCCAATGTGCATTACTTTGCACTTGGCCACATTGAACCGCATCTGCCACGTTGACGCCCACTCACCCAGCCTCAACAGATCCCTTTGGAGTTCCTCACAATCCTCTCTGGTTCTCACCACCCTGAACAATTTAGTGTCATCCGCAAACTTGGCCACTTCACTGCTCACTCCGAACTCTAATTTATGTCAAGGCTTACCCCCCACCCCCAGATCTTTTAGCTCTGTCTTTATGATCCAGGAGGTATAAATGTGTTCTGGACCACCAAATTGCTACACATTGAAATAATTCCAGAGGGGAAGACTGGTTACTCTGTTGCAACAGAAATATAACGGGATCTTATGGCACCTTGAAAATCTTGGGGATGTATGTGTGCAGGGAAGGTATATGTGAAGTTCCTGCATTGTGCAGGGGGTTAGACTAGATGACCCTGGAGGTACGTTCCAACTCTGTGATTCCATGATCTGACAGTTTTTTTATTCCAGCCCCTAAAGCAGAGTCCCTAATCTTTTTTGTGCCCATGGACACCTTTGGAATTCTGCCATGGCACGATGTGGGCACAGCAACAAAATGATTGCCACAGCTTAACTTCAGTAACACAGTGTAACTCCTTTTGCTGTGATGGAAGCTGCTACAGAAGCAATGTTTTAAAAAATCTGCACAGCCAATCAGATCTCCACTACTTAATCACAAACCTTGCCTCACCCGCTTCTTGTTTGGTGTAGTGGTTAAGTGCGCAGACTCTTTATCTGGGAAAACCAGGTTTGATTCCACACTTTTCCAGTTGCAGCTGCTGGAATGGCCTTGGTTCAGCCATAGCTCTGGCAGAGGTTGTCCTTGAAAGGGCAGCTGCTGTGAGAGCCCTCTCTACCCAACCCACCTCAGAGGGTGTCTGTTGTGGGGAAGGAAGATATAGGAGATTGTAAGCCGCTCTGAGACTCTGATTCAGAGAGAAGGGCGGGGTATAAATCTGCAGTCTTCTTTCTAAAAACACTTGGCAGGCACCAGAAAAGGTGTCAGCAGGCACCATGGTGCCCATGGTTAAGGACCTTTGCCCTAAACTGTCATGCAAGTAGTGTCCATTAGATGGTTGCAGGGATCCACGGTTGCAAGGGATAAAATTGTAAACAGGGTCAAGAGACCACAGAGCACAGGAAGGGTGGGGTAAGATTATGCTTGAATTCCACATCATTATGTTTCACTCAGCACTTCCTGCAACTCATGGTGCTTTGATCCTGCCACACCTTTCTTTTAATTCCTCTTGACTTCATGTATAAATATCTCCCTAATGAGGACCCACAATCTGACAGAGTGGGCCGTTCTCCACAAAAACGCTCCTGCAGGAATGAAGCCATGCTTTCTCTTTAAAAGCTACAAGATCTCTATTAATTTTTATACACATCCAAAGCTTGGGACGTTGATTTGCGGGTGGGTTGCCGCCAGGTTCTGGGGGCTTGTTTGAAATATTTACATAGATCTCTTAATGTAAGGCAAATACAAGGCAGCTGTTTTGATTACAGCAATCTCGGTTCAAGAAAAAGCAACAGACATGCTAACAAAATCAGAATACTGTGGCACAAAAAATCGGAAATTTACAACCCGCATTTAGTTGCTGAGACTGAACTGTGATGCGGGAGGTTGCAGCAGACTGAAGTCTTATCTCAGTACCAAGTTTCCTTGGTGGCCTGGGGCGAGCCTCTTTCTCTTTCTGCCTTGGTCTTTCATCTACCCCATGAGGGACAATTCTGGCCTTTCTTACATGGCTTCTGAGAGGATGATTGTGACAATAGTTATGATTCAAATGCTCCCTCTAAGCTGTGGAGTCTTGTGAGCAAAAATTCTATTCTGTGAGCTACTGGCATCAAAGTTGTGAGCTACTGAATAAATTAAGTTGCTCTAGGGCCATTTTTCGTGAGCTAAGACAAAAATGTGTGAGCTGGAGGCTAAAAAACCTGTGAGCTAGCTCACACTAACTCAGCTTAGAGGGAACACTGGATATGAACAGGGTTTTCTTGTAGAAAAAGCCCAGTAGGAACTCATTTGCATATTAGGCCATACCCCTGGCATGACAATTGTTTCGCGCAGGGCTTTTTAAAAAAAGCCCAGCAGGAACTGCTTTGCATATTAGGCCACACCCCCTGATGCCAAGCCAACGGGAATTGTGTTCCTGCTTAAAAAATTTTTTAAAGCCCTGGTTATGAAGCAATTTGAACACTGAAACACTGTACAGTTTCTAGGTGTCAATTAAGCACATCATGTGAGTGTGCAGGATTTCTGATGTTGGCATAATTGAAAAAATTATTATTAGCTTAAATCACTGTATTTGCACGTATTTGTCACAAAAGGGATGCTCTTGGAAATCTTATTCAGCCCTCCTCCCCTTCCCAGGACCTCACCAGGTATTGGCTACTGACTGCCTTTCCCAATCATGAAAGCTAGAAACTTGAACTTTAAACAACAACAAAAATTAAATGAAAGCTGAGGCTTCCAGGACTCTATTTCTATGCCATGCAACAGCTTCTGGGATGAGTCTGCATTTGGGAAAATATTTACTTCCAGCTTTGCTTATTGCTGATGATCAGCCTCAGAAGCTGAGGGAACAGTTAAGGGGGGTTAGCAGTGGAAATGGCGCAGGGGCACGATTTCAGCTCCCCCATGTCACCATCCTCCTGGCCATCTTCAAAACCTGAAGGTATTTTTGGGGAGGAGCTCAGTGGCAGAGCATCTGCCTGGCACGCAGTAGGTCCCAGGCTCAATCTCCAGCATTGGCAGTTAGAAGGACAAGGTGGGAGGTGATGTGAAAGACTTCAGCTTGAGACCCCAGTGAGCTGCTGCCAGTTTGATGGGCCAAGAGGATAAGGCAGCTTCACGTGCATTCCCTTCTGCAGGAGGAGTACGATGACATCGTCATCAACAGCGGGCGTTAGATGGCCAGGAGAGAGAGAGGATCTTCATCACCCGGAGCACGATCCATTCCACGACGTGACATTCAACCCGTGACAGCCGGCTGTGATTTCCGTAGCAACTGTAGCTTCACTGTGAGCTTGACATGGCTTATTTATAGTGGGTGAGGGGGGGCAGTTCTCCAGGCTCCCACTCTGACTGGATTTCTTCCCTTCCCTTTTTATTTTTATTCCTGTAGTTTTGAAAGGGTTTCTGTTTGTTACCGGCCAAAATTTTTAAAAACTGTCGGGGTGGGGTGGAGGCGGGAGCTACTGCAATTGCCTTTGAGTTTCTCTTTCCTCTTCCCCATCCCTCCCACTTTCTACCGGCTTGATAAAGAAGAACCCAAGCTCCGTCTTGCCCCTGCTGCGATCACGGTGGAAACTGGAGGTGGGAGCTGCTTCTGAGCCCAGAGTCTGGATTTTTTTTTTTGCACCGTCTTGCTTTTATCCTTAAGAAGCTCCATTTCTAGTTTGTGATAGGTTCAGCCCTAGCTTGAACCCTGAGTGACACCTCTTGCAGTATGGGTGCTGTAGCGGGCCAAAACGCCTCCCCCTTTCCCCAGTGAAAAAGCTGACAAAGGAGACTGATCTAGCCTTTGCAGTCTAGCCTCCACCGTGTGGATCATGTCCTTCCTGCATTGATGCCTTTAAGGCTTGCTAGAATCTCCCCCATTTCGAGGCTGGGCTGGGAACCTGAAAGTTCTAAGTCGGGGTGGCCAATGGCAGCTCGCCGGATGGTGTTTGTTTTTTTTTGCCTACAACTCCCATCAGCCCTAGCCATTGGCCATGCTGGCAGGGGCTGATGGGAGTTGTAGGCAAAAAAAAACATCGTTGGCCACCCCTGCTGTAAGTGGTTGGGGCGGGGGACTCACCCGTGCTTGAAACAATGAATCCTCTAACCAGTTTGCCTTCTTTGCTACTGGATCAGGAGGGGCAATTTGCAGTACCTTTTTCTTCATTTCTCAGAGTGAATCTCTGTTGTCCCCTGCCTGCTCAAGAGCAATTAAGTATTTGAAGCCCTTCTGACACTTTCTGGGTCCAGTCTCAAGTCACCCTCCGACTTCCTTCTGTCCACTCCCTTCCAATTCATGCTAATGTGCCCCACCCTGGTCACTTTTGTATGAATATTGTCCTTTCTTTGCGTCCCTCCTTGGCCAAGTTCACGTGGGGGTGGGGGTCTACCTTTGGTTGCCTAACGACTACGGAATACGTTTTCCGCGGTAACCTACAAGGGCCGTGCTGCGGGGTATTACAGGGAGACTGGTTTGAGCGAGGGCACATCCACATCCCTGCTTGATGGAGCAAGTGCATCCTTTAGTTGCTAGGCAACCAAAGTGGCCGTCCAAGAGCTCAGACCCAAGACTCAAGTACTGTGTAAGCTCAGTACCCATTTGCAGTCCTTTTGGGTTCTGTATTGGATTTTGGGACAGGATTTCCATTTCCTTCAAACCACAGAGTGCAAGGGGCATCAAATTGGTGCAGTTTTCCCTCCCCAATTTTTGAAGATAACTGAAAGTATTGCCAAGCAAGGGCAGGCCTCCTTCCTGTTGGTCTATCTCCTCAAAAGTTTTATTTCTCCCTGGGAATTCGTGAAGGCGATAGCAAAACAGCAAAACAGTTCTTCTCCTAGTTCCTCATCACCTCCTCAAAGTTTCCAAAGGTCTTGTTGTTTGTGAATTCCTTGTTGGCTGTAGGGAATAGCTGAACATATATTTTTTCCCCCCAATGTGGGGAGTGTTTCTGCATTGGGCAGTTATCACCAGATTCAGCACCCCTGCTCTCTGCCCTGTTAATGCAAAGTTGCATTGCTCTTAACACCATACATCACTTTCTCACTCGGCTCTGCCAAGGCCTGCCAGCTTCACTCCTCCCCCCCCCCCCCCCCGAATGATGGTGTCTCTGAATTCTGCACACACAAAGCAGGCAAGGAGATTGCTCGATTGTAATGTGAAAAGGAAGCCAGTTTGAGTCTCCCCACACCCGTCTGGCAGCAGAACTCTCTTTGTGCTGTGGAGTTCTTGGGTGTGGGGGAGAACTCGGTGAGATAAAGGGGAAGGAGAAGAGTGAAGCTTCCTTGAAGGCCAAATGGGTGGAGCAAGCCAATCCATCCCAGCAAAGGCAGCAGTCGGCATCTGCACTTGACCCCTGCCTGCTGCTGGACAGGTTCTGATGGAAACTGCCAACTGCCCTTGGGAGATACTGGGGCCCAGCCATGCACTTTGCAGTTCCTAGTTCGAAACCTCCCCCCCCCCCCCCCAGTAGCTTCAGCAGAGAAGAGGCAACGTTCCACATTGCCTGGACTCTCGGATCTCTCCCCAGTATCTCTTTTGATGTTCTGAAAAGCTCCCGCGTGGTTTTCCTGTGACCCCCGTTGGTTTAATCGGCGTCTGTGACTTGGTTCTGTCTCTTTCTCTCCCTCCCCTCCCCCTGCCTCCTTCCACATGTTGATGGTGTGATGTAGGTCTCAGACCGGATCAGATTAAAAGCTGTGGATTTCTGTGTGCCTTTCTGTATCGACTGCTTTATGTGGGCGGCTGTGGGCTTTGGTGTACGGGGCAAGGGAGTGCCGGAAAGTCAGGCTGTGGGGCCAGAAAAATGGGCTGAAGTCATGATCGGTACTTCCAGTCACATGGGGGCAGGGGGGATGCTTTGAAGTGGGCATGGAGGGCAGTGGACCAGAGACCTCATCAGTCCACACACCGCCCCCAGCCCTAGGTTTGCAAGTGATACTCCTCAAGAGACCCAGTTTGGTGTATGTGGACTCTTATCTGGAAGAACTGGGTTTGATTCTCCACTCCTCCATTTGCAACTGCTGGAATGGCCTTGGGTTAGCCATAGCTATTGCAGGAGTTGTCCTTGAAAGGGCAGCTTCTGTCAGAGCTCCCTCAGCCTCACCTACCTCACAGGGTGTCCTTTGTGGAGGGAGAAGATATAGGAGATTGTAAACCGCTCTGAGTCTCTTATTCAGAGAGAAGAGTGAGGTATAAATTGGCAGTGCTCTTCTCAAGAAGCCAAAATTGGGCCCCAGTGCCTCCACTTGCTAACTCTCTGTCAAAAGGTACCCTATTTTCTTTTCCTTCAAAAACCAATGATAAAACCAACCAAGAACTGTAGCAGGCACTTACTTCTGAGCAAGCACAGGAGGCAGAAGGGAGTGCAGTATCTCCTCGGAAGTAAGTTGGGCATGCTGGGTTTTCATTCTAGCTGGCCGCGTCTGTTGATCCTCCAGCCCTAGCTCAGATTAAGCGGTTCGGGGATGTCTAATCCCCTTTTGAAGCTTATGGGGGATCAGGTCTGTTCAGCCGCGATAGATGTGTCCTTGATTAGAGAATCCGCAATTCCACTGTGGTGAATGTTTTGAGAGAACGCCACTGCAGAGTTCAGATTCTGTGGAGAGAGAACTTGGATTCGGCAGCCTGCATACATACATGTCGCTCTCTGAATGAAAGAGCTTATTATCTAATTGGCGGGAAGGATGGAGCTGAAGCCACACCCTCTGCCTGTTGGAAATTCTGTTCCTTCTCCAGTGAAAACCAGTGAAACTGTTCAAAGTCCGGCTTTGGAACAGGACAGCGTTGGGATGGACGGACCTTTAACTTACTGTGAAAGTTTCCACTAGGCCGGTGCCAGTGATGGGCAAACGTGCCCGTTGCAGCATGGTGGGAGAACATGGCCATTGTCACTGCAGGCTGCATCCAAAACTGAGCAGTCTTCTCCAGCACTGCCAGTACCACTGAGGGATAGAAACTTGCTCTTTTAATTTTTTTTTTTGTTTCAAAACCCTGAACATCAAGATTACCAGTTAACTCAATTCTATGCTTCAGACCACTTGAAGACATCACCATGTGGACCTCCAGCATAAAACAGCCAGTGTAGTGTAGTGTAGTGGTTAAGAGTTTCAGATAAGTACATATGAACGTAAGCCATGTTGGATCAGGCCAGTGGCCCCTCCAGTCCAACACTCAGTGTCACACCATGGCCAAGACCCAGAGGCCATCAGGAGATCCACTAGTGGGGCCAGAACTCCAGAAGCCCTCCCACTGTTGCCCTGGAAGTAAAACATAAGAACACAAGAAAAACCATGTTGGATAAGGCCAATGGCCCATCCAGTTCAACACTCTGTGCCACACAGTGGCCAAAACCCAAGGGCCACCAGGATATCTACCAGTGGGGCCAGAACTCCAGAAGTCCTCCCACTGTTGCCCCCTAAGCTCCAAGAATACAGAACATCACTGGCCCAGACATAAGAGAAGCCATGTTGGATCAGGCCAATGGCCTATCCAGTCCAACACTCTGTGTCACACAGTGGCCAAAAACCCAGGTGCCATCAGGAGGTCCACCAGTGGGGAGAACCTGGTTTGGATCCCCACTCTGCCATGGAAGACTGCTGGTGACTTCAAGCCAGATTTCAAGCCTTACCTACCTCACAGGGCTGTTGTGAGGGTAAAAAGAAGGAGAGGGGAAGGGCCTAGGGAGAAGGGAGGGGTTCAAATGAATTTTAAATTAAAAGAATGGATCAAAAAGGGTTGGGGGTGGGATGCTAAGAAATGGTGCATCAGCTCTAAGCTCCAGTGGACACCCGGTCGGCACAAGGAGACGCCCATTCATCAGAGATTGTTTGGTTTGGATTTCACTTTATTGAATAGTTGGCTACACACCAGTGAGCGAAGCAAATCCCTTCCCAATAATAGAAATCAGAAACAACGTACCCACTATTATTCCCCAAACAGACACACACACACACTCCCTTCCCCAATTGTGTGAGCAGCTTCCAGGAAAAAAGAAAAATTTGCTTCATACCGTTACCCATGGAGACCAATGGCGGGAAGGAAACGGACAAAATTTTAACGTGAATAGTCAGCAGTAGAGCAAGGGAAAGGGGGGTGGAGGAGGAAAGGCAAAAGGTCTTTGGGACGGGCTGGAGGTGGGGAGAATTACTGCTAGCACAGGGAAGGGGGACTTTGTGCCCAAATGTTTAATAAAATGGGAGGTTTTTTTTAATGATTTGGTGCCTTCTAGAAAATATTAATGTTACTTAAAATGCCTCCATTTGCAAGAATCTGTTTCTTACAACATTCCTTTTTAGAGGCAGAGTTTACAATGGGTACCTTTTGTCTCGCACAGTTTCTAAAACTTCCAACAGACAAAACATCCCTCAGTTAGAAATTCAAAGTAGGAAGCGTGATTTAATGCCTCCCCCCCCCGCAAAAAAATCTCACTTTTAGCACAAGTAAGAATTCTCCAGCATGAATGCATCTGCATGAATCAAAGTTTAGAGTGCCCCCTCCTGAGTGGGAAAAGGCCAGACTTGGTCAGGAACTCATACAGAGACAGCAGGCAATCTCCTTCAAGGATGGATCAGACTGCCCCTTTTGGACTGATCACTTAATGTAGAGATAGTGCATTACCTGATTGGAGAGAGGATAGGCCAGATCAGGTGACTCATACATGGATGTAGTCAGCTACTTCAGGCCAATGGGAACTTCCTGTTCATTAATGCATCTCCCACAGTGCTCACTTTGGGAATGACCAGTCTCCCGTATTTGGTGAAGAAAATGCTCTACTCCTCCAACAGTGATAGAAGGAGGCATTGACTTGGGCTCTTGGGAATTCCTGGAGGACTGCCTTGATCTATCAGTCTTCTAAAGACATCTGGCCAATAAGAACTTCAGTTTAGAGCTAACCAGAGCAACCCATGAGGTTAGAAACGGGGCTCTGAAAAACAGCTGCCAAAGGTGAGGTTGGTTATTAGTACAGAACATCCCTTCAAGAAACAGAGCTGGTGACTAGATATTCGCAGCATCTTTAAATGGAAACATAAGCGCAGTGAGCCCCAGTTTGGATCAGAGAGCCAGTTTGGTGTAGTGGTTAAATGCATGGACTCTAATCTGGGAGAAGTGGGTTTTGATTCCCCACTCCACATGCAGCTGCTGGGTGACCTTGGGTCACTCACAGTTCTCACAGAGGTGTTCTCTCAAGAGCAGTTCTCTGAGAGGTCTCTGAGCCCCACAAGTGTCTGTTGTGGGGAGGGGAACAGAAGGAGATTGTAAGCCACTGTGAGTGAAGGGCAGGGTATAACTCAGATCTCTTCTTCATAGTAGATGGGGGGGTGGGGGAGGTCACCTCAATTTCCTTCCTTGACTTTTTCCATTTTCAAGGAGGAGTTTGCTTTTGATCACTGGGCTGGAGAGACATTAAAGCCCCCTTTCCCCCCTCTGCACTGCATCTCGGAGCTTTTCAGTCATGATTCTAAGAACATAAGCCATGCTGGTCCATCTTATCCAGCATCCTGTCTCACACAGTTCCTCTGGAGGGCCAACAACAGGGCAGAGAGGCCAAGGCCTTCCCCTGATGTGGCCTCTTGACTCTGGGATTCAGAGGCTTAGTGAATGTGGAGGTTCCCCTCAGTCACCATAGCTAGAAACTGCTGATAGACTTATCCTCCATGAATCTATCTAATTCCACTTTAAAGCTGTCTATTTCTGTGACCATCACTACATTCTCTGGCAGCGAATTCCTACCTCCAAGGTGGCTAAACCCCTTTGAGACCAAGGATTCCCTAATCTACCTCATTAATTAATAGCTAAACCCTGCCTCTGGAGACCAAGGATTCCTTAACCCAACTCAAGAGCTGGCTAAACCCTTTCTTCTCAGACCAAGAATTCCCTAACCTGTAGCTGGGGTAGCTGTGTCAAAGACTAACAAAATGCTTTTCCAGTAGAAGCTTTGGGGACCTAAGCTCACCACACCCTCCCTTTCTCCCCCCAGAAACTAAGTCTCTGAAGATGCAGGCTGTAGTTCCCAAAAGCTTCCACTACACAAAAAGATGGTTGGTGTTTTAGGATGTCACCAGACTCTGGCTTCTTTTGGGAGATCTAACTAGAAGAAGGAGGTTTTGCTGAGCTGTGTTTCCACAGCAAGAAGCTGCCAGGGTGGAGATATTTAGCAAAAGGAAAGTCCCATTTAACAGTCGAAAGCCAAGCTGGAGAGAGAGAGTGTATATACAGAGAGGCTGCAGGTGTGGAAGAGGACTAGGTGGAAGGCGGGGGACGGAAGAGGCCACCTGTGCCGCCACGTCCCCTAAACCTGCCCATGATGTGGTGAGAAAGGGGAGCCCCTCTTCAGCTCCCGAAGTTTCTCGGCGGCCTTTTGAAGGTCATGCTCGATCTCTTGAAGCTTTTCCAGTTCCTGGGCCTAGAAGGTGAGGGGAGAGGAAAGGTGGTGAGAGCAGGAAAAAAAACCCAGCAGGAAATAATTTGCATAAGCCACACCTCCTAACCTTCCCATTGTTTCACACAAGGCTTTTTTTGTAGAAAAAGCCCAGCAGGAACTATTTGCATATTAGACCACACCCCTGATGTCAAGGCAGCCGGAACTGCATTCTTGCACCAAAAAAAGCCCTAGGTGAGAGACATATGACCATTGTTTAGTTCTTGATCACTTGGCTGAGAAATAGTCATCTTTTAAAGGGAGGACACACATTATATGTGGCTTTTATTGACCTCAAGAGGGCCTTCAACTCCATAAATTGACCTAAATTGTGGAACAAACTTAATCAAATTACCACAGGCAAAAGGCTCCTAGGAGTCATTCAGTGCTTATAACCAGGTTTGACTGCTCAGGTACAATGTAGGCATGATAGGAATTTAACAAATCCATTTAATTTGGAAAAGGGGGTTCGTCAGGGATGCTTTTTGGCATCTTTCTTGTTTATATTGAAATGATGAAGCCTCAGTTTTTGATGATTATTACTATCCATCAAAATTAGCTGAGATTGGTGTATGATGCCGTGATTTTGTCCTGAACCAGGGTCAGATTAAAAAGGGGCTTGCAATCTCTCTCCAGTTATTGTTGTTGAGAAAGCCCGGTGATTAACTTCCCAAAATCTAAGATCCTAGTCTTCACCAAGACCAGAAAATTGAACCTGTCTCAATGGTCTATCAACAATTCCAATATGGAGCAAGTTAAGGCCTTCTCCTATTTGGGGATTCTGTTCTTGGCAGATGTCTTGGACACCCCATCCCCCCCAATTTAGAACAGCAAAACCTTGAGTAAATGCCATAAATAGATTTTTCCACAATAAAGGGGGGAGTATATTCTTGGAATGGTACAAGCCTTTAATTTGAAAGTGGTTCCCATCGTTCATTATGGTTCAGCTATTTGGATTAAAGCTCTCTGATAATATTGAGTAACCACTAGCCCAATTCTTAAGGAAAATATTGAATATTCTCTGCTGTGTGTCAAACACTGTATTATGAGCAGAATTTGGACAAATATCCTTGGAGAAAGGGCATGTTTTTTTGCCTTCAAACTGAGATTAAAACAACTTTTTGCTGAAGAAGGTTTGTTAGTTGCTTTAAATCAGGATACCCACAGATCAACCTGGATGAAGACCCTGGATGAGAAACTGATGAAGTTCGACAACGAACTGTTGAAAGTTAGAATGCTGATTGATATTCTTGAGCTGGGCAAAACCAAAGCATTTTCTTTGATCAAAAAGCAAGTCCTCAAAACCGACCAGGTAGTTTGAACCTGAGAGCCTGCAGAGTATGCTCACCTCTATTTTTTTGGTCTTTCTTACCCCAAATCTTTTTTTAAAAAACTCATATGTGCTATTTTGCCACCCCATGTTACTGCAGAGCTTTTTTGTTTGCAAGACTACATTATAACTACAATGGTTTTGTAAGGGGAGATTTTTGAATAGGCCCTACATTACACTGATAGAATCTATTTCTGTGGCCTTAACAGGATTGATACATCCTTTCATGCTCTGCTGGAATGCAGATTTTTTTGAGATTATGAGGGATTACTATATTAAGCCTTTGTTCAACCAACTGTCCCCCCCATACTCTGGAAACCCTGGATCTTTTGCTCAGTTATAAGGATCAGTCCTGTACTCAATTCTTTTTGCCTCAAGGTAGAACTTTGCTTCTGTTAAATTTCATCATGTTAGTCCCAATTAAAACCATCAACACAGTGACCCAAAATGGGTACTGACCTCATTCTGGCTGTCCTCCTCTTCTCTCTCATCCTCTTCATGGCCATGGTGCCTGCCCTTCGGATAATCCTCCCTGTGTCTCTTCTTGAGGTCCAGGCCGGCTGATCTATGGTGATGTCCGTATCTCGTATCACCTTCCTCCTCCTCCTCTTCTGGCCAGGGCTTCCAGCCTCCATGGAGATGGCCCTTGGAGTTGGAGATCTTCAACCCTTTCTCTTTCTCTTCCTCTTCAAACTGGGCCGTCTCCTCATTGCTGGCCGTCTCTGCCACTCGCTTGGCCAGATCAGCCCTCCTCCTCTTCTTCTCTCCTTCTTCCTCCTCATCCTCCCAGTCCTCATGGTGGTGGCGGCTTCCATAGTGGTGGCTCATTGGCTTCTCTTCAGAGCTGTCATCTTCTTCCTCTTCTCCCTCCAGCTCAAAGGACCTCTTGTCTGAACCACTTCTCTTCATGCTGTCCCGACTTCCTCGAAGCATCACCTTCCTGATTTTTGGCCCCCCAGAACCTCTGTTCTTCATGTGGCCAAAATATTCCCGAGAGGACCAAGTCTCTGAGGAGGTCCTCTTCATCTTCTTCGACCCATCTTCCTCACCCTCATCCTCCATCTTCTCTTTGGCTGCCTCCTCTTCCAGAGCTTCCCGATTGTCCTCTGTATGGGAGACTTCCTTCACCTTCTCCTCAATCTTCTCCATCTTTTGGTACTCCTTCAGGCCCTGCCCCTCTTCCTTCCACTCTCCATCTCGTTCCCGCATCTTCTCAGAAGCAGCATCTTCTCTCTGCTGGCCGGGCCTCTCCTCCCGCTTCTTTAGCTCCTCCCGCTCTGCACCTTCTCCCTCCCAAGCGTCATGGCTGTCTTCGTGGCCCAGACGATGCTTTGCGTTCTCTGGGAAATGGATGGGGAAAACTGAAGATGGAGGAACAAACAGTGGGCACCTGGCTCCTGAAAGCTTAGTCAGTATTTATTCTCCCCCAGTGGTATTCACTCCACAGACAGCCTCTCTCACAGTCACCATCTAGGAAAAGAAGCCATGTGACTACTGTATGCTTTATAGCCCACCCACCAAACACACGTATAATGTGGGAGGAATGGTGGTTCAATGATAGAGCATCTGCTTGGTAAGCAAAAGATCCCAGATTCAATCCCCGGCATCTCAAACTGAAAAGGTTCCAGGCAAATAGGTGTGAAAAAACTCAGCTTAGAGACCCTGGAGAGCCACTGCCAGTCTGAGTAGACAATACTGACTTTGATGGACTGAGGGTCTGATTCAGTATAAGGTAGCTTCATATGTTCTCTAGGGAGGGACGGTGGCTCAGTGGTAGAGCATCTGCTTGGTAAGCAGAAGGTCCCAGGTTCAATTCCTGGCATCTCCAACTAAAAAGGCCCAAGCAAATAGGCGTGAAAAACCTCAGCTTGAGACCCTGGAGAGCTGCTGCAAGTCTGAGTAGACAATACTGACTTTGATGGACTGATTCAGTATAAGGCAGCTTCATATATTTGTATGTTCAAAAATATAATACGTAGATTGTTTTGGAAAGTGCTGTCAGCTGGTTTATGGAATGCAAAAACAACTGTATGAATTCCAAATAAATCTTCAATTACAAATAATCAATCATTTCCATTCATGTACAACCACAACTGCAGAACATGGAGTGCTCCAAAAATATACAATACAATATTCACAAAAATGAACGGAGACTGTGAATGCAGCAGCCTTCGTTTGGCCACATGGCTTGAGGCCTTTTTATGCTCAGGAATCCCAAGTCTTTCTGAAGTTACATTTGGAGGCTACTTCTGCTTGTAAGAGACAAGGATTTCATTGTGAGATAAAACTTTGGTAAGTTCCCCCCCCACACACACACACACTTAAAAAAGGAGACAGTGCCAGTTTACTGACAGGCTTGCTTTTGAAACAAGAACAAAATATTCTATATTGTAGAATATTTATGCAAGATGCAAAGTGGAAGAGAGAGAGAGAGAGAGGCCTTTCTTCCAATGAAGTAACGTGTGCAATATTGCATAGAGAAAACCTGGCAACTCCTCCTAAAAGGATCAGGCAGGCAGTGACATGAAAGTTCTTTTTCTGCCAGGGACCCTGGGGAGCTGCTGCCAATCAGAGACTGACTTCGATAGACCAACAGTCTGATGTCATGGCCTTGCGTGTGCACATGGAAGAGGGACTGTTATGAGTATATGCTTGTGGGATCAGCAACTGAAATGGGAAGCTCATGGCAAGCCAAGGAACACACACCCCTTCTTCCGTAAGAGCATGACCTCCCGCAAAAAAATTAAACTTAAGCCTCCAACAGATTCCTTCTGCTCTCCGCCTCCTTTGTTGGGAAGCAGTTGGTCAAAGCCAGCCCTGTTTACCTTGGTGCGCCAAGTCTTCCAGCTCCGTCAGCAGATGCTGATGGTGAAGCATCGCCAGGACTCTCTCATCTGAAAGAGACACCCGTGCTGAATGCGCTGCAACACCAGTGAGTCAGTGGACACACGTACAACACAAAATGTACAACAGGGAGAGAAGGTGCAATGCAGACAGAGAGGAAAAGTCTTGCGTTGCCTGTAGAAGGGCTTGAGCCCTGGCATCCTGGGTATTGGCAAAGACCAGGGGTCGTTTTGTAGAAAAATAGGTAGTGGAGCTCATTAGCATAACTCCTTAGCATATGCCATCCCCCCAGCCAAAAACAACCCGATGTGAGAAAGGAGAGCCCCAGGCGAGTGAGGCCTACTTGGGCTGGCTAGAGATGCAGCCAGCCCAAACAGGCCTTGCTCACCTGGGGCTCTTCTGGGCTGCCCCTCCCCCCCAGTCAAAAGGCCAGCAAGCCACCTGTTGCCCAAAATCACATCAGAAGTGGAGAAAGGGTGGTGTGGGCTTCTGCAGGGGTGAATGAGGGCTGCTGGGGGTGTGGCAAAGCTCCTGGTGGCCCGCTGGCTGCCCGCTCTCCAAATCCAGGGATTGTTATGCAGTTGTACCTACTATTCAATGGACAAGGTAGGTTGGGAGCAAGAGGGGAAACCCTCAAAAAGGTTTAAGAGCTGTGCTCCTGTGAGCTCCTGCTGAATCTGAGGCCTGGCAAAGACCCTTCTCGGGCCAGAGACCCCAGAGAGCTGATGCAGGGCTCCTCGCACTGGAGGAAAGCACTGTGCCATTAGCAGAACAGATCCGCAGGCTGCAGCCCAATGCACATTAAGTTGCACCTTTTTTTAAATAAGCACTTCCTGCCAAGAGTAAAACAAAACTTACCCTCCCGAAGGATTTTCATGCATTCGCTGGTCACTGGGATGGGACTGGGTTTGGAGAGGGTGTCTGCTAGAATTTCTGTGATGCATTTGGTCACCTGGCCAAGCAGAGAAGGGGAAAGGGGCATCAGGGAGACAAAAGGTTGCTGCCTTGCTAAGGTGGAGCAGCATCACTGGGAGGTGCTCTCTCTCCTGAGCTCTTTTCCCTAACAGAAGAGTCTGATCCACCCAACGGGACTGAGGAACCCCACATCTCTCTCCACCAGAAGGGCCATTCTGTCCCCCTACCTATCTTCGCAGGGCTTGTATGCCTTAACAGCTTTGTGAAAGACATTAATGAAGCTTCTTCTGTTGAACTTAGGGTTGCCAAGTCCAATTCAAGAAATATCTGGGGACTTTGGGGGTGGAGCCAGGAGACTTTGGGGGTGGAGCCAGGAACAAGGTTGTGACAAGCATAATTGAACCCCAATGGGAGCTCTGGCCACCACATTTAAAGAGACTGCACATCTTTTAAATGCCTTCCCTCATTTTGGGAATAATGAAAGATAGTGGCACCTTCTTTTTGGGCTCCTAGAATTGGACCCCTTGATCCAGTCTTTTTGAAACTTTTTGAATTTTGGGGAGAGGCACTGGATGCTATGCTGAAACTTTGGTGCCTCCATCTCAAAAAACAGCCCCTCTAGAGCCCCAGATACCTGCAGATCAATTCTCCATTATACCCAAAGGGAATCGGTCTCCATAGGGAATCATGGAGTGCCCAGCAGACATTTCCCTCCCCACCCCGCTTTCTGATGACCCTGAAGTGGGGGGAGGGCCTCCAAATCAGGAGATCCCCTGCCTCCACCTGGGGATTGGCAACCCTAGTTGAACTTCTGCCTGTCCAGTACTACTAGTGGATCTGGAAATGGCCATTCTGATCTCTTCCTGTCCTCCTTTCATTACCAAGCTAATCCTTCACTTCGCAGACATCACTGGGCCCCACCCCCTTACTAAAACTGAGCTGCAGAGCCCCTCCTTCCTATTTGCATATATGTAGATTCCCAGGCTAGCCTAATCTCCTCAGATTCTGGAAGCTAAGCAGAGTTGGCCTGGTTAGTATTTGGAAGGGAGACCACCAAGGAAGTCCACGGGTGCTGCGCAGAGACAGGCAATGGAAAACCCACCTCTGTATTCTCTGGCCTTGAAATCCCCGTGGGGTCACCATGGGTCAGCTGTGCCTTGACAGCCCCTCCCACAACCCCCAGATCCCTCAGCTCTCTTCCCAAACACGAAGAAGAAAAATAGTACATTTTTATACCCCACTTTTCTGTGTCCTAAGCAATGTTGCCTCTAAGCTGTGGAGTCTTGAGAGCAAAAATTCTACTTTGTGAGCTACTGGCATTAAAGTGGTGAGCTGCTGCATAAATTAGTTTTGCTCTGGGGCCATTTTTCTTGTGCTAAGACGAAAATGCGTGAGCCAAGGGCCATAAAACTGTGAGCTAGCTCACACTAAGTCATCTTAAAGGGATCAGTGATCCTAAGGTGTCTCAAAATGGCTTACAATCACCTTCCTCTCCTCTCCCCACAACAGGCACCTTGCAAGGTAACCAGGGCTGAGAGAATTCCCGAGGTCACCCAGCAGGCTTCATGTTGAGGAGTGGGGAATCGAACCTGGGTCTCCAGATTAGTGTCCATTACTTCTAACCACTACACCACATAGAGCAGGGGTGACCAATGGACGCTCTCCAGATGTTTTTTGCCTACAACTCCCATCAGCCCCAGCCATTGGCCATGCTGGCTGAGGCTGATGGGAGTTGTAGGCAAAAAACATCTGGAGAGCTACCGTTGGCCATCCCGGACATAGAGTAACCCCATCCTCCCTCCTTTGATACACCATGCTAATTCACCCAACATTGAGGACTTCCCACCTCCTGAGTCCCACCAAACCACAATCCATGGCCTGATCTAGTACGCCCAGTTTGGGAAATGATCAGAAAACACAAACTCTGCACCATCTGCTTTTTTGTTTAACTCAATCATTACTTCATCAGCAAATATTCCAGTTTCCTCCATCCCAACCATCAACCCACCCGCCCACCTCTCTCCAATTTCCCTTCTTACCTTCTCGTCTTCTTCCGTGAGCTGGCTTGCTAATGGCAGAGCACCGGCTGGAAAAAATGAGAAAGGAATCTCTTTTTTTGAGTCCACGTGAAACATTACTGTCTCCAGCTTACATTCATGGCTGCCTATCTTGCAGGTGGGAAACCGGCTAAGAAGCAGAAGAGGATACATCTCTAAGCAAAGGAGAGACTCTTGAACTCAGGTCGTCATAATCCGGGAAGGGCGGTCCAGTACAAAGGAGGACAGAGTTCTTAGTTCGTTAATACAAAGAGCCAGTCTGGGGTAGTAGCTAAGCTAGGACCAGAGAGAGAGGGAAGAAGAAGAAGATGATATTGGATTTATATCCCGCCATCCACTCCGAAGAGTCTCAGAGCGGCTCACAATCTCCTTTACCTTCCTCCCCCACAACAGACACCCTGTGAGGTGGGTGGGGCTGGAGAGAGCTCTCACAGCAGCTGCCCTTTCAAGGACAACCTCTGCCAGAGCTACGGCTGACCCAAGGCCATGCTAGCAGGTGCAAGTGGAGGAGTGGGGAATCAAACCCAGTTCTCCCAGATAAGAGTCTGCACACTTAACCACTACACCAAACTGGCTCTCCAGGTTCAAATCAAATCTCCAGGAACCAGGTTCAAATCCAGTCTCCACTCTGCCATGAAGTTCAGTGTTCAACCTTGGGCTAGTCATCCTTTTTCAGGCCAGCCTATTTTGCAGGATTATTCTAAAGACCAATAAGGGAGAGAGAGAGAGATATTCAAAGAGTCACAATACCTGGAGGAAAGGCAAAATAAAAATAGTGATAATTGTGCAGAGGAGGCAATTCCAGTGGAGACCGTAAGAACACAAGAGAAGCCATGTTAGATCAGGCCAATGGCCCATCCAGGCCAACACTCTGTTTCACATAAGAACATAAGAGAAGCCATGTTGGATCAGGCCAATGGCCCATCCAGTCCAACACTCTGTACATAAGAACACAAGAGAAGCCATGTTAGATCAGGCCGATGGCCCATCCAAGCCAACACTGTGTCACATGGTGGCCAAAACCCAGGGGCCATCAGGAGGTCTATCAGCGGGGCCAGAACTCCAGAAGCCCTCCCACTGCTGTCCCCCTACCCCAAACACCAAGAAGACAGAGCATCACTGCCCCAGATAGAGCATTCCATCTAGACCTTGTGGCTAATAGCCACCTCTGGACCCCTACTCCACATGCTTGTCCAATTCCCTCTTGAAGCTCCTCATTTGCCAAAAATTCTCTTTTAGTTGCACCGTAGTGGGGGTTGGGGGGTAGAATCAGAGGTAGAAATATTGAATCAGAAGAGGACCTTACAGGCCATCTAGTCCAACCCCCTGCTTGATGCAGGACCAACCTAAAGCATCTCTGGCAGGTAAGAGAGAAAGCAGAGGATTCAGGCCAAAACCGCCTATCTAAAATGTCTCCCCTTGCCTTTAGATGCTGTCAGAAGGCATAGAATCAGCCACCGATTAAGAACCATGTTGAAAACTGCAAAACCAAGAAGTGTCTCGTGGCAAGAGAAAAAAGGTGCTTTTGGCATCTGTGCAGTTATCTGCTCATCAGATTTTAAAACAAAAATCTTAAAAGAGCTCCCATAATGAGGCAAAAAATAAAAATAATGCAGGGCTCTGGTCCCAAGAAGTCCACGTTTTAAACAAAAAACAAAACCCAGAATCTAGGGTTGCCAAGTCCAATTCAAGAAATATCTAGGGACTTTGGGAGTGGAGCCAGGAGACTTTAGGGGTGGAGCCAGAAGCAAGGTTGTGATGAGCATAACTGAACTTCAAAAGGAGTTCTGGCCATCACATTTAAAGGGATTGCATGCCTTTTAAGTGCCTTTCCTCCACTGGAAATAATGAAGGATAGGGGCACCTTCTTTTGGGGCTCATAGAATTGGACCCCCTGGTCCAATCCTTTTAAAACTTGGAAGGTATTTTGGGGAGAGGCACTGGATACTATGCTGAAAATTTGGTGCCTCCAACTTAACAGTCCCTTTCAGAGCCCCAGATATCAGCAGATGAATTCTTCATTATATCCTCTGGGAATCGGTCTCCATAGGGAATAATGGAGTGCCCAGCAGACATTCCCCACCCTGCTTTCTGATGATCCTGGAGCGGGGGGAGGGGCTCCAAACCAGGGGATCCCCTGCCCCCACCTGAGGATTTAGCAACCAAACAGAGTAACATGAAAAGGTAGAGCAGGAGAGAGCCACACAGGCATTCACGTTAAATCAACCTCAAATCCTTAGAAATTAAATTATTTATATAACAAACCATTCATAGAAAATACAGTGTATCACAAAGTGCAAAGATAAACTACTCCCGAAACAACCAGTCCTATATTGATGTCTGACAGTTTGTTCCTTGAGAATGGAGTCGGGAAGTAGTGTGCAATGCCGTGAAAACAGAGTCCAGTGTTCCAATTCTTCTCCGTTAGCCAATATCTGGATGGAATGCAGCAAGGCAGTAAGACGCAACAGGGATGCGCTAAATGCCCTGTTTCACGCGAGGCTTCAACGAGCTGAAGTTTGCTGGCTTCAGTCCTCTCAGTTTGGTATTGGGGCAATTTGGGCTCTTGGTTCCTTCAAGATGAAAGCAAGATATTCCGTAGGAACTAAGCATACCAGCTGAAGCTCATTGGTATTGATTATATCTGGTCTTCTCAGGGACAGCAAGGAAGAAGCTAGTGCTCAAAGGTTTGTTGGAATATCATATTCTCTCAGCTTCTCTCGCCTAGAATTGCTTTTTCTTTTCTTTTCTTTTCTTTTTTTTCTTTTCTAGGAGAGGGAAGCTGAGAGAGGTCTCTCCTCCTGCCTCACCTGGGGATTGGCAACCCTATCAGAATCCCCCACATGCAGGCTCTTACAAATCAAACCTGTTCATTTTTTTATTATTATTATTATTAAATTTTATTTGTATCCCGTCCTCCCCGCCTAGGCAGGCTCAGGGCAGCTAACAGCATTCATTTTGTGGGGTGAAAGAGACCTTGGTGTTAACTCTGGCCCTACATGCAAGAGAGAGGGAGGGAGGGGGCAGGCTTGCTACCTATCCAGGTGTGGTGTCATGCACACGCTCTTTCTCTATTCTGCCAAAAACTGACCTATTAAAATTGCATGGGACACAGCTGGTGACAAAGGCTTCCCAGATGATACACGTTGTGCCCAGAAGGTGTGTCTCATTGTTCAGCCTGGTACAGCCTGTTCCTCATTGTCATGGAAAGGAGGGCCTGCTCTGCTGTTGTGCAGCTGCTGGGGACTGGGAAACAATTGGCAACGCTGGGGCAATCCTTATTGGTCAGAGGGGAGCGTTTCCTGGTTAGCATGACCAGTCCGTTTGTCTCCCCTTCAGATGAGAGGCGGCTGAATTGTGATTAATGGTTTGGGTTCTGGCTCCTGTGTTTCTAAGCCTGGGCCATTGGCAGCAATTCAGTAGGTGAGACTTCTCCCATTGGCTTTGTACCAGCGCTCACCTCAGCCTCAGCTGCTGTAATTTGGGGTTGAAGACTGGGAATAAAGACCTAAAGAAGCAAGGCCAGCCAATACCAAACTCTGAGAAAAAGGAATTGGCATCATGGAGCTGGAAGGGGCCCAGCCCTCTCCTCAATGCAGGGTCAGCCTACAGCAGGGGTGGCCAAACTGTAGCTCGGGAGCCACATTCGGCTCTTTCACAGATTCTGTGTGTCTCTTGAAGCCTCCACCACTCCACTGGCCAGGTTGGAGAAGGCATTTGACCATATGACCATATGAAGCTGCCTTATACTGAATCAGACCTTTGGTCCATCAAAGTCAGTATTGTCTTCTCAGACTGGCAGCGGCTCTCCAGGGTCTCTTTAAATCACTTCACCAAGCCAAGCCAGCTGGTGGCTCCGAAAATGTGTTTAAAATTAAATTTGCTTTCTTCCCACATCTCCCTCCCTCCCCCATCTATTTTCCTTCCTTCCTTCTGATGTTCATGTCTTACAGCTCTCAAACATCTGACATTTATTCGATGTGGCTCTTATGTTAAGCAAATTTGGCCACCCCAGCCTAGAGTATCCCTGACAAGAGTTCATCCAGCCACTGCTTGGACCTCTCTAAGCAGCTGATTCCACGGTTGAACTACCCTTACTGTGGAAAAAATTCCGCCCCCCCCCCCCCTGATATCCAGCTGGTACTTTTCTGCCTATGATTTAAACCCATTATTGTGCATCCTCTCCTCTGATGTCAACAGAAACAGCTCCCTGCCCTGGTCTAAGGGACAGACCTTCAAATACTGAGAGCAACCATGTCCCTCCTCTTCTCCAGACTGAACATGCCCAAGTCCCTCAGCCTTTCCTCACAGGGTCTCCAGGCCCCTGATCATACTCGTCACTCTCCTCTGCACCCCCCCCACCGCATTCTGACCACATCCTTTCTGCAGTGAGGCCTCCAGAACTTCATTCCAGAGCTACTGTTAAAGTTTGTGACCTTTGTCTTTTTTTCTGACCCTCCCCTTGTCACACAACAGGTGACGGGTTGTTTTGTAGAAAAACAGGTGGTGGAGCTCATTAGCATATGCCACCCCCAAAAAAGCAACCTGACGCAAGAAAGGAGAGCCCCGGGTGAGTGAGGCCTGCTTGGACTGGCTAGAGATCCAGCCAGCCCAAGCAGGCCTCGCTCACCTGGGGCTCTTCTTGGCCACTCCCCCCCCCCGACAATCAAAAGGCCAGCAAGGCACCCACAGCCAAAATCACATAAGAAGTGGAGAAAGGGTGGTGCAGGCTTCTCCAGGGGTTGATGAGGGCTGCTGGGGGTGTGGCAAAGCCCCCGGTGGCTGGCTGGCTGGCTGCCCGCTCTCCTAATCCAGGGATTGTTATGCAGCTGCACCTACTACTCAATGGACCAGGTAGGTGGGGAGGGGGAGGAGGAGGAGGGGCCATCAGAAAGGTTCAGGAGCTGTGCTCCTGTGAGCTCCTGATGAATTCAAGGCCTGATAGGTGAAGCTGTTCCCAGCACGTTTAATTTCTGCAGACTGGACCACGGTTAGAAAACACACACAAAAAGCAGCCCTAGCAAAATTCAGAACAGCTAGATTCAAGCCCAGTATCTGAAGAAAGCTTTGACTCTCAAGAAGGCTCATACTCCCAAAATCTTGTTGGTCTTCAAGGTGCTCTGGGATTCAAATCCAGCTGCTCTACTACAGTCTGCTGTGGCTACTTTTTGAAGCAAATTATAGGGTAGAGGTGGCCAAACTGTGTCTCAGGAGCCACGTGTGGCTCTTTCACCCATATTGTGTGGCTCTCAAAGCCTCCACTGCCCCGTTGGCTGGATTGGAAAAGGCATTTGTCTCTTTAAATCATTTCTCCAAGTGAAGCCAGCCAGCGGCTTGCAGAATGCATTTAAAGTTGAAGTTGCTTTCTCCCCTCCCCTCCCTCCCTCCAGCTCTCAAACATCTGACATTTATTCTATGTTGCTCTTATGTTAAGCAAGTTTAGCCACCCCTGGTATAGGGGAACTGGCCTGCAACACTGAAGAGGTAACAACTCCACTAGAAACTGAAGCTCAGGCTGCATTTTGGGAAGCTTTGAGAGTTCCAGAGGGTCTCTCTCCTGCTTTAGATTTTTATGGAGAAACACCGAGACCCTGCAGGGTTAACTTGTACAAGGAATATCCAGCTCAATTTAAGGGTTGGTTTGCACATATGTGGTGGGAGTGTGAAGAGGTAAAACCCTTTTGGGGGGAAATTATTCAATTTATTAGAAAAGTCTGCAATGTACCATTAACCATTGGCTTTAATATGATGTTGTTAAGCATAATAGGAAGTCCGGCACTAAGTAGACCCATGCAAAACCTTGTCAAGGCAATGATACTAGCGGGGAACGCGGTCATCGCCTTGGGGTGGAAAGATAAAAGTAAATGGTCAATAAAAAGCTGGCACAGCTATTTGTTTGATTACATACAGTCTGACATCGTGGCAACAATCAACAAGGATTCCACGTGGGAAGATAAAGTCAAGGAAATCGAGACCAGATGGAACCCTTATTTAGAGTGGATCTCAGGAGAAGCAAGGAAGGACATTCAGTGGAAGATCAGGACTCTGTGCCCTTGGCTGAGAGGAAAAGACTAAAAGAAGATGGGGAGGGTTGGGAGGGGGGGCGAGGGTTATTTGTAATTTCAACATCCATATGCTGTAATGGCCAATTGTACTAAAGTCAATAAAACATAAAAATATTTTTTTAAAAAAAGGAATATCCAGCTCAGAAGGGGGTCCTTGCAGGTTGGCTGTCCAAAAGGGGGGAGCCCCAGGCCTTGCTTTGGAGACTGTGGGGATTAAGCAGCCTGTAGGGAGGGGGTCTGGCTGTCCTCTGTCTACTTGCAAGAGCCTCAAGTGAGCCCCCATTGGCTGAGGAAGCTAGAAAAAGCTCAGGTGAGCTTGCATAAGCTTGTTACATAACTTCTGGATGCAGCAGAACAGAACAAAGGAGAGTGTGGCAGACAGTCCTGGAGGAGTTTAGGATGGATAAACTGAAGGCAGAAAGACTTCTCTTCCCCACCCCCTCCCCGCCCAGCTCCTTAACTCAGCAATGCAATTTGTTTTCAGAGGAAAGGGACTTTTGTTTCCTAGTTCCAATCGCAGCTGCCAGAGCAGGCTGAGCAAAGAATGAAGAACCAACCAGTTTTCCAGCCCGAAATAGTCTTTGGGCCACTCCAAGCAATGCCCAGGATGCTGGGAGACTCTCCTTTGGAAGATGCTTGTTAATGCACAATGTCCAATTCCAGTTCTCTGGCCAAGTGGCTAAAGAGGGGGCTGATGGGCTACAAGAGCACAGTTCACAGAAGAAGATGATGATATTGGATTTATATCCCGTCCTCCACTTCAAATCGCAAAGTCTCAGAGCGGCTCACAATCTCCTTTATCTTCTTCCCCCCACAACAGACACCCTGTGAGGTAGGTGGGGCTGAGAGGGCTCTCACAACAGCTAGCAGTTTAGGGGCAGAATTGGGGGGAAGCATTCCTTCCTGGGCTAGCAAAATTTCTTGTGGGGGCTACTGGGCCTTCCAGGTAAATGGACAGAACTAACCCTGCCCTGACTGAGATAGGTTAGGCAAGTCTGATCTCATCTGCTCTCAGAAGCTAAACAGGGGTGACCCTGGTTAGCCCTTGAATGGGAGACCTCCAAGGAAGTCCAGGGTTGTTGTACAGAGGCAGGCAATGGCAAAGTGCCTCTGAACATCTCTTGACTTGAAAACCCCGTGAGGGATTGCCATAGTCAGCTGCAACTTAGAATCATGGTATCCTAAAGTTGGAAGGGACCTCCAGGGTCACCTAATCCAACCCCCCTGTACAATGCAGGAAAACACAACTACTTTCCCCCCATGCCCCTGGTGACTCCTGCTCCATGCCCAGAAGAAAGCCAAAAAAAGCAAACCCCCTTCAGAATCCTTGGCAAAACTGGCCTGGAGAAAATTTGCTTCCTAACCTCAAAGTGGAGATCAGCATATCCCTGGCATATAACTTAAGAAAGGGCCACAAGAACTAAGCACTGATGCAATGCTTCCTGTACTCCTTCTCATGATCTGCCTGTTGTTGTTCAGTCGCACAATTGAGTCCGACTCTTTGTGACCTCATGGACAAAGTCACGCCAGGCCCTCCTGTCTTCCACCATCTGCATGATCTTCCTAAGTTCACAGAATCGGCATTGCTGTCAGATGGCCATCTAGCAACATGGCCAACAGAAGTATAGTGTCCAGATCACGTGATATGATGGTATCGCTTTGCTCCGCTCTGGTAAGACCTCACCTGGAATATTGTGTTCAGTTTTGGGCACCACATTTTAAGAAGGATATAGACAAGCTTGAGTGGGTCCAGAGGAGGGCGACGAAGATGGTGAGGGGTCTGGAGACCAAGTCCTACGAAGAAAGGTTGAAGGAGCTGGGGACATTTAGCCTGGAGAGGAGGCGGCTGAGAGTTGATATGATCACCATCTTCAAGTACTTGAAGGGCTGTCCTATAGAGGATGGTGTGGAATTGTTTTCTGTGGCCCCGAAAGGAAGGACCAGAACCAGTGGGTTGAAATTGAATCAAAAGAGTTTCCGGCTCAACATTAGGAAGCACTTCCTGACCGTTAGAGCGGTTCCTCAGTGGAACAGGCTTCCTCGGGAGGTGGTGGGCTCTCTTTCCTTGGAGGTTTTTAAACAGAGGCTAGATGGCCATCTGACAGCAATGAAGATCCTGTGAACTTAGGTGGGGGGGTGTTTGTGAGTTTCCTGCATTATGCAGGGGATTGGACTAGATGACCCTAGAAGTCCCTTCCAACTCTATGATTCTAGCCTTTCTTTAAAAAACCCCAAGGAAGGAGAGTTCACCACCTCCTGAGGAAGCCTGTTCCACCAAGGAACTGCTCTGTCTGGAAGTTCTTCCTAATGTTTAGCCAAAAACTCTATTGATTTAATTTCAACCCATTGGTTCTGGTCTGACCATCTGGGGCAACCGAAAACAACTCCACACTTCCCACTCACCTTCCTCTCCCGTTCTGTTTACATCCCGTCTGTCTCCATGGAGATCAAGATACACATACGGTTCTCCCTTCCTCTCTTGTATTCTGCTAACAGCCCTGTGAGGTAGGGTAGGCTGAGAGAGCAGTTCAGCCCAACATCACCCCACTTGTGCTAGGAGTGTGTGTGTGTGTGGATTTGAACCTGAGCAGTCCTAATCCAACACTGCACCACACCAGCACTTACGGCATCAGACCTGACCAAACTAACTGCAACTCCTGCTGGCTTGAGCAGGAGAGGAGAAGCTATAGCTCAGGGGCAAAGCCTCTGCTTGGCAGACAGAAGGTCCCAGGTTCAATCCCCGGCATCTCCCGTTAAAAGAGTGAGGTAGGAGGTGATGTGAAAGACCTCAACCTGAGACCCTGGAGAGCCGCTGCCAGTCTGAGTAGACAAGACTAGCTTTGATGCATTAAGCATCTGATTCAGTATGCGACTGCGGGGTGAGGAAAGTGATACTGGATGAACAGAGAGGTTGTGGAAGAGGGGAAATGTTCCTTAGACTAGTGGAAAGCACCATGATTAGCAGAGCCACCGTGTGTGGCGGGGGGGGGGGGGGCGTACAACCCAGCATGTAGCAAGTTGGGGCTCTTTAGACTGGAGAAACGTCAACTGAGGGGTGACATGATAGAGGTTGACAAGATTATGCATGGGATAGAGAAGGTAGAGAAAGAAGTACTTTTCTCCCTTTCTCACAATACAAGAGCTCATGGGCACTCCATGAAATTGCTAAGCAGTTGGGTTAGAACTGATAAAAGGAAGTACTTCTTCACCCAAAGGGTGATTAACATGCGGAATTCACTGCCACAGGAGGTGGTGGTGGCTACAAGCATAGACAGCTTAAAGAGGGGATTGGATAAGCATATGGAGCAGAGGCCCACAGCGTCTTGTTGGAACTCTGTGTGGGGCAGTGATGCTCTGTATTCTTATGCTTGGGGGGGCACAGTGGAAGGGCTTCTAGCCCCACTGGTGGACCTCTTGATGGCACTTGGTTGTTTTGGCCACTGTCTGAAACAGAGTGTTGGACTGGATGGGCCATTGGCCTGATCCAACATGGCTTCTCTTATGTTCTTATGTACAGAGTGTTGGACTGGATGGGCCACTGGTCTGATCCTACATGGCTTCTCTTACGTTCTTATGTACAGAGTGTTGGACTGGATGGGCCATTGGCCTGATCCTACATGGCTTCTCTTATGTAGGTTTGGAGAGATCGCTTCCTGGACTCAACGTGCACAGTTGGTTCATCAGGACAGAAGTTATAGACTAACCTTTGGGAAAATGTTACAGTTAAGGATTGGGGCTGTCAGGTATTGGGAAGACACATGAAGCTTCCTTATACTGAATCAGACCCTGAATCAGGTCTATCAGAGCCAGTATTGTCCACTCAGATGGGTGGCAGCTCTCCAGGGTCTTAGACAGAGGTGGTTCCCATCATTTACTACCTGGTCCTTTTAACTGGAGCTGGCGGGGGCTGACCCTGGAACCTTCTGCATGCCAAGCAGAGGCTCTACCACTGAGCCACACCCCTCAAAGTATTATTCTTAACCTATCCAAAAAGAAGCCAAGATTTACTTTCTGCTTCCACAACATCTGTGATAATTGCCAATCTAACTCTTTTCTTTTGGAGAATGTAAAGGGTATGCATCCTGCCCCACATATGCTTGCCTAGCAAGCTTATGGTTGAGCTGGAATGTATATCTGGCTTTCGTATTGCACACAGCTGTACCCAATGTACCACACTGCCCTCATCTTCCTTTCTGGCCATGCTGTAAACCTAACAGTAGACCAAAGGGAGTGAAACAGATCAACAACCAACCTAAGGAAGCTTCACATGCTACTGGATAGAGTTAGACCATCTGCTTTCAGCTTCAAGAGGGGATTGGATAAATCTGTGGAGCAGAGGTCCATCAATGGCTATTTGCCACAAGACATAGACAAAAAACTCTGTTTGGGGGAGGGAGGCTCTGTCTTCTTGGTGCTTGGGGGGCACCAGTGGGAGGGCTTCTGGAATTCTGACCCCACTGGTGGACCTCCTGAAGGCACCTGGCTTTTTTGGCCACTGTCTGACACAGAGTGTTGGACTGGATGGGCCATTGACCTGATCCAACATGGCTTCTCTTATGTTCTTACTATGTGACATGGACCAGATGGGCAATTGACCTAATCCAATATGGCTTCTCTTATGTTCTTATGAAAGTGGATCAAGAGTCAGGAATCCCCAGAAAAGGAGCTCAGAGGCAAGTCTCCAGAAGGACTTTCCCCACCTGAGATCCTGGAGAGCCAGTGCCAGGTAGAGGGGACGGCTCTGATTTTTTCTGAATCCCCGTTGAATTGTTGTTAACCCCACAAAGCTGCCTTGAGAACATGCAAAGCTGCTTTGTAGAGAATCAGACCATTTTGGTCCAGCAGGATCCAAACCGTCTATTCAGTACTGAGAGTCAGTTTGGTGTAGTGGTTAAGTGTGTGGACTCTTATCTGAGAGAACCAGGTTTGATTCCCTCCACATGCACCTGCTGATGTGACCTTGAGTCAGTCACAAATTCTCGCAGAGCTCTTCCTCTCAAGAGCAGTTTCTGTCAGCTCCACCTGCCTCACAGGGTGTCTGTTGTGGAGAGGGGAAGGGAAAGGAGACTGCAAGCCGTTCTAAGACTCCTTCAGGTACTAAATGGCAGAGTATAAATCCAACTTCTTCTTCTTCTACTCAGCAGCCAGTCTCTGGTGTCTCAGGCAGAGGTCTTTCACATCGCCTACTGCCTGTTCCTTTCTAACTGGAAACGATGCTCTGCCGCTGTGCCACAGTCACTTCTGCTTCCTTACCAAGTCAGAGCTCTTAGTCTGTTGAGGTCAGTCTCCTCTCCTCTGACTGGTAGCAGCTCTCCGGGGTCTCAGGTAGAAGTCTTCCATCTCATTTACTGCCCAAGAGGGGACTGAACCTGGGACCTTGTGCATGCAAAGCAGATGCTCTTCCCATGAGCTGTGCACCGCCTCTCACTCACCTAGTACTGCATGTTAAGAAACCAGAAACCCAGTGGCACCTTAGTTTCTAAGTTTCCTGTTTCATTTTGCTTCTACAGATTTACCAACACAGCTATCCTGTGTGTATGTAAAGCGCCCTCAAGTCGCAGGTGATTTCTGGTTGTTCCAGAGAGGGGCTTTGCAGGCAAATGAGAAGCAGAGGGGTTTAGCCATCACCTTCCTCTGCAGAGTCGTCCTTGGTGATCTTCCATCCAAGTACCCACCCTGAGTAGCTTCCCAGATCAGGCTATACCATGCCATCTTCCTTCCCAGAGCTGTCCTATCTGCATTTTAACAACTCAGCTACTGCAAAGGGGTCTTTTCAAACATTACTGCTTCATACTAAGGGGCAGCTGTTTTGGTAGTTGAGAGATGTTTCAAAAAGGAATTGAGGATCTGGCAAGGCAATCTGCAGTTGAGACGGGACTTTTACAAAAAATGCTTAAAAGTAGCTCTTTTGGTCTTGGCTTCTGTTAAAGCAGAGGGGAAGAACTTGGAGGAGTTGCTGTCCAGGGTTCTGAAGTCCTTTGATTACTTCTTCAAAGGGCTGGGACTCGGTCCAGAGATTTTCACCATTGCTTTGCAGAGCATTTTCAGACCTCGGTCCTTCCCTCGAGGGGAAAAGAGCTTATAATGGAATAGCGATTTTAAATATATATATAGATTGAGGGGAGTAATAAATACCAGCTTGTGGCTGTCCTTCCATTCCAGATGGCATTTTAAAAAGGAACATTTTACAGTCTAGGAAACAAAGAGGCGGAACTGGGAAAGGGGCGGGAAAGTAGCCGGTGAGGAGGAGGAGGGGGGAAGAGATGAGGAATAAATTCTGAAGCTTAAGCAAAAGATTGGGGTTTCTTAAAGATGGATGGCAAAGACCCTGAACGGTGAGTGGAAAAAGTCCTTGAGAACTGCTTCTAGCTAAGGATGCCAAGTTCCAGGTGACACCTGGAATTACAGCTCATCTCCAGACTACAGAAATCAGTTCACCTGGAGAAAAAGGTATGCTTTGGAGGGTTGGACTCTGTGGCATTGTACCTCACTGAGGTTCTTGTCCACCCCAGGCTCCACCCCCAAATCAATTAGGCAAACCTACACCCTCCCTGCCCCTGCTGGGGGCCAGGGAGGGACATGACGACCTTAATTCCTACCCTCCTCTTTTGCAAGAATTAATGTTGTATATACCAGGTGGTACCTAATACCCTGCCCCCAAACACACACAAAGAGCGTCTGCTGGTACAGAAGCTGGCCGGGCAGGCTTCCCCTGATGCTCCAGAAGTCAAAAGGAAACTGAACCTCAAGCTGCTCACCCCCCCCCCCCACACACACACGCACACACATCTGCCCCATCCTGCCTGACCCACTGCTATTCCTCTGGACAAGGTCAGCTGAAAGACCCCAAGCTGGCCAGACTTCACTCCAGTTTTTCTGTGCATTTAAGCATCTCAAGGCAGAGTGGGGACAGTGCATGTGTGGGGTGGGGTTACAGTTTCAGATCAGATCGGAATAACCCCTGATCAATAAGTGGGAGGACTTGGGATGATCACAGGGGAGGGAGGGAGGCAGAGGGAAGAAAGCCTCCTCTCGCAGTGATGTTTGGGTGGTGGGAGTGAACACACATTAGGCTGCCTTATCAGACCCTTGCTCCATCAAAGTCGGTCTTGTCGGCAGGGTCTCAGGCAGAGGTCTTTCCTATCATTTCCCACCTGGTCCTTTTCACTGGAGATGGGGTGGGGGGACTGAATCTGGGAGGCTCTACAACTCCCACAATCCCAGATTGGGAGAGGCAGAGCACCCTGCCCCTTTGACTTCTGAAAGCCCCTTCCGTAGAGCTCACCTAAACCCCACTGCACTCTCCCCTCGCTGCTAGAACTTTTGGTCCCTTGCAGACTTACCTTGGCAGAGGAAGAGAAACAGCAGGAGTTCGATTCCTTCCGAAAGCATCATCGTTGGGATCCTGGAAAAAGACTGCAGTTCTTACTGGCCGGAGCAGGGAAAGGAGAGAAGGCAGGCGAGGGATGTGGGGATGACAAGAGACGCAGCCAGCAAACGTCCTTGGATGCTGAAGGGCGAGGAGCGTCTTCTCTGCCAGTGCGAAAACTGAGCACAGCAAGCATTGGAGGCGAGGGGGGATTTTTTAAATAGGAGGGAGGTTGGAAAGGAAGTGATGTAAGCTCCTCCCAATAGACAATGGGGGGGGAGAAAAGAGAATTTCCCCCCTTGCCTCAATTGCACTGAAGAGTCTAAACAGAAAAAAAATGCCTTAGTGCAGGGTTAAAAAGTGCAGGGATACACATTTTGTAAAGGAAGGAAAAAATAAATTTAAACATGAGCTCCTTCCCACAGTCTCTCTCTCTCTCTAACTACAAAGATCAGAACAGTTCGGCTTCCGAGGCTAAAAGGATTATCCCCCTCCTAAAAAAGAAGTGACTAAGTAGGATGAAGGGGGGGGGAGTGACAGTTATCCATGCCACTTGCCAAAGTCTCTACATCATCGGTACCCAAAGAGAAGAAAAAATCGAACACAGGCTCATCCAAGCTTCCACTAGCTCCTGAGCCCTTAACAAATTTAGTGGGGTTTACATCCACGTTGCCATGCACAGAATTGCTCCTGAGAACTGCAACCCAGCACACTTCCCCTCTGGGTAAAATCTACCTCAGTCAGAGGGCTTTTCTTTTGGGTGCCCAGCGCTTTCAAGGCAGGGTCTCCTTGGTAGTGGTGCCTCTCCCTAGGGATCCTGCCCTGCCTAAGCCTCTTGAAATACGAGAGCTTTCTTATGCTCATGACCTTTTGTTGGATTTTTTTAGGGTTCCCTCTCTCCCTTCTCATGCACCTTTTTGCTCCTGATTACTAGATATTAATGTCCAGGGGTGGAATTCTAGCAGGAGTCCCTTTGCATATTAGGCCACATACCCCTGATCTAGCCAATCCTCTAAGAGCTTACAAGGTTATTTTTTGTAAGCTCTTGGAGGATTGGCTACATCAGGGGTGTGTGGCCTAATATGCAAAGGAGCTTCTGCAAGAATTCCACCTCTGTTAACATCAGTGTTAGTTTTTCAATTTTCCAGCTGTAGGATATAGATAACACTGTGGTTTTATTGCCTGCTATTTGAAACTGGCTTGTTTTCTTAGGCTGGAGCCTTTCTTATTTTATCGATCAGTCATTTAAAGTTTTAATGATTGTGTTTACAAGCTCCCTTGAGCAGTTTTTAAACAAGAGAGCACGACACTGAGAATAAAGGCTGCTCATTTACGTGAAGATATAAGCTCCGTGGAGCGCAGCAAGATTCGCTTCCAATGTTCTTTGCTGCAGCCCACAGAGCCGGGAATTATGCAGAGTTCGGCACCCAGAAATCTCACAAGTTTTCAATGCAAGTTAAAATATGCCTCACCGCAAGCCCAGCCAATAAGGAAGGGTCTCATAGCACCTTGAAAATGAACAGATTTTCAGTAGCAGATGCTTACAGGGACTACAGCCCCCCCCCCCTCATAAAATGCAGAGAATGCAGCCTCCACTGGCAGACTAATATAGATAAGTCCAGGGGTGGAATTCTAGCAGGAGCTCCTTTGCATATTAGGCCACACACCCCGGATGTAGCTAGTCCTCCAAGAGCTTACAATAAAGAACCTTGAAAGTTCTTGGAGGACTGGCTACAACAGGGGTGTGTGGCCTAGTATGCAAAAGAGCTACTGCTAGAATTCCACCCCTGGATACGTCAGTATGCTGGGTGGGGGGCGGGATCATGAACAGTGGGGCTTCGTTGCAGACAGTGGATTGGGGGAGCCAGTGGCAGGCTGCGTCTAAAAATATTGGTTGCCAGGAGACAAAGGGGGCCCACCCACAACTATATGACTATCATTTAATTTTTGTAAGAAATAGATAAAATTTAAAAAAAATACATAAGTGGAAAAAAGGTACAATTAAAACTTTTGATTATATATAAATATTAGTAATTATAGTGGACATATATTGTACATGCTACGGGCAGTATACAGATGCTAAATGTAAATACAGATTAGATTTTCTCCAGGTGAGCTGATCTCTGCCAGCTGGAGATCAGCTGGAAAAGAGGGAGATCCCCAGGCCTCACCTGGAGGCTGGCAACCTAAAATACAATGTAAATCTTAGTTTAATAACAGCAATAATACTGGAACTTCTATTATATTTGTAAGCTACTAAAATATCATTAACACTTTTAACATATTGCCTAATGTTTAAGGGGGCCCACTCGCCATTGGGCAAGCTAACACCCTGGCCAGTCTGCCACTGGGGGAGCTGGAAGCAGTGAGATATAGAGTTCCAACAAGCTAGTGGTTTAGAGCAGGGGTCCCCAACGTGGTGCTTGTGGGTGTTTTTAGGAAGTGGGTGGGGCCAGGTAGGACTTCCGCCTGGTAAGATAGATGCTTGGAAATTTGATCGGCTATGCAGATTTTTGTAAAATGTTGCTTTGGCAGCAGCTGCCACCACAGCACAAGGATCTGCACTGTGTGACTGAAGTTAAGCTGTGGCAATTGCTTTGTGGCTGGTAGGCCCACCAGGCCCTAGTAGGGGATCTCCTGGTTTTGCAGGCTGCTCCCTGCCACCAGCCAGCTGGCCTAAGAGGAAAGCCCTGCCCCAACAGCCACCGTGTGCCTTTAGAAGGCGCTTGCAACTCTTTGTGTTTTGGGATGTGTGTGTGCCTTTAAATCATAGCAGCAGGGGGCAGGGTGAGCAGGCAGAGCCATGAGTGTGTGAAGCTGTGAAAAAGGCAGAGAACAGAATCCTTCTGGTTTGCATCTGCTTTAGAAGTTGCTTCTATAGTAAAATGGATAGGAAAAAGTGAGCTAGAACCTGATTGTGGGATGGAGGAAAACTCCACTCCCTAGGCTGCTCTCCTTTCCTGTTCTTGTCTAAAAAAGCTGGTTGAAATACAGCAGACTGTTACATTCAGCAACTCTTGTGAATAAATTGCTCCAGAGAAATTGCAAAAGTGTGGGCTTGCGAGCTGTTTATTTTGGCTGCTTTGTGTGTGTACATTTCTCTTTAAAAAGCCATGCTTGGAAATGTTTCCAAAATCTAACAAGGGGACTTGTGGGGGTATGACAAATTTTACTTTCATTTAATTGAAGTGCAGTTACCAGGGTAGGCAAAAAAAAAAAGAGGATGAGGAAATGAAGACTGTATTCAGGGAAACTGCACTGCTGTATTATTTATTTATTTAGGAAATGGAAAAGTCTCCCGACTCAACCCCCAAAGTCCCCAGATGTTTCCTGAGTCAGACCTGGTAACCCTAGCGGCTAGTGCCACCTTCAGCAGCAATCATTCAGTGGCAGCCATTTTGTTGCTGTGCCCACCATGTTGTGTCAGAATTCCAAACGTGCCCACAGGCTCAGAAAGGTGGCTATTAGCCACAGTGTGTATATATATATATATATGTGTGTGTGTGTGTGTGTATATACACGCACACAAATATTGGCCACTGTGTGACACAGAGTGTTGGACTGGATGGGCCATTGGCCTTATCCAACATGGCTTCTCTTATGTTCTTATGTGACCCAAAGTGTTGGGCTGGGTGGGCCATTGGCCTGATCCAACATGGCTTCTCTTATGTTCTTATGTGGGAGACTTCTGGTGTAGAATGCTGGTACAGGATCCTGGGAGCCAGGTTTGAATCTGTACTCAGTCATGGAAAGCTGGCTCAGTGATCTTCAGCCGGTTGTATCAGGCCAATGGCCCATCCAGTCCAACACTTTGTGTCACACAGTAGCCCAAAAAACCCAGGTGCCATCAGGAGATCCATCAGTAGGGCCAGTCACTCTCTCAGTCTGATCTACCTCACAGGGTTGTTGTGGCAATACAATGGAAGGGGGAGGCTGTTGAGAAAAGACAAATCTTTAAATGAATAAATTTTAACATGCCCCCCTCCAAATATCAAAGCCTCTAGCCAGGTCTGCATCTACACTGCAAGAAAAAGTCCTGCATCAGTTAGAAGGGGAGAGATGGTGGCTCAATGGTAGAGCATCTGCTTGGTAAGCAGAAGGTCCCAGGTTCAATCCCCGGCATCTCCAACTAAAAAGGGTTCAGGCAAATAGGCATTAAAAACCTCAACTTGAGACTCTGGAGAGCCACTGCCAGTCTGAGTAGACAATACTGACTTTGATGGACCCTGGGTCTGATTCAGAAGAAGGCAGCTTCATATGTTCTTCATATGCCAGCAGTTTGGAGAGCAGCTGGTTCCATTTTTTTCCTTTGCTCTGCATAAGCAGCAGAGAGTTAGGTTTGTACAGCAGTTCTGCCTGGCAAGGCAAACGCCATCTGTCTGCTCTTGCTGACCTCTGCTCTTTCTCTTTGTTGTGGGGCTATTGTTAAAAAGCCGAGCCCCAAGGGCCTGCTGCCTTGAAACCTGTTCACAGCATAAAAGGAAAGCAGGTGCGCTCGCCCTAGAGAGTGCTTGCAAATCAGTCAAGGGGGAGGGAATGGGTGAGTTACTGACTCATAAAGGGATAGACAAAAAAAGGGAGATCAGAAAACAGAGATGGGAGAGGACCTCATGAGGCCATCTAGTCCAACCCCATGTGCAATGCTGGAAATTCACATCTACCCCACCCCCACACTCTCCCAGTGACCCCTGCTCTATGGCCAGAGGAACACAAAAAGCCTCCAGGATCCCTGAGCCAATTTGGCCTCACACCAGAAGTGGCAATTGGCATTTCCCTGGGCTTGTAAGAAAAGGCCACAAGAGCCAAGCACTGGTTCACCCCTTCCTGCCCTCCCTTTCGTGATCTGCCCAAGCGCACAGAATCAGCATTGCTGTCAGATGTCCATCTAACCTCTTTTTTAGAAACCTCCACAGGAGGAAAACTCACCTTCTGAGGAAGCCTCTTCCACTTCTTAAAGGTTGTCTGAAAAACTGCAATCCTTATCCCAAATGTCACTTAAGCACTTGAGTACACCACGCCTGTCTGGGTCCCGACACCTCTCCAGAGATGGCACGCGCTTGGGAAGCTGTTGCTCAGTGGAAGAACTGTATCTCATGTTGGTGTGAGCAGGAGGGGAGGGGTTGTGGCTCAGTGGTACAGCATCTGCTTGGCATGCAGATGGTCCCAAGTTCAATCCCCGGCATCTCCAGTTAAAAGGAGCAGGCAGCAGATAACGGGAAAGACCCTTCTCTGCCTGAAATCCTGGAGAGTTGCTGCCAGTCTAAATAGGCAATACTAAGAACATAAGAAAAGCCCAACAATAGGGCAGAGAGGCTGAGGCCTTCCCCTGAGAAGAACATCAGAACCCTGCTGGGTCTGACCAGGGAGGGTCCATCTAGTCCAGCCTCCTGTCTCACACAGGGGCCAACCAGTTCCTCTGGAGGGCCAACAACAGGGCAGAGAGGCTGAGGCCTTCCCCTGAGAACATCAGAAGAGCCCTGCTGGATCAGACCAGGGAGGGTCCATCTAGTCCAGCCTCCTGTCTCACACAGTGGCCAGCCAGTTCCTCTGGAGGGCAAACAACAGGGCAGAGACGCCGAGGCCTTCCCCTGAGAAGAACCTCAGAAGAGCCCTGCTGAATCAGACCAGGAAGGGGCCATCTAGTGCAGCCTCTTGTCTCACACAGGGGCCAACCAGTTCCTCTGGAGGGCCAACAACAGGGCAGAGAGGCTGAGGCCTTCCCCTGAAAAGAACATAAGAGCCCTGCTGGATCAGACCAGTGAGGGTCCATCTAGTCAACAACAGGGCATATAGAGGCCAAGGTCTTTCCCTGAACATTGCCTCCTGGCACTGGGACTCAAGAGTATTAGCGCCTCTGAATATGGAGGCCCCCCCTCAGTCACCATGACTAGTAACCATTGATAATAAGATAATACTAACCTTGATGACCACAGATTTGATTCAATATAAGGCAGCTTCCTGTGTGTTTTTGCGGAGAGGTCATGGCACTGTTGTAGAGCCTCTGCTTAGCACGCAGAAGGTTCATCTCCCGGGTCCATCTCTACTTAAGTGACGAGAAACACCTTAAGTAGAGACCCTGGAGAGCTGCTGCCAGTCTGAGTAGACAATACTGACCTGGATGGACTGAGGGTCTGATTTGGTACAAGGCAGCTTCATATGTGTGACACTGGGCAGCCATTTAATTTTTGTCTATTTGTTTGCGTAAGTGGTTAATACCTGACTGAGGCAGACAGTGGGGTATAATGATTAATCACTATCTTCACAGCTAACCTACCTCACAGGGTGGTTGTGGAAATCAAATAAAACAGAGCCATCTACACCAGGGGTGGCCAAACTTGCTTAACATAAGAGCCACACGGAATAAGTGTCAGATGTTTGAGAGCCACAAGACGTGAACATCCGATGTTTGAGAGCTGCAAGACAGCAAGGAAGGAAGGCAAATAGATGGTGGGAGGGAAGAGGGGAGAAAGGTGGAAAGAAAGCAGCTTTAAATGTTATCCAAGCCACCAGCTGATTTAGGTTGGAGAAGTGATTGAAAGAGAGAAATGTCTTATCCAACCTGGCTGGTGGGGTGGTGGGGGTTTCAACAGCCACACAGTATGTGTGAAAGGGTCACATTTTGCCACCCCTGATCTACACCAGTCTGAGGAAGATAAGCCTATTCCTCAGAAGAAAGGGGAAGTAATAAGAATCTCTAATTTTCCAGCCTTCCAGAAAGTACTACCCAGTATTTACTTGCTGATAATTTCCCCAGCTTGACAGAACTAGTTGCTGAGCATTTGGCTTTTGTACTGCACAAGGGCTATTCTATTTCTAGGCAAAGACCAATTTGACCAATTTTGCTTCTATGCATTGCTTTTCTATGATATTGTTTTGACTGCCTTTTGGACAGTATAACTTTTACTGGATTTTACCCATTCTGATTCTGCCTGTACTTTTATTCCGGTCTTTTATGTCATTAAAGGTTCTTTGAATTTGATAAATATGACTGAATTCAAGGTTAGGCTCCGTTTTCCTTGTTAATGAGATTTATATGCTGGACATGAACACGTTTCAGCTTTTCAAAGAAACCTCAACGAGATGTGAAGGAAGTGGAAAAGCAGAACATGAGGATTGATTAATAGAAACAAGTCCTTTTTTCCTAGAAACCAGTCGCCTTTATTAAGGGAGTGTCTCCTCCCGTTTGTCCTCTTCTGCCAAAACCAAAAACTGGCTCCTCCAACAGAAGAGCTCCCAGCCTGGGCAGGTGCGACGGGGGTTTAAAAGGACAACACAGAGGAGAGAAAGTCAGATTTCAGCTCATTTGGGAGCACCAGATAGGAAAACTGGAACACCCCTTTCCAATGCATATACAATCGTGTGTCAGGTCCAGGGGAGGCATGCGACACTGGGAACCTGGCTCTTCTGGAAAAGCTCTGGGCATCTCAGACTTCCGCCACCTTGGGATGGATGTCGAGTCTCCAAATCACAATGTGCCAGATGCACAGAAGTCTGCGAGCCCTCTCCATCCACGTTTCTTACACAGAAAGAGGTGTGTGCGGGCCAATTTGATGCCAGCATTTAAGGCCCCCCCTCTCCTGCTGTCACCAGAAAGCAACACACCCCAGCAGTGACCTCACTCTTGCCCCAGAGATGGCTTGTCTGTCCCTGCCCCCCACCCAGTCTGGATCTTGAAGGGTCACAGCCCTCTCCGCTCTCTTCCAGCACCCCCCTCCCCTCATTTTTCTGGCTGCCAAGTCAGTGCTTCTTGGGCTGGTTGGGGCCGATGTATTTCAGTGGGGTGTAGCCAGGTTTGCCGATGACCTCCATGCCCATCAGCGGCTGCAGGACCTCCGGCACCCAAACGCTGCCATCCTGCAGGTAGGAGATGGAGGGACAGAGAGTTAAAACTGCTGTAGCAGGCCCAGAACCTCTTTTTCATTGTCTGCATCAGGGGTCCACAACATGGTGCCCACCAACATCTTCCCAGGCACATGCCAAGTGCTTTTAGAATGTAGACGAGGCTTCTTGTTGGCCACTGAAGAGCTGATTGGCTGTGCAGATCTTTTTTTAGAAGTTTGCTTGGGCAGCAGTTGCCCCCACAGCACTAGGAACCTCAGCGTGTGACTGGAGATCAGCTGTGGCAGCCATTTTGTGGCTAGCTCTGCCTCCTGTGGCAGCCATTTTGTGGCTGCACCCACATGCTGCATTCCAATTCCTAAAGTGCCCGCAGGCTCAAAAAGGTTGAGGATTCCTGATTTACATGACATAAAAATGGGTCAGCAGAGCGTGCCAGTCTTTGCTTTAGCTAGGCACACCAAGTTGCAGTCACAGAGCAATTTGACTGGGGAACAGATGGCATCTATACCAACTTTGGACACTCTGCAAGAGTGCTGAAAGATGGCTGTTTGCTACTGCCCCCTGCTGGGGAGGTGAGTCTATGGGCCTGGGAGAGTGGCTTGCTTCCATGAGCTGAGGCAAGGCTTGAAGTGGGGACTTCCTAGCACAGTGTTCAGGCTCTTGGCCACTCTCCTCCATGGGTTCTGGTGAAATCTACCATCAAGAGTGCCTGTGAGCATATACAAAATGCTTTTGCATCCCAGCTCCCTCTTAAGGCCCTTGTTTGGAAGGTGGGGGGGGGTGTTTCTGAGAGGGTTCCCAACCTTTTTCACATGTGCACAAACCAACACAGCTGTTACAAAGGCTATTGCAATATTCTCTATTGTAGACAGCACAACACGCTTCCTTTACAGCCAGCCATGCCTGGCAAGAGAGGGAAGCAATGCAGCAGGGACATCTCAACAGAGAAACCAACTTCGGATGCCACAGGAGAGGAACAGAATGCACCATGAGAACTAGAAGCCTGACATATGCAGGGTGGGGGAGGAGAAGAGAAACCCAGCTGCACAGCAGACCTGTTGACAGGTAAAGTGACAAGAGGGCTGATCCGGCTTTCAGGTTCTTTGGAAGGGAAAAGAGGGCAAGTCTTATCTTTCGTTTCCACTATGCAAGGAAATCCACTTGCAATACAAACACTCCTCCGAAAATCCTGTACTCTTATTTCACATTAATAACTTTTAAAATAAAGTGAAGACTTTTTGGTTTCATTTGGCATTCCCTCAATGATCTCTCCTTCCTAACCAACATTTTTATGCATGGTGTGGATGTTAACAGTTTTGTATTATATTTTAACTTTTTTTAAACTCTCTGAAAAATGGTTCTCATGGTGTATGGTTAGGGTGTTGACTTTAATAATTCTTATAATGTTAATTTTATCTTATACGTCAGGTGTCCCGAGCCTTTTGGAGCTTGTGGGGACCTTGGGAATTCTGACAGTGTTGTGGGTGCAGCAACAAAATGGCTGCCATGGGAGGCGATACCAGGCACAAAATGGCTGCCCCAACTTAACTTCAGTCACACAGTGATTATCCTTGTGTTGTGGTGGCAGCTGCTGCCTAAGCAACATTTTAAAACATCTGCACAGCCAATCAAATCTTCAAAAACCCTTCCTGGACCCACCCACTTCTTAAACCACTTGGTGGGCACCAGAAAAGTTGTTGGCAGGCACCACGGCACACACAGGCGCCACGCTGAGGACCCCTGCAGTATGTATTTTAAATTGTTAGCTGCCTTGGTGGCCTTTGTTAGGGCAGAAAGATGGGATATAAATTTTGGAAATAAAGATAGAGATAAAGGGATATTCTGGATGCCAGAACAAACCTTGCGTTGGTTGGTCTCGAGGATGGCGATAAGCATTCGGGGGATGGCACAGGCTGTGCCATTGACCTGTCGAGAAACAAGAGAGAAGGTGCAGGGTCTTGTCCATCCTCCCACCCACCTGCCAGCAGACACTATGGGACATCTCTTCAAGTTTGGTGGCACAAGAACCTAAGAAGAGCCTTGCTGGCTGAGACCAGTGGCCTCCCCACTGCAGGGGCCCCGATGAAATAACTCTTGTTGAGCCATTTATCTTATACCAGCTGGGGGATATGTGGAAGGAGTGGAGGCAACTGATACCACCAACTGCAGAATTAGAGTTTGTTATATTGTTTTCATCAAGGGTGGAATTCTAGGAGGAGCTCCTTTGCATATTAGGCTGCACCCCCCTGATGTAGCCAATCCACCAAGAGCTTACAAAAAAGAGCCTTGTAAGTTCTTGGAGGATTGGCTACATCAGGGGTGTGTGGCCTAATATGCAAAGGAGCTCCTGCTAGGATTCCACCCCTGGTTTTTATATTGTTTTATTATATGAATCTGATTTAATAATAATAATAATAATAATAATAATAATAATAATAATAATAATAATAATAATAATAAACTTTTATTTATATCCCGCCCTCCCTGCCAAGGCAGGCTCAGGGCGGCTAACAAGACATGGTTTGAGCTTTGTATTATTGATCGTTGTTACCCGCTCAGAGCCCATTTAGGAAAGGGCAGGCTATAAATCGAATACGACAAACAAACAAATAAATCTCACACAGTGGCCAACCAGTTCCTCTGAAGGGCCTACAGCAGGGCAGAGAAGCCAAGGCCTGCCCCTGATGTTGCCTCCTGGCTTTGGGATTCAGAGGTTTAGTGTCAAGAGTCACTCCATCTTTGTTCCTCTTGCCAAATGGTTAACAGTTACACAATGCTAACGCTTGTGCTTGCTATGCTGATTGCTTTGAAGCATCCTCGCTGCTTATCTAGAGGGAGGGTGGCATGTCTGGGAACTCGCACGTTACTATGCAACCAAGGTCAAGGGAGCCAGTGGAGATGTGGCAGATAACAGGCACCTGGGGTGATGATAGAGTAGGAAGGAACCTGCACAAAATCCCCGCTGCAGCTTGGTGCGCTTGGCTTGAATTGTAACGATCAAGGCAAGGGATTATAACAGAGAGAACTGGCGGGAGAGCCAGTTCCGACAACGCCTGTACCTGCCTATGATGCTGGAATAAAGACCTTGAACTTTACGTGTCTGTTCCTTGCCTCTGGGTCTGACATTCAGTGCCTCTGAATGTGGAGGTTCCCTTTAGTCACCACAGCATGATGACAAGAATGACAAAAGGGGACCCAAGGGCCAATGTGGAGGCTTTTCTGCCCCCTGCCTCAAACACCCACCCATCTCATGTGAACACCCTGATGTGAAAACCCTTCAATGAACTCAAAGCAGCTGAAGTCTGGCTGGAGCCTGGACAGGAGGCCTCCTGGGAGGTCCCCACGTGTGCCACCACAGCAGTCTGAAGAGGGGGTTTAAATGCCATAATCAAACGGCCGGCACTCACCGTATGAGCATAATGGAGCTGCCTCTGCCTGTTGTAGTACATGATGCTCAGCCGCCGGCTCTGGTAGTCTGTGCAGTTGGAGGCGCTGGAGATCTGGCAGAGAGAAAATGGCTGGGTTGGGGTGGGAGCCAAAAAGAGCATTCTAAGCAATCTCAAAAATCATTCTGACGTAACTGTGAAATGGGGGGCTGGATGGCCTCAGCATATTGGGGACATCGTACTTCTCCCACGATGCTTGACAGCATAAAGGCCACAGTTGGGTTAGAACGGATGAAAGGAAGTCCTTCTTCACCCAAAGGGTGATTAACACATGGAATTCCCTGCCACAGGAGGTGGCGGCGGCTACAAGCATAGCCAGCTTCAAGAGGGGATTGGATAAACATATGGAGTAGAGGTCCATCAGTGGCTCTTAGCCACAGTGTATTGTTGGAACTCTCTATCTGAGGCAGTGATGCTCTGTATTCTGGGTGCTTGGGAGGGGCAACAGTGGGAGTGCTTCTGGAGTTTTGGCTCCACTGGGGAACGTCCTGATGGCGCCTGGGTTTTGGCCACTGTGTGACACGGAGTGTTGCACTGGATGGGCCATTGGCCTGATCCAACAGGGCTTCTCTTATGTTCTTATGGCTACAATCTGAGAGAAGGCAGAGTGGTGGTGGCTTCTCTCAGGAAAACCGTAAACCCTGCTCTGGCAGCACGCCTGAGCGCAACCTTTACACTTTCTTCTTTGAATGAAGAGTTGCTGTTCACGGCTTTGGGTGGAGCAGAGTCCCATGTTTGGGGGCGGCATTGCAAGGGGGGGAGGAAAGCTGCCCCCTGATTTAGATGTACCTAACAAAACAGATGCCCTGATCTGGATGGCCCAGATTAGCCTGATTTTGGTCAATTCTTGGAAGCTAAGCAGGGTCGCCCCAAGGTCATACTTGGAAGGGGGACCACTAAGGAAGTCCAGGGTTGCTGTGCAGAGGCAGGCAACGGCAAACCACCTCTGAACATCTCTTGCCTTGAAAACCTACAGGGCTGCCATCAGTTGGATGCAACTTCCCAGCGAAACCCCAACAAAAACGGACGTTCTTGTCTTGTTGTGCACAGCTCACAGTTCCGCAAAGGGGGACTGACTTGGAAGACCAGCTGCAACTAGATCAGGTTCTAGATCGGCTTACGTTGGTTCTTGCAATAAAGTGCTTGTGCTATACAGAAAGTCGTAGGACACTATAAAGAAATGAGAGAAGGTTTTCACGTAACATGGAGTATGGATGTTCTTGTTCTTCCTCTGATGGCAGCTGTTGACCTCTGGAAAAACATTTCTTCAGGGCTTTTTCAAAAAGGCACCAGAACAATATCCATGACCAAAATCATTTCAAAGAACCGGAAATCCTGGCAAGCACAGTTTTCAGAGAATAGTATCTATATAATACAAGCACTTTATTGCAGGAACCAATGTAAGCACTTTACTTCCCCTTGAGTGGGGTGGACACTGGACTTTCTGAAGGACTTTGAGATAGCAGTTCTGTGGTTTATTGTGAACACGTAAATACAACAGGATATCTGTAAGAAGAATATGGCAGTATAAAATCGAATGAGTGTAATCTAGTTATTTTTCATGGTGATTTCTCTTTTTGGTTGTGTCTTCTTTCAATGAATCTCTGTTTCAATGCAACTAGATCGGGGGTAATAGCCCGCTGCCAAACACACCAAGATTTAGAAGAAGAAGAATTGCAGATTTATACCCTGCCCTTCTCTCTGAACAGAGACTCAGAGTGGCTTACAATCTCCTTTATCTTCTCCCCCCACAACAGACACCCTGTGAGGTGGGTGGGGCTGAGAGCTCTCCCAAAAGCTGCCCTTTCAAGGACAACTCCTACGAGAGCCATGGCTAACCCAAGGCCATTCCAGCAGCTGCAAGTGGAGGAGCTTTGGCTAGCTTTACCCTGGCACTTATCAATAGCTCCTCTTGAGAAGGAAACTATGGGATGCATTCCACTGACCCTTCAGGACAAAGCTAGATGAGTCATTGCTTGTGGAATGCCTATGCTAAGGGGCAGGCCACTTTCTCCTTCTTTGCCTCTCACCTCTCCGTATGTGCCCCGGCCTGGCATCCAGGCCTCGATGTCAAACTTCCTGTAGGCAGGCAGGCCCAGTTCCTGGGAGGGCATATCCAGAACCCTGTTGGGAAAGAGAAAGGCCAGTTGAGGGCAGAAGCAGCAGCTGTGGCATTCAGCCAGCCCTTGGCCAGCTGATCTAGTGGGCTAGGGCATAGCATGCCGTCTCTGCCAGTCTTTCTACCTGGTAATGCTGGGAAGGAAGGAGGGACTTGCTCTGCCTTTAGACTCAGTTGCTTATCTGAAGCCTCTACGTCAGGCGTGCTTGAAGCTTACCAGAAGGCACACGGCCCAGTTCCCTGAATGGGCACAAAGCTCCTTCTACTGAACCAGAACTTTGGTCCATCAGGGTCAGTACTGTCAATTCAGACTGGCAAGTGGTTCTCCAGGGGTTCTTTCACATCACATACTGCAGAGGTCCCCAACGACACCTCTTCTGGAGCCCACCATGTGTTTAGAAACTGAGTGGGGCCAGGTGGGTCTCTTGTGCAATAAGGCTTCTGATTGGCCATCGGAGATCTGACAGGCTGTGCAGATTGAAATAAGCCTGTTGTGGGCAGCAGTTGTCACTGCAGTGTCGGTTTTATTCTGTCCTGCTCCTCTTTCCCAGGGCATTTCCTCCTCTACACTGAGAGCCAGTTTGGTGTAGTGGTTGAGTGTGCAGATTCTTATCTGGGAGAACCGGATTTGATTTCCCATTCCTCTACTTGCAGGTGCTGGAAGCTCTTGCAGGAGTTGTCCTTGAAAGGGCAGCTGCTGGGAGAGCCCTCTCAGCCCCACCCACCTCACAGGGTGTCTGTTGTGAGGGGAGAAGATGTAGGAGATTGTGAGCTGCTCTGAGTCTCTGATTCAGAGAGGAGGGCGGGGTATAAATCTGCAGTCTTCTTCTTCTTCATTTTGTGGCTGCGCCCACCACTCTATGTCAGAATTCCAGTGGTGCCCCGAGTCTCCAAAAAGTTGGGAACCCCAGATTACTGCCTGGTCCCCTTTTGAACTGTAGGCTCAGAGGATCAAACCTGGGGTCTTTTGCATTCCCACTATTAACTGTGGTTGGCTTCTTCCCTGGCTGTGGACACACAAAATGCAATAACGCCTATACAAAAATCCCTAGTTGTACCAGGTGTACCTGGAAAATGCTGATTCTCCCCACCCCCTTACAACAAGCACCCAAAGGCCTTTAATATTCCAGGCGTTTTAAAGAGACCTACCGATTCACTGCACTTCCCCAGGCCTCTTAACAATTAGACCTTAATGAGATGCTTATTGAACAAGACACAACAAGCCATGGACCCCTAGAGGGCTCAGCTGGGGGGTGGGCGCTATATAAAGCAGTTATTACTGCTGACAAATAGGCCAGCCGGGGAAGGAGCTGGGAAAATGGGTGAGCGCCTGATTGCTCTGCTTTGCCCTTGGAGGGCTTGAAGATGGAGAACACATTTCAGTGGCAACTTGGGCCCGTTTAGCAGGAGCTCCGACGTATTTCCAGGTGTTCTTTTCAGCAGTTAAGCCCAACCAGAGCTGTTGAGTCCCAGCCTGCTGGCTGCGCTCTCCAAGACAGATGCTCAAAGCGGAACCCGAGAGACTCAGGCTGCTGTGCCAAATGACTGGGCTAGCGGGCCAGCTCACACCAGCCAAAACAGACAGCATCCCTTGCAGCAGCTTAGACTGATTCCACCGCACCTGCCATGAGTAATTCATGTAGAATTCACTGCCACAGGAAGTGGTGGAGGCTATAAACAGACAGCTTCAAGAGGGAACTGGAGAAACATCTGGGACAGAGGTCTATTAGTGGCTGCTAGCCACTAGCAGCCACTAATAGATCAGGGGTGTCAAACATGCAGTTTGGGGGCCGAATCAGGCACCTGGAGGGCTTCTATCAGGGCCCTGAACAACTGGCTATCATCTGCTTCCTTCTCCCTATATCTTGCTTCCTTCTGCATCACAGCTTGCTTTGCAAGGCTTGCTCAACTGCACAGGAGCTACAGAGCAAAGTCTCTATTTTCTCCATTGGCTGAGGCTCCTCCCTTGGGGAGGAAGGGGGGGAGGAATAGCTTGCTTTGCCAGGCTCTCTCTATTTTCCAGCAGAGCTACTGAGCCAAGCCTCTCTTCTATTGGCAGAGGCTCTCCCCCAGTCCCCTGGGGAAGGCAGGAAAAAGCCAGAGCTTCCTTTGCCCAGTTCCCTGGATCCCATGGTAGAGATACAAAGAAAGCATCTTTAAGACCAATGAGTGCTAACAGTTTAAGCATGTTTTAAGTTTTTAAATATATATATATATATATATATATATATATATATATATATATTATATATATATATATATATATATATATATATTTGTGTTTGTCTGTGTTCTTTATAAAATTTATATATCTGCTACCTAATCTTAAATAGGTACACACATGGCCCAGCCTGACATGGCTTGGCCCAACCTGACATGTCCCGGTCCAACGAGGTCTCATTTATGTCACATCCAGCCCTCATAATAAATGAGTTTGACACCCCTGGTCTCGATGGAACTCTGTCTGGGACAGTGATGCTCTGTCTGCTTGGTGGGCGACAATGGGAGGGCTTCTGGAGTTCTGGCCTCACTGGTGGACCTCCTGACGGCCTCTGGGCATTGGCCACTGTGTGACACAGTGTGTTGGAATGGATAGGCCACTGGCCTGATCCAACATGACTTCTCTTATGTTCTCTTCTGAGTTGCATTGGCTAGCACAGATCCCACCATGCCCACCACGAGTTCCGCATGTTATCTTACTTGTAGTGTAACCCCAGCTCGGAGAAGATCTCTTTCTGCAGAGCCAGAAATTCTTCCAGCAGGATCGCACTCTCCTCCCCGGTCTCGTTTGCTGTAACCCCAAACATTTCCACCTAAAAGAGAAGGACAGCCTCATTAAGCACAGAGGAGTGAAAAAATTGTGGGAGGAAGAAAATGATGATATTGGATTTATATCCCGCCCTCCACTCCGAACCTCAGAGTGGCTCCCAATCTCCTTTATCTTCCTCCCCCACAACAGACACCCTGTGAGGTGGGTAAGGCTGAGAGGACTCTCCCAGCAGCTGCCCTTTAAAGGACAACCTCTGCCAGAGCTATGGCTGACCCAAGACCATTCCAGCAGCTGCAAGTGGAGGAGGGGGGAATCAAACCCAGTTCTCCCAGATAAGAGTCCGCACACTTAACCACTACATCAAACTGGAAGGGTTCCAACAATTCCACACTTCCATTGCACTCATTTGGAATGGCAGAACTCATGCAGCTCTGCCTGAAAACAGCAAGATCCCCAATTCTTTTTCAACCCCCACAAAACCAGGGTGCATCTATGGTGAGACAGACCCCCCCACTCTCCCCTCTTTTTGCATTTCAGGCCACATCTCAGTTTGTATGAGTGTTACCTTGGTGAATTGGTGTACTCTATACAGTCCCCATGGATCCTTCCCTGTGTTTGTTTCAGTTCTGTAGCATGTGCTGGAACAGACCGTCCTGGCCAAGGCAAAAAGAAGAGAGGAGAAGGACTCAACGAAAGGAGAGGCAGCTAGGGGAAGGAGAGAGAGACCGGCAGCAGGCAAAATGACCCTGAGGGTATATGTGAACAGGAAGGCCTAGAATGGGGCTGTCACTTGAAAGAAAATAAAGGTCCTAGTCCTTAGGACTAAAGATACCTTGGACCTGTTGGAATTCTGTATCTGTTCTGCAGGTCTTCAGCAATGTTCTAAGTTCTAGTCATTATAAGGTTAAAACTGTTTACCACTTTCTCTGTTTGCCTGACCTAGGAAGAGGAACTTGGCTGTCTGCCAATGAAGAGAAAGCCCGGGGGGGGGGGGGCGAGGGAGGACTGTTTGTTTGTATATGCTATTGGTCAGCTAGTCAGGTGACTTCTTTTGTCTAGGTAGCAAGAGGTCAAGAAGGAAGAATCTCCATCTTAGCAATGTGACTTTCTTAGAGATAAGATGTAGCTTATAGAGTTTCTTATTTTCCATTCCAGTTCCCCATCCCTGTAGAAATAAAACAATGTTTTTGTTTTTAAAGGCTCTCAAATCTCATTTTGATCCAACGATCCATTGGACTGTTTGGGATATAGAAACTGAATTTCCAAACAATACCTCTAACACCCCTGCCTCCCAACCAAAAGAAGCAGTTGAGTAAGTTCCCAGTGGGAACAGGGAGAGCTTCTTCGTCCTGCAGACCTCTCTGACTCTCCTGATGTCTGGCAAAACCCAGAAAAAATTAGGTAGGAGTGGAAGCCTGGTCTATCTAGCTGTTATTTGGGGCAGGGGGGAAATCTTCCTCTAAGACCAACTTTTCCCATATGTTCCCACCTGGGAATTAAGATTACAGCGAGTAGTCCTCCTGACTTTTTCATAAATCCAAGAGCTCATTTTGTGAGTAAACAGGAGAAGGCCTTTTCCATGGTGGCCCCACAATTATGGAACAATCTCCCTAAGACGCCTGGCTACCCCACTTCCAATCTTCAGGAAGCAGCTGAAGCCAGTTTTTATATATGACTGCATTTGATTAAAGCAGTCCTAAATTGGGATTTTAGGGGTCCCCAATGTGGTGTGTGGAGGCACCATGGTGCCCACTGACATCTTTTCTGGCACCTGCCAAGTGTTTTTAGAAAGGGGGTGTGGCCAGGAGGGGCTTTTGCCCAACAAAGAGTTCAGATTGGCTGTGCAGAATTTTAAAAATGCTGCTTTGGCAGCAGCTGTTACTACAGCACAAGGAGCTTCAGCGTGTGACTGAAGGGAACCTGTGTCAGCCATTTTGGGACTGCTTCGGCTTCCTGCAGCACCCACTTTGTGGCAGCCATTTTGTGGATCCACCCATCAGGCTGTGTCAAAATTCCATAGGTGGCCACAGGTTTAAAAAGATTGGGGAACCATTTTAGATGTTGGGTTTTATATATTTTATGTACTCTCTTTTATGTATTTTATTCATATTGAAAGCCACCTTGAGCTCCACAAGGAAAAAAGGGCAGCTAATAAAACATTTTAAATAAATAGGATAGCAACAAAAAGGATTTAAATTAAATTTCGTTTCTTAAATCAAAAGATACACCCTCTCATTAAACAGACGTCACCATTACTGGCTTTTGCACAAGTTTCAAGTTCTTTTTACAAACTTGTGCTGCACTATACTAGTCTGGATTACAGAAGTTTAGAATCATACAGCTGGAAGGGACCTCCAGAGTCATCCAGTCCAACCCCCTGCACAGTGCGGGAAACTCACAAATACTTCCCCCTGCACATACACTCCCAGTGACACCTGCTCCATACCTAGAGGATGAGGGGGGGAAACCCAGTACTCTCATCTGAGTTAGAATTCCAAGTCTGACATTACACAAACCTCATGAAGTTTCCATAATTTACTCACACCACAGAATCAGGCTTGTCTGGGTGCAGTTTGGTGTAGTGGTTAAGTGTGCAGACTCTTATCTGGGAGAACCAGGTTTGATTCCCCACTCCTCCACTTGCACCTGCTGGAATGGCCTTGGGTCAGTCGTAGCTCTTGCAGGAGTTGTCCTTGAAAGGGCAGCTGCTGTAAGAGCTCTCTCAGCCCCACCTACCCCACAGGGTGTCTGTTGTGTGTGGGGGGGGGGAGGTAAAGGAGATTGTGACCGCTCTGAGATTCAGAGTATAGGGTGGGATATAAATCCAATATCATCATCATCATCAGAACATTAGCAATCTCTCCTCAGTATGGAGCGCTCCATCAACCATCTGAGACTGCTACACTCTTTGAGAAAATGGGGAGTGGCCACGTGCTCGGCTCGGTTGACAAGACAGCTGAAAATGATGCACCTGAAGTGCTCTAGACATCTGAAAAACACGAAAGAAACACTACATTTCGTTCTCATGGAAATTTCTTGGGCCCCCAACCCAGCACTGGATTTCTTGAGCCTCTGGATATTCTGTGGTCAAAGTTCTATTATGGTCAAAACACTGCGCATAGACAGAAAAGCTCTGAACGGTCTTCCAAGAAGAAGTGAAACATCCTTACCTGACCGGCATGTCTTTCAGCTTTATGGCATGATCCATGAAGTAACCTGATAGGGACAGATCAGGGGAAAGGCATTTATGTGAAGAATAGGATAAAGCTGCCTTATACTGCGACAGATCACCAGTTGATCACAGTCTGAGTACTGTCTACTCAGACTGGCAGCTGCTCTCCAGAGCCTCAAGTGGAGGTCTTACACATCACTCACTACCTGATCCCTTTTGTTGGAGATGGCCAGGGGTGGAATTCTAGCAGGAGCTCCTTTGAATATTAGGCCACACACCCCTGATGTAGCCAATCCTCCAAGAGCTTATAAGACTCTTTTTTGTAAGCTCTTGGAGGACTGGCTATGTCAGGGGTGGAATTCTAGCAGGAGCTCCTTTGCATATTAGGCCACACACCCCTGATGTAGCCAATCCTCCAAGAGCTTATAAGGCTCTTTTTTGTAAGCTCTTGGAGGATTGGCTATGTCAGGGGTGTGTGGCCTGATATGCAAAGGAGCTCCTGCTAGAATTCCACCTGGAGATGGCAGGGATTGAACTTGAGTCCAAGATCACCTCCCCCCCTCTACCCTACCTGCAACTCCAACCTCAGAGGTGCCCGCCAGACTCAGGTCTTCGAAGCGAGAAGGGTCTATGTTGTACAACATAGAGGAGCTGGTGTCAGGGAGCATGCCACAACCTTCCTGGGACAAAAATACAAAAATCACCATGAATAATTTTATCAAAATCATAAGGAAAAATATTTACTAGTAAGTATCACATAATAAGCAGCCCCATGGCACAGAGTGGTAAAGCTGCAGCACTGCAGTCCAAGCTCTCTGCTCATGACCTGAGTTCGATCCCAGCGAAAGCTAGTTCAGGTAGCCAGCTCAAGGCTCACTCAGCCTTCCATCCTTCCGAGGTCGGTAAAATGAGTACCCAGCTTGCTGGGGGGAAAGTGTAGATGACTGGGGAAGGCAATGGCAAACCACCCCATAAAAAATCTGCCGTGAAAATGTTGTGATGCAATGTCACCCCAGAGTTGGAAACGACTGGTGCTTGCACAGCAGACTACCTTTACCTTTTTATCACATAATATTACAATTTCCACACAAAGTAACAATAAACACCAAAGTGTTCATTCAACAGTACTACAGTCAATATTAACATGCACAGTGTTTTACAGCTATTTACCACACATTCACTACAGGCACATAACGTCCTTATTTCGTGGATTCCAGTACTCGAAAAGCTAAAGAAAAGTCTCTCTATCTGTTCTTTGTAGAATTACATTGAGACCAGCTGCGCCCTGACGTTCTATTCCAGATATGAGAACGTTTCTGATGTTCCTTCCTCAGAGATGCACATCACATAATTTCAAGCATTTGATTTGGAATCGCAGCCTTAAAGAAATACATTCCAGCAGTAACACCCAGTTTTAAAGTACTGGAAGCCACAAAATAAGGACTTTATGCACCTGTGCTGAATGTGCGGTAAACAGTTGTAAAATGTTGCCTATATTAATATTGACGGTAGCAGTCAGCTGCTTGAGAGCTGCAAGACATGAATGTCAGAGGAAGGAAGGAAGGAAGGAAGGAAGGAAGGAAGGAAGGAAGGAAGGAAGGAAGGAAGGAAGGAAGGAAGGAAGGAAGGAAGGAAGGAAGGAAGGAAGGAAGGAAGGAAGGAAGGAAGGAAGGAAGGAAGGAAGGGAGGGAGGGAGGGAGGGAGGGAGGGAGGGAGGGAGAGGAGAGGTGCAAAGAAAGCAACTTTAACTTTAAATGCATTTTCCAAGCTGCTGGCTAGCTTGGCTTGGAGAAGTGATTTAAAGAGGCAAATGCCTTGGGGCTTGGAGAGCCACACAATATGTATGAAAGAGCCACATGTGGCTCCCGAGCCACAGTTTGGCCACCCCTGGGATATACCATGCCACCATCCCTCCTCAGCTTTGCATTAATTAACTGCTACCAATCCATTTTTCCAATTTTTCTATTTATTTGAAATAGAATTAACAGATTGCTGTCAAGTTCAGGTCAACTGACCTTCTGGGGCGACAGTAGATGGACATGCCTTCCAAATGCCCACTGAGTAGGGGAATTTGGCTGGAGTTTGACCCCACTGCTGATGGGCCCTGGTGGCTGAAGTGGGACAAGGGCAGCAGGTGAAGTATAGCAGGTAGAAGGAGAGAGGCCACACTGGCACAGGGCTGTGTGTCTGTTCTCTGGTTCAACGGACATAGAAGGTGTCACACGGGCTCCAGAACACACCATCAAAAGTGCAACCTTTGCCTAGAACTAGTTCAGCCACCACCACTGTAAATGGTGAGCTTGCAAGAAAGTTTTCAAAGCATGGGAAACGAAGAAAAGCCTCACAAAGACAGCTCCTCTGAGTAGATCGGGAACGACCATCGGGATGAAGCCCTGTGGAAACAGAGGGAAGAGGGGGAGGGGTCAGAACCGTGTCCGTTGAGTAAAATACACCCGTCAATATGCTGCCACCAGAGAAGTCCAAAAGTATGCTTCTCAACCCCCTCCCCCAACCACTTTTAAGATGAAATTCAGGGAGCAAACCAGCGACACAGCTACGGACAGTGATGACCAGAGGTGTAGACTGTTTTAAAAGGGGATCAGACAGATCCATGGCAAAGCTATCAGTGAGCTACTAGTAATGGGGACTAACGGGAACCTCTATGTTCAGAGGCATTAAACTTCTGAATCTCAGTGCCACAAGGCAACATCAGGGGAAGGCCTCAGCCTCTCTGCCCTGTTGTTGGCCCTCCAGAACAACTTGTTGGCTACTTTGTGAGATAGGAGGCTGGACTAGATGGACCCTCACTGGTCTGATCTAGCAGGGCTCTTCTAACTGGGAGAAGGCCTTGGCCTCTATGCCCTGTCATAGACCCTCCTGAAGAACTGGTCGACCACTGTGTGAAACAGGAGGCTGGACTGGATGGGCCACTGATCTGATCCAGCAGGGTTCTTCTGATGTTCTTATGAAGGCCTCAACCTCTATGCCAGGAGCTGGGGCTGATGCCACCATGGCCAATGGCTGGAGCTGATGGGAGTTGTAGGCAAAAAACATCTGGAGAGCTACTGTTGGCCACCCCTGCTCTATGCTCTGTTGCTGGCCCTCCAGAGGAACTGGCTGGCCACTGTGTGAGACAGGATGCTGGACTGGATGGACCACTAGTCTGATCCAGCAGGGCTCTTCTGAGGTTCTTATGAAGGTCTCAGCCTCTCTGCCCTGTTGTTGGCCCTCCAGAGGAACTGGTCGGCTGCTGTGTGAAACAGGATGATGTACTGGATGGACCACTGGTCTGATCCAGCAGGGCTCTTCTGGTGTTCTTATGAAGGCCTCAGCCTCTCTGCCCTGTTGTTGGCCTCCAGAGGAACCGGTTGGCCACTGTGTGAGACAGGATGCTGGACTGGATTGGCCACTGGTGTGATCCAGCAGGGCTCTTCTGATGTTCTTACCAAAGGAAGATCCTGGTTTCTAGTGACCCAATGCAGGGAAGGGCAATCTATTACAGGTGGGCCAACCAAGACCAGCTGGCCAATGGGATCCTTGCAGGGAGTGCTGGATCAGATGATCCAGCAAGAGTCCTTTGGCAACAGCGCAAAACCAGGATGGCTTGGAACAGTGTTAAAGAGATACCGAGTACATACTCTGCAGTTTGTCACATGCTCACGGATGGGGAGCACTTTTTATAATGTAGACTGTGTGGATGAGAAGCCCTCTCTTCCAAAATGCAAAAGACCCCATTCTTTTCCAGAAGTGGAAGGAAACATAAGAACATAAGAGAAGCCATGTTGGATCAGGCCAATGGCCCATCCAGTCCAACACTCTGTGTCACACAGTGGCCAAAAAAATTATACACACACACACACACACACACACATATATATATATATATACACACACACTGTGGCTAATAGCCACTGATGGACCTCTGCTCCATATTTTTATCTAACCCCCTCTTGAAGCTGTCTATGCTTATAGCCGCCACCACCTCCTATGGCAGTGGATTCCAAAACCTTGACCTATCTTGAAAGGTTCCCCAAGGCGTCCCTCTCCTGAGAGGGAACGAAGTCCCCAGAGATCTTTCCAAGCTTTGTAGAGCCAGAAACACAGCCAGTTCCTAAACACCAAGAAGCCAAATATCCTCCCCACTCCCCCAGTAAAGGAATTCTATCCTTTTCTATCCTGTACTTCTTTTTTCCTCATCCAGGAAGTAAACCCAGAGATCCTCCACTGTTCCACACACATCCTTACCCCAGGCAGCTATTTCTGCCTTCTTTCTGACCGGGAGAAAGAACCCAGCCTGGCAGGTTCTAACCCCTCTCTCCATGCCATGACTGATGCCTTCCAAAAAATCAAAGGCAACTAGACCAGCGTATATCAACACTCCATATTCAGCATTAATTCAAAATTCAGTATAAATGATGTGTCCATACAAATAATGAGAAATTATACAACAAATCACCATCCACGACAAGCCACTCTCGTTCCTACTGACTCTTTCTTGGTGAACAACGTCCACACCAATTGATGGTCTTAGCTGAAGTCCAACACTCATAAAAAACCAGTCCTTAGATTGTTTCCAATTGGGAGAACAGATGTCAATGAAATTAGCAGAGATATTTCAGCATAATGCATTATGAATGAATGAAAAAGGCAAAATAAATTGAGACACACAAGAGTATTGGAAGGTGAATCTTGACACCATTCACCTACTGTACAGTACACTAACAACAGATGGTCCCTGGAAGAAGAGCTTTAAGCCTTGAAACGACCTAAGGACCATTTTTTTATGAGCATCGGACTTCAGCTAAGACCATCAATTGTTGTGGCCGTTGTTCATCAAGAAAGAGTCAGTAGAGTGGCTTGTCGTGGATGGTGATTTGTTGTATGATTTCTCATTATTTGCATGGACACATTATTTATACTGAATTCTGAATTAATACTGAATATGGAGTGTTGATATACGCTGGTCTAGTTGCCTTTGATTTTTTGCAGGGAGAGAGGTTTTCTGTTGTGCTTGTAATAGTTCCTCTGTCGTCCCGACAGACCGTCACAACTGATGCCTTGGCATTCCTGGTACCTTTTTCACCAGCTTGTGGAGAGTGAACTGCACCAAGGCTTGCTGGAGGAGGGCCCCTGCACCGCGGAGGTAGTATGACCGGTAGCCTGAGATGTGGGACAGGCGCCTGAGAAAAGCAGAGGGGGGGGGATTAAGATCTATCCACCATGTGGGAAAAGCCCTTTGCAATATGTAGCTTGCCTCCTTCATACGGACAAGTCCTTTTTGTTCCTTTCAGCTGTGGAAACAGTCAGAGTTTGGGTTACAGATGAACCTGCCTAATACCGAATCACACCACCGATCCATTAAAGTCAGCACTGCCAGTTTGGTGTAGTGGTTAAGTGTGCGGACCCTTATCTAGGAGAACCGGGTTTGATTCCCCACTCCTCCACTTGCACCTGCTGGAATGGCCTTGGGTTTGATTCCCCACTCCTTCACTTGCACCTGCTGGAATGGCCTTGGGTTTGATTCCCTACTCCTCCATTTGCAGCTGCTGCAATGGCCTTGAGTCAGCCATAGCTCTTGCAAGAGTTGTCCTTGAAAGGGCAGCTGCTGGGAGAGCCCTCTCAGCCTCACCCACCTCACAGGGTGTCTGTTGTGGGGGGAGAAGATATAGGAGATTGTGAGCTGCTCTAAGACTCTGATTCAGAGAAAAGGGCGGGGTATAAATCTGCAGTCTTCTTCTACTCAGACTGGCAGTAGCTTTCCATAGACTTCAGACAGACAACTTTCGCATCACTGACTACCTGATCCTTTTAACTAGAGATGTCAGGGATTGAACCTGAGACCTTCTGCATGCCAAGCAGATGCTGAACACTTTCAGCCACAGCCCCTTTGAAGCGACAACTTTTGACATAATGAATGTAACATCACTGCTGACCTATGTTCAAATGCTTCTCATCCACAAACGTCACTAGGCAGTCTTGATATTCAACCCCCCATAATAGAAACACATGCAGAAAATCTTCCCCTCTGGACTCTCATTCATTGGCCACAACATCACCAAGTTGTCTGGCATGAGAGCCACTTTGACACGGACTCTTATCTGGGAGAACCGGGTTTGATTCCCCACTCCTCCACTTGCACCTGCTTGAATGGCCTTGGATCAGCCATAGCTCTCGCAGAAGTGTCCTTGAAAGGGCAGCTGCTGTAAGAGCTCTCTTAGTCCCACCTACCTCACAGGGTGTCAGTTGTGTGTGTGTGTGGGGGGGGGAAGGTAAAGGAGATTGTGACCGCTCTGAGACTCTGCGATTCAGAGTATAGGGAAGGATATAAATCCAATATCTTCTTCATCTTATTATTATTAGAATGGAAAGTTGCCTGTTTTCAACTGCAGCTACCCCTCCCAGAGCCTTTGAGAAGAGCAGAAACTGAACTAAATATGGGGGGAGACAAACCAGGCCTACCTTAAAGGCGGGCAGCCATTTCTACTCAGCTGCAGCCACTGGGGAAGCTCATGATACATTCATTTGGAGCAAAATGAACACAAGAAGCTGCCTTCTACTGAATCAAACTCTTGGTCCATCAAGGTCAGTACTATCTACTCAGTACTATCTACTCAGACTGGCAGCGGCTCTCCAGGGTCTCAGGCAGAAAGGGACTTTCACATCGCCTCCTCCCTGATCTTTTGTGACGAAATACCGGGGATTGAACCTGGGACCTTCTGTGTGGTAAGAAGATGCTCTACCACTGAGCCATGGCCCCTCCAAATAAAGAAAGTGAGAGAGACAGTGTAGTGTAATATTAGAGTGCTAGGCAAGGACCTGGGTGGCCCAGGTTCAAATTCCCACTGGCCCATGGAAGGCCGCTGGGCGACCATGGGTCAGTCACACACGCTCTAACCTAACTCACAGGGTTGTTGCAAGAATAAAACAGAGAAGAATTGGGTCCCCATGGGAGAGAAAAGTGGTAATGAAGTAAATAATAATGGCCTGTGAGAATTTTTTTTGTCTGACTTTCACCCCAGTTAAGAATTTGCTGGCCACAAGAATAAACAGCTTTAAAAAGGGATTAGCTAGATCATGGAGGATAAATCTATCAATGGCTACTAGCCCTGGGTAACTGAGGGGAACCTCCATGTTTAAAGGCACTAATTTTCCAAATCCCAGAGCCAAGAAGCAGCCTCAGAAGAAGGCTTCAGCCTCTATGCCCCATTGTTTGTCCTCCAGAGGAACTGGTTGACCACTACGTGAGACAGAATGCTGGACTTATATGGACCATTGGTTTGATCCAGCAGAGCTCTTCTGAGGTTCTTATGAAGGCCTCGGCCTCTCTGTCTTGTAAATGTCCTTCCGGAGGAACTGGTTGACCACTATGTGAGACAGAATGCTGGACTTAGATGGACCACTGGTTTGATCCAGCAGGGGTCTTCTGAGGTTCTTATGAAGGCCTGGGCCTCTGTGGAACTGGTTGGCCACTGTGAGACACAGGATGGCTCTTCTTATGTTCTTAAATATCAGCCAATGGACTGCAGCAACAACCCGAGAGCTATTCAGCAGCACAGTAGGAGAAGGTATCCTTGGCTTCTCTGGAGGACCCCATGAGGGAGGGATACAGGCCCTTCCTGTTTCTGCAGCTGACAAAGTTACAAGCCTTGGCTTTGACCCACCAGCCTGTGCCCAGCCAGACAGAACCAGACTGCCCCAGCTGGCAGGATGCCTTCCAGGAAACCTGAACCCACAGTTCCTGGACACAGGCCAGCAGGCAGTGAATGCCACTTTTGGTAATGACTGCTTTCTTCCACAAGGGGCCAGCCCCCTCCTTTGTCCAACGCTTAGGTAGGGCTTTGTGGAATGGCAGAGGAAGCATCCTGAGGCTGGAAAAACGCCTCAGGGAAGGGCTTGAAAATAAAAAGCTGCCTATCAAATATTTATTTTGTCAATGCTCCGGGAATTCAAGGTGTTCCCAATCAGCTAATGGCCACTACGGATTGCTCCACAGACTGGGAGCATCTGGAAACGTTTGTTCTGAAGCTTGGCTGGTGGACCCATCACATGGGACTCTTTTGTTCCCGAAGACACTCAACAATGCTCAGTCATCCCCCCAAGCCCACGCCTCTCTCCTCCACCTGTAAGTCTCACGCAAGTACCCAAAAGGTGGACATGTCCCCTTCCAGATTCTCAAAGGGACCAGGTGTCAGAACCCCCTTGGGATTCTGCCATTGAAGGCACTCTCTACTGTTGCTACTAAACCATTTGGTGTTTCCATGTGGATGTTCTTTTGGTTTCCCCCTTCACCCCTTTCCTCTCCCCACCACCTTGCTCGAACATGTGGAATCTCTCTCATGTCCTGGGAAAGCGATAACCCGACAGGAATCATGCTCCAGTGTGAACAGCAGGAGCCCGGAACTTTTCATCTACTCATGTGTGAGCTTCCCTTTAATCCAGCGGTTGGGCCAGACTTCCTCGCTAATTGTCTCTTTCATATGTATTCCATTTTACTGAAAACAAATGTAGAGTTTTATGACTATGACTGGGAGGGGGGGGGCGGTTAGAAGAAGAAGAACTGCAGTTTTATACCCTGCCCTTCTCTCTGAATCAGAGTGGTTTACAATCTCCTGTATCTTCTCCCCCAACAACAGACACCCTGTGAGGTGGGTGGGGCTGAGAGGGCTCTCACTGCAGATGACCTTTCAAGGACAACCTCTGCAAGAGCTCTGGCTGACCCAAGGCCACTCCAGCAGGTGCAAGTGGAGGAGTGTGGAATCAAACCCGGCTCTCCCAGATAAGAGTCCATGCACTTAACCACTACACCAAACTGGCTCTCCTTGAGTCCAGTGACACTTTTAAGTCCAACAGAGTTTTATTCAAGGTATAATCTTTCATGCGCACACACACTTTTTCTTTCCCTGGAATTGTGCATGCACCTGAAAGCTTATACCTTGAATAAAACTTTGCTGGTCTTCAAGGTGCCATTGGACTCAAATGTTGTTCTGCTACTTCAGACCAACATGGCTACCCACCTGAAGTTACTATTTGAGTAACTTTGCATTTGGCTCCAACTCCTGTGGCAGTCATATTGCAGCTGCACCCACCACCCTGTTTCAGAATTTCAAAGACACCCTCTGGCTTAAAAAGATCGGGGACCCCTGCTTGAGGTGAACTTGCACTAGGTCTCCAGTCCTGATTAGAATCAGGCCCTGCGCAGATGGGTAACTCCAGTCATAATGCTAATCAAAGAGGGCAGATTAGGAATATTTTGTTTGCATTCATTCTCGAAGGTGTTTGTCCCAGGGTAGCCCCAGCACCACCATGGGAGCTGGTGTTGCCCAGTAGCCAGAGAATGAACCATGCTCCAGAAAGTCCCTGGTTCAAATCTCACCCCATAACAAGCTTAAGAACATAAGAGAAGTCATGTTGGATCAGGCCAATGGCCCACACAGTCCAACACTCTGTGTCACAGAAGAACATAAGAGAAACCATGTTGGATCAGGCCAATGGCCCATCCAGTCCAACACTCTGTGTCACACAGTGGCCAAAAACAACAATAACCAGGCGCCATCAGGAGACCCACCAATGGGGCCAGGACACTAGAAGGACACTAGAAGAGCTCCCACTGTTGCCCCCCAAGCACCAAGAATACAGAGCATCACTGCCCAAGACATAAGAACATAAGAGAAGCCGGGCTGGATCAAACCAATGGCCCATCCAGTCCAACACTCTGTGTCACACAGTGGCCAAAAAACCCAAGTGCCATCAGGAGGTCTGCCAGTGGGGCTAAAGCCCTCCCACTGTGCCCCCCCCACAAGCACCAAGAATACAGAGCATCACTGCCCCAGACAGAGAGTTTCATCAATACACTGTGGCTAGAAGCCACTGATGGACCTCTGCTCCATATGCTTATCCAATCCCCTCTTCCTTTAACCAAGCCAATCTTTCTCAGACAATCAGTAAACAATGCAACAGGGGTAGGATTGCAGAACCAACCAGAAGTCTAAAAACAAAATAGTAGTAAAGCATAAGTACCAACATGACACATTCCCCTCCCCAAGATTGTGTTGGGTGTCAATAAAACAGCATGCAAGTCCTTTTTCTATCTCTGCTAAGTTCTCTTCCAGCAGGTGGAGCTCTTATCTTTCTTAACAGAATTTCCCCACGCTTCCAGAATGGCTTCTCTGCAGAACGCCCTGTGGAGAGCCAGTTTGGTGTAGTGGTTAAGTATGTGGACTCTTATCTGGAAGAACCGGGTTTGATTCCCCACTCCTCCACTTGCACCTGCTAGCATGGCCTTGGGTCAGCCATAGCTCTGGCAGAGGTTGTCCTTGAAAGGGCAGCTGATGTGAGAGCCCTCTCCAGCCCCACCCACCTTACAGGGTGTCTGTTGTGGGGGAGGAAGGTAAAGGAGATTGTAAGCCGCTCTGAGACTCTTCAGAGTGGAGGGCGGGATATAAATCCAATATCTTCTTCTTCTTCTGTCCTGGGAGGGAGGGGGGGCTTGACTATGTGAAACTAACCTTTGCCGTATGATATCCAGGTCTTCCCCGATTTCCAGGTGTCCTTTCACCTTGAAGTCAAAAGCTGTTTTTGAAACAAGGAAAGCAGGAGGCAATAAATGGTTTAAGACAGGAATGAAAAAGAAATTTGGCAGCTCACAGGCAGAGGAACTGCTAGGAAAGGTGTGGCCAACCCCTTCCTTGCCCCAACGGGAGCCAAAGAACTTTCTCCCCAGCTTCTCACCTGGTTTCTCGCCAACAACTTCCACCACCCGGGCTTGGCTCTCATCTCCGATTGGCTGGGAGGAGAAAGGTCAAAGGTTCAGGCACAGACACTTCCAAGTAGTGCTGGATTAAACCTGGAGGCCCCCCTAGGCAGTCAAAATCTTGGGGACCCCTTGCAAATTATAGGCCAGTACCTACTTGGCCTAATTGTTAATTCAGCCCTGCTTCCATGCAGCCCTAGCATCATCCGTGCTCTGGTGCTCCTTTTCATGCCTCAGGCCTTCCTTCCAGCCTGCTTTTCAGCACCCTGTTGAGTCTGGTCCACATGCTCCACCATTCTGGAAGACCCGAGCTGTGCTGCCCACATCAGGCAAAACCCCTCCTTGTTCCCAGTTGTGACATGCATGCAGCATGCGTGTAGCGCTGCTGCAAAATCTCAGTACTTCAGGCAATTAGGTCTAGCATGTCGTCCTTCACCCAAGACAGCCACATCAGAGAGGGGAGCAGCTGTGGCTCAGTGGCAGAGCAACTGCTTGACACGCAGAAGTCCCAGGTTCAATCCCCAGCATCTCCAGTTAAAAGGACCAGGCAGGAGGTGATGGGAAAGACCTCTGCCAGAGACCCTGGAGAGCCACTACCAGTCGGAGTAGAAAAGACTGACTTTGATGGACCGAGGGTCTGATTCAATATAAGACAGCTTCATATTTATTTATTTATTTGGGATTTATATCCCGCCCTTCCCACGAATGGCTCAGGGCGGCTGTGTTCATGTGACAGACAACCAGGGCTTTTTTTGTAGCAGGAACTCCTTTGCATATTAGACCACATGCCCCTGATGTAGCCAATCCTCCTGGAGCTTACAAGTCTCTTCTTACAGGGCCTGCTATAAGCTCCAGGAGGATTGGCTACATCAGGGAGGTGTGGCCTAATATGCAAAGGAGTTCCTGCTACAAAAAAAGCCTTGCAGACAACCCTTTGCAGGTGAGGGCCACCCTCCACCCACACGCTAGCAAGCATTCAGTGGGGTACAAAGTTGTCTTCTCCAAGAGCCCACCCCTCAATTCTAATCATCCCGAGGCCCTGTTTGGGGCACCGCTATCAAAGGAAAACTGACACATTGGGGAGTAGCACAGCAGTGCCTTCCTTGTGGCAGCTCTGAACATTCTAGAATCTTCCACCCTGATCTACACTGTTTCTCTTCTCCAGGCCCTTTACCACGTCAGGGTGGGTCCTGTTGGGCAGCTTGAGGGCATTCAGGTAGTACTCTTCCTCCAACTCCATCTCCTTTTGGCGCAAGACATTGACCTGGAGGCGAAGCTCTCTCCCACGCTCCCGCAAGGCCTTGTAAGCAGGGAGCTGGAGGGGAAAAAAGGAGAAGGATGTCAGGTCCAAGCATATGTGAAGAAAACAACACATCTCAGAGCCAAACTTACTTCACTGGGTGACAAAACTCCAGGTACCCTGGCCACCCTGAAGGTCCATAAGAGAAGCCATGTTGGAACAGGCCAATGGCCCATTCAGTCCAACACTGTCATACAGTGGCCAAAAAACCCCCAAGTGCCATCAGGAGGTCCATCAGTGGGGCCAGGACACTAGAAGCCCTCCCACTGTTGCCCCCCTCCCAAAGCACCAAAAATACAGAGCATCACTGCCCCAGGCATAAGAACATAAGAGAAGCCATGTTGGATCAGGCCAAAGGCCCATGCAGTCCAACACTCTGTGTCACACAGTGGCCAAAAAAACCCTCAAGTGCCATCAGGAGGTCCACCAGTGCGGCTAGAAGCCCTCCCACTGTGCCCCCTTCCAAGCACAAGAATTCAGAGCAGCACTGCCCCAGACAGAGGGTTCCAATGATAAGCTGTGACTAATAGCCATTGATGGACCTCTGCTCCATATGCTTATCCACCTCTGGAAATCAGCAAAAAAGATCAGCTGGTATAGAAATTATAGTTCTTAAGAATTAGAAGCCACTGCCTTTGTGAAAGCTTCCTGTCATCACTGTTTCCATTAAGTCCATAGCGCTGGACAACTTTTGGGACTTATTTTTGTATGCTAAGTCTGGCTGGAGTGACCTGGAAGGGCCCTCACGGCCTCTTAGCAAGTGTGAACTTAATGGAAAAAGTGACAATAGGAAGCTCTCACAAAGACAGTGGCTTCTAATTCTTAAGAACTATAATTCATATACCAGCTGATCTTTTTTTGCTGATTTCCAGAGGTGGAATAATTTACAGTTCACTATATTGCTCTAAATATACAAGACAGATTATGTATTAACAGTGCACTTTAGCTTATTGGGGGGTGGGGGATAATTAATGGACAAAAATCAAAATGTTTAGTGAAATATGGTCTATTTTCTCAGACTGGTTCATGAGAAAAGAATTTGTTTCAGACGTTAACTCTGTTTCTCTGTCTTTGCATAAATCGTACCTGAATAAGCAATGCTGAATTAGAGACTTTCAGTGAGAGCTACATTTAAAAAAAAAAACACCACTCTGTGCTGATAATTACCTGATTAACATTATTCATTGTAATAATATAGAATGCTGGATCAATAATTTTTTGCCATAAATAGATCTGGAAGCTTGAGCTCAAATAAGCCATGGCTAGGCACTGCCACAGGGTTCAGAAGAAGAAGAAGATACTGGATTTATATCCCGTCTTATACTCTGAATCTCAGAGTCTCAGAGTGGTTACAATCTTCTTTACCTTCCCCCCTCCCCATCCCTACAACAGACAACCTATGAGGAAGGTGGGGCTGAGAGAGCATTTACAGCAGCGGACCTTTCAAGGACAACTCCTACGAAATCTATGGCTGACCCATGGCCATTCCAGCAGGTGCAAGTGGAAGAGTGGGGAATCAAACCCAGTTCTCCCAGATAAGAGTCCGCGCATTTAACCACTACACCAAACTGGCTCTCTTCTGCTTTGGATAGCACTATGAGTTACTGCAAAGATCCCCAATGTGGTGCCCATGGCCACCAGGATGTCCATCATTAATTCTTGACACCCAGTTAACTTTCCAAAAATGGGAGGGCCCATTGTAAGGCAGGGCTTGCTATTGGCTGCCCTCATTCAAACGAAAGAGTTTTCCACTAAAATAGCAGCCACGGCCACTTATAGGATCAGGAGGACTTAGTTACTGAGTCGTTCCATTTCCCCTTTAGACTGTCCTTCTTTTTAAAGCCCCCCTTCTCTTCCTCCATCCTCCAACCAGGATTTTATCAATTACTTTTTATCTCTCTTTTGTGATTCTTTTGTAAAGTGAGGAGGGAGGTACTGTGTTTGGGTCCACTTCCTGCAGCAGCTATTTTGGGTTTAGCTCTGCGGCAGCCATTTTGGGGTGGTGCTCTCCACTTTGTCTCAAAATTCCAAAAGTGCTCACAGGATCAAAAAGGTTGAGAACTTCATGCATTACTGCATTCTAAGCTTGTTGAAATCAGTGTGCTTAGAGTGGAATAATTCGTCAAAACAATGTCAAGATTAGTCATTCAGAGAGCAAAAATAACAGGGGGAGGGGAACTCTGTTCTTACCGACTGCAAAGCATCATCCTCATGGTTTTTCTGGAATTGAGAAGAGAAAACAGCAAGGTAACATGTTTTTCCCCAAATAAACCCAATGCATAATATAGCAATTGCGACTAGCTATATGCAAAAAAACTCAACAAGTCTAAAATTGTGGCTTCAGCAGACAGTTTGACAATAGTCATAATTTTGCTGCTTCTGTAGTGCCAAGAAATGCAAAACAAGATGTTAGGGGAAGGGAGGTACCCACAGTTCCAGCAGTGTTGCAAATTTTCTAGGTGGATTTGCTGCACTGACTGTGAGTTTCCTGGTGGGATTATTCTACAATGGCAAACTCACCACAAGATTCCGCACACTTCTGGCCACTTCTGCTTTTTCCACTTCAAGTTCTGTGATCTCCTCTTGCACCTCAACCAGCCTCTTCCGAGTAGCAAGCTGACAAGCAATCATTTACAAACAAAGAGTTAGGAGCTGGACATGTGTGAAGAGACAGAGTATCAAAAATATTTTTTTAAAAAGAAAACATTCAGAATAAATCAACCAAAATGAGCCACTTTGAGCCAAGAGAAAAGGTGGGACACATATATTTTAATAAAATTTTAAACAAAGATCTTGCCACAAAAATGGCTAACGTCATTTTAGGCTTCAAAGATGAAGCTGCCCTATATTGAAACAGGTCATTGGTCCATGAAGGTCAGTCTTGTCTACTCAGACTGGCAGCAGCTCTCCAGAGTCTCAAGCAGAGGTCTTTTACATCACTACTGTCTTCGTAACTGGAGATGCTGGGGATTGAACCTGGGACCCTCTGCTTGCAAAACAGAGGTGTTTCTACTGAGCTGTGGCCCTAGGTAAATACTTCATTAATAGAAGGACAGTGTCCAAGTTACAAAATCAAGAGTACTACTCTGTCTACATTTACAGACCAAAGCTGGAGGACTGTTCATAGGACAAAGCTTCAAAAACAGTGGTAAACAAAGTGAAACTGATTCAGAGGAGGGCAGTAAAGATGGTTTTTTTTGGGGGGGGATGTTTGGAACACAAGTTCTATGAAGAAAGGTAGAAGGAACTGGGTAAATTGGGCCTAGAAAGAGAAGGCTGAAGGACAGCAGGACTGTGTTTTTTTGGATGCCAGCAAGCTGTCATACAGAAGAGGGCAAAGACTTGTTCTTGCTGCTTTGGACTGCTGCAAGGCTCAATCTAATGAAGAGGGGGCAAGCTGTTTATCTCACTGGGAAATAGACCTTGGAGGCTGCGCTAAGAGTTTGAGCAAATACTGCCAATCCCAGCAGCCCTGGCTTGAGTAAGACTTCTCAGTAGCAACAATTACCACTGTTGTCTCACCCACTGCCTCTTCCTCACAGTAGTGAGAGAGACAATGCCTTCAGGCCGAGTCTGAACTGAGCTTGCATCACCATTGGGGCCTCTCATCTTGGTTTCCTCAAGAGCTATTTAATGTCTCTATCTGCCTCTGATCCAATGTGCTTAAGCTCCAGGTATATAAATGCTGGCTGAATGTTAAGAGAAATGTAAGTTTCTTAACAGAGCAGTTTGACAATGGAACCAATTACCTGAAGCAGGGGGCAAGAAGAATCCTCCCTTCCAGGAGTCTTCAGGCACAGGGTGGACAAGCTGTCCTAACTTTGAATTTCCTGCACTGAATGAGGGTTGGGGATAGATTTGAAAGATACAAGGCCCCTTCCAATGGTATGATAGATGGGACAGCTCCGGCTTCATCCAATCTCTCCTTGACACCCAAGCCTGATGAGAGAATGTCAGCTTGGCAGAGCAATCAAAGGACCAGACCAGCTCCTCTGAGAGACAAGTTCAAATCTGCACTCTGCTACCATGTGACCTTGGGCAGTTATTCTTTCTCTTAGCCTATCCTATGTCACAAGTTCTCACAACAATAAAATGGAGGACACAAACCACAAACACTAGCCACACTTCTTAGTAAAGGGTGGAATTAACAGGTTCCACATAAATAAACACTTTACTAATTTCATTATGAAAGTACAAACAGTGACTTCACTTATTCAAAGTTTTACTGTATTATTCAAAGCTTGACTGTGCTTTTATTATTATTTATTATATGGCAAGCTGCCCCTAACATTTTTACTGTAATACAGGATTTAGATAAATGAAAACCAGTATGGTTGCCAGGTCTGTCCTGGCCACCAGCGGGGGATGGGGGTAGGCTTGCAACTGCAGGTTAGGAAACTGGAAATTTGGGGATGGAGCCTGAAGAGAACACAGTGGAGTATAATGTTGCAGAGTCCACCCTCCAAAGCATCCCTTTTCTCCAGAGGAACTGATCCCTGTAGTCTGGAGATGAGCTGTGATTCCAAGGGATCCCCAGGTCCACCTGGAGGCTGGCATCCCTAAAGGGGAGATGTAAGTCCTCGCGGGACTATTTGTGCCAGCGCTCTCTGCACACACCCAGAACTCTTCCTTAGGAGCTGCAGAAACTCAGGTCCCCCAACATCACTGCAAGGCGCTTACGATCTGTCGAAGATCCCCGGCGCCAGGGGCCCCTTCCGCCTCTCCAGCTCCGCTTCCACCTCCTCCTGCCGCGCGCTCAGCGCCTCCATGTCCAGGCGGGGCCGCGCCGTCCAGGCGTTTTGCACGTGCTCGTACAGCCGGCTTTTCCTAGTGGCGGCACTGCCGCTCTCTGTCCTAGCTCGCGGCTGCTGGGGGCCCCGCTGCAAAACCCTCCATTGTCGCCCCAGACCCGGTACAGCCGCATGGGCGCCGCCATGTTGGGAGGTCATGTGATCCCCCTGCAGGCAGCCAATGACAGAACGCTGCCTGCACAGCGTTCGACCGTCGGGCCAATCGGAGACGTTGGTACCCCTGCGGCTGCTCAGGCTTGGTTACCATGATGGAACTAGAAGAGAAGAACTCTCTCTCTACATCCTCTGTAAGGACTTTACATGCTTGGTGTGTTCAACTAAATAATGCATTTTGCAACTGACTGTTTGCTATTCTTACACAGTATGTATTTTTATGCATTCCTAGCTGTCTCCCCTTTTCTCTCTTTTCTATACATCAGGGGTGGCCAAAACTGTGGCTCTTTCACACATATTGTGTGGCTGTCAGCTCCCACCCCATTGGCTGGCTTGGAGGAGGCATTTGCCTCTTTAAATCACTTCTCCAAGCCAAGCCAGCTGGTGGCTTGGAGAATGCATTTAAGGTTTGTTGCTTTCTTTGCACCTCTCTCTCCGTCGCTTCCATCTATTTGCCTACCTGCCTTCCGGCTCCCAAACATCTGACATTCATGTCTTGTGGCTCTCAAACATCTGATGTTTTTTCTATGTGGGTCTTACATTAAGCAAGTTTGGCTACTTCTACTATATATCCTCTGTAAGGACTATACATCCTGTTTATTTTTATGCATTCATATATCTCTCTGTTTTGAATAATATAATGGAATACTGTTTGTAATAGAATGAAATATATAGGTATAGATTTTTCCAGACACAATACCTCTACAAACAACATTGGTATAGTATATAGAACAACATATAGCAATTGTTACCTTCACACTTGAGGGGAGACAGATGGGCATCATAACGTTAACTTCCCCCCAATTAGAAAAGATTCTCTTACATTATTGCTTCAAATGTTGTTTCCCCTTAATTGGATCCATACAGCTGTTGAACCTGTGCACTTTGCTTGTTGTCCCTGCTTTGTCTCAAAATGTCTACATCATGTTATATGCTAATTTGTTATTTTTCTCAACCCTGTCTATATTAAACGCTTTTCTCCCATTTCATTGTATCTGAAGAAGTGTGTGTGTACTCACAAAAGCTCAACCTTGAATAAAACTTTGTTGATCTTAAAGGTGTCACTGGACTCTAACTTCATTCAATTGCTTTAGACTAACATGCCTGCCCACCTGGATCTGTATTTTTTATATTAGTGCTATAAAAATAAAGGTGCAACAACTTGGCAAAAAAGGGACAGGGGGAGGACGATACAAAAGACAGGTGCTACTCTTTAGGTTTCTTGTCTGCTATGGAGTTGCCAGCCTCCAGATGGGGCCTGGAGATCTCCCACTATAAGTGATCTCCAGAAAATAAACACCCATCCCCCTGGAGAAAATGACTGGTTTGGAGGGGGGGGGGGGCTCTATGGCATTGTATTAGGGATGCCATCCTCCGGGTGGGACCTGAAGATCCCCCAGAATTACAGCTCATCTCCAGACTACAGAAATCAATTCCCCTGGAGAAAATAGATGTTTTGGAGGGTGGACTCTAGAAAGGCATTGTACTCCACTTGCGCTCTGTCCTTCCCAACCTCCATCCCCAAATCTCCAGGAGTTTCCCAACCTGGATCTGGCAACCCAATCAGCTCTCCCCTGCCAGTGGCTAAGGGGAACCTGGCAGCCTGGCACCGGACCTGCTGAAGTCTCTTCCATCCCTAAGCCCCACCCTCCCAGGCTTCCCCCCCCCCCCCCCCAAATCTCCAGGTGTTTCCCAACCCAGAGGTGGCAATGCAATATCTGAATCAGGACATTAAACAGCTCCCCCCCACTTTAGAAAATTAGGATTGCTAGCTCAGCATTAGGAAATTCCTGCAGATTTAGGGATGGAACCTAGGAAAGGCACAAGGGGGGTGGGGAGCTCAGAAGGGATGTGATGCCATAGACTTCACCCTCCAAACCAGCTATTTTCTCCAGGGGACCTGATCTCTGTAGATCTGTTGCAATTCCAGGAGAATTCCAGGCCCTGGAGGTTGGCACCCATAAGCCTGATGCAGAGTTCTGCAGAACCCAGAAGCTTGCACGTTGCTTTCTGCTTGCCATACAAAGAACAGATATTCTCATGATGACTTTTGTTTCTGGGTTTTGGTTTGAACCAATCCAACTCTGTGTAACCTCTGATTTAGGGTTGCCAGCTTCCAGCTCCCCTGGAGAAAAAGGCTGTATGGAAGGGTGGACTTTAGGGCATTATATCATGCTGAGGGCCCTCTCCTCCCCAAACTCCACCCTCTCCCAGCCCCACCCCCAGGGTCTCCAGGTATTTTCCAACACAGACCTGGCAGGTCTACTCAGGTTGATTTGCTTTTTTTGCAATCACCAACCTGCAGGGTGGAAAAGCCTTCTGCACTGCAGTTTATTAAGGGGGGTGGGGTGACTATAGATGCAAAAACCCATCAGCCTCTCCTGAGGCAGGCCCATCAGCCTGCACAAAGCCCTTTCTCCCAGGCCTGTTCCTTTGCTTGGTTTGTCAACCTCCAGGTGGGGCCCGGAGACAGCTGCAGAAACGGCTTCCAAATTACCTGACTTACCCAGATTCCATCCCCAAATCTCCAGGAATTTCCCAACTTGCGAGTTAGCAACACTAACTGTCACTGTTACCCTAAACCAGGGGTAGGGAACGTTGGCTCTCCAGATGTTTTTTGCCTACAACTCCCATCAGTCCCAGCCGGCATGGCCAATGGCTGGGACTGATGGGAGTTGTAGACAAAAAACATCTGGAGAGCCAACGTTCCCTACTCCTGCCCTAAACAGTCTCAAAAAGGGGTGGAAGGGGGGGGGGAAGGAGAGAGAGACATAATTTGATAAGATAACAAGGAAAGGCTAGCTATGGGTCAGAGAGCAATGCCAACCAGATTGCCAAACCTAAGAAACCCGGGAGACTGGTGTTTTGTGGAGTGAGGCCTTTGTGTTATACCACTCCCCTCGAGAACAAGACAAAGATGACAGAGACAGATTAAAAAGTAAAACCTTTATTTTTTGACTCCTCCACAAGTGGAGGAGGGGCTCAGATGTAGTTGCCATGCATAACAAAAGGAGATGGTACAGTCCTGACTGAGAGGAAAGGATTGTACCTCTTCCACCTGCAAGTGGGGAAGGAAGGAAAATCACAGCTGAATGTTTTTCAACATAAAATATACTCTCTCTGATTAAAGGAGGGAGAATATCATGATGAAACCCTTCCTCCCTTCACCCATGTGAGAGTTTAATTTATTTGTTAAAACCCCAACTGCAGTTAGAAGCTGTAAAAGCCCACCCTACCACCTCTGGCTTCTGCAGCTGTAGTCAGGATGCAAGAATTCTTTCACCCCAGTTACAACATTCCTTCAATGGAAGAAATAACACGAAAAACACAGCGGGTGTCCCACCACATACAGGCTTGAAGCAGTTCTCCCTGTAGGAATCTGATCCCTTGAACGCTGTCTTTAACACCCTTCAATAAATATGAAGAATACAAACCCGTTCTGCTTGGAACAAAACAGAAGAAGCTAAAGGCCAAAACCATGTCATTACCCCCTTCACAGTCCAAACTAGTGGCTTCAAATTTTATGTCTCAAAGCAAAATGGGGCACCCTTGGGGCAGTGCTGGGGCCCTGGCACATATGCCTCCCCGAAACAGGCATGGATGCATTTTAAGTCAGTTAACCGAAACAGCTGCTGAAGCAGCAGATTACCATAAACAGGGAGCTGGATTCGAGGGAGCTGTTCTGCTAGCAGATGAGGTTTCCTCTGACGGAAGGAAGAAACCAGGGATTCGTGGCTCTGGGGAGAAGCACGGCTTGTGGATCACAAGGCCTTTATCGAGGAGGCCTTCAATAAAATGCCTTCTGATGCCCCCCCAGAACCCCCCACCCCATTGTACCTCCTAGAGCACAGCTCCCATTCGCTCACTGGCCTCTGGTTCAGTTCCCCTCCCCAAAAGGCAGCAACTACTTCTCCTCCCAGTGGGCACCCCATATCAGCGTTGTACCTTCCTGGACCAGTGGGAGAGGCTGAACCGTGCTGTTGGGGGGGGGGGTGGTCTACATCATTAGCAAGGGCCCTGCAGGGGTGGCTCGCCCACTAGGCAAACAAGACAGTTGCCTAGGGTGCCGGGAGGGTGGGACGCCAAATTGGGCTCCCTCCCCCCGGTGCCCCAAGCAAGCACCTAGTTTGCCTGCCTCCTCTGCCCATTGCAGTGCTGTGTGGGGGTGCCTGCCTAGGGCGCCATGCACCCTTGGGGCAGTGCTGGGGCCCTGGCACATATGCCTCCCCGGAACAGTCATTTGAAGTTAATTTCTGGCTTCAACAGATGGGGAACACCCCAGTGAGTCACAAACTCAAGGACGGATCGCTAACTTCAGGAACAGACGGAACAACTGCAGTATGGGGTGTAAGTCATCAGAAGCATGGGATCAGGCATGAAGACCCCCTTCCAGGAAGAGAGAAGTTATCTTTGCTGCTCATTGAGAGCTCTGCCTTGGCTTGTTAACCAAAGGCGGGATTCCTGGTTCAAAATACCAAACAGAAGGCCGTGGCTGTACGAGACCACATTCTGCCTCTCCCTGCGCTATGCTCCTCTTGAGTCTCAATAAAAAATTTCTGTAAGGGACACAGTTCAAGTATTTGATGAAGAAAGCTTTGGCTCTTGAAGGCTCATAACCCTGAAAATCTTAAGTCTTTAAGGTGCTACCGAATTCGAATCTAACAGTTCCAAGTCTGAAGCAGGCACCTTCTCCCAAAGCTGGTATATTTTGTGGCCGTTCCACGTGCCACTGGACGGAGGGTAGACCAAAGAGGATCTCCAGGTCTGGTGTAATAGATCCCCTTAGAGCCACAGGTATTCTGCCACAAAAACTGCCAGGATCTTACACAAGTTCTCCACTGTGGGTCGGTGCAAGTGTGCCTCCGTGTCCTCCATAGTATGCCAGACCACAGGGAAAGGTGTGGCGATGAGATGAAGGACCGGGACCCCTGCCACAAAGAGAGACAATGACATACTGTTTCAGTCCAGGGCTGCCTGCAAATGAGAACTTCCACAGTGAGGCTAGAATTCACAAACCCCCAGAACGCCCAGCATTCAAAAGCCAGAACAAAAGTCAAGTTTCTAGCCCTTATGAGGAGTTAGGGGAGGGGCCAGGCTTCATTCCACCTTCCTTCATCCCATGGAGGTGTGAAAGGAAACAGAAGGAAAGGGCAGGCCTGTAGTCAGAAAATTTTAGGTGGGGGGCCCCCAGGGAATAAAATTTTAGGTGGAGGAGCCCTGAGGCTCAGAGCGACATCACACACTTTAAAAATATATAAATAAAAAGGGAGAGCGGCGGCAGCGGCAAAAATGGGGCAGCAAGAGTGGTGGGGAGAGCGGGGTGCCGAGAGCAGCGGCTGTGGTGACAGCATGACATCTGGATCGGGGCTGCTCAGTGGTGCTGTTATTATTAGATCTGTCAGCCGCATTCGATACGGTTGACCATCAGCTACTGTCTAGCCACCTCGCTGACGTGGGGATTCAGGGGTCTGCCTTGCTGTGGTTGGCCTCTTTTCTCCAGGGTCGGGAACAAAGAGTGGTGGTAGGGGAGGAATCATCCCAAAGGCACCCACTTATATGTGGTGTGCCACAGGGTGCGGTTCTGTCCCCGATGTTATTTAACATCTACATGCACCCCCTTGCCCAGATTGTCAGGAGGTACGGGCTGGGATGTCACTAATATGCAGATGACACTCAGCTCTATCTATTGATGGGTGGCCAGTCCGACTGTACCCTGGAAAATCTAGACCTGGCTCTTCAAGCCATAGCATCTTGGCTTAGGCTGAGTCGGCTGAAGCTGAATCCGACGAAGATGGAGGTGGTGGTCCAGGAAGGGAGATCCCTTTACCGGCTCTTGACGGGGTATCATTAACACCAGCCCCTAAGGTCAAGAGCTTGGGAGTATTCCTGGAGTCCTCTCTCACAATGGAGGCCCAGGTAGCAGCCACTACCAGATCCGCCTTTTTCCCATCTTTGGCAGGTACAGCAGTTGGCCCCCTTCCTGGAGCATGCCGACTTAGCAATGGTGATCCACGCTACGGTCACCTCAAGAATAGATCACTGTAATACTCTTTACATGGGGCTATCCTTGACTCTGACTCGGAAACTACAGCTAGTGCAGAATGCTGCAGTGTGGCTGTTAATGGGGCTCCCTCATTGGGAGCACATTCAGCCAGTGCTGAAAGAGCTGCACTGGCTACCTATTGTGTTCCAAGTCCATTTCAAGGTGTCAGTATTGACCTTTAAAGCCCTTTATGGTCGGGGGCCTGCCTATCGATGGGACCGCCTTTCTCCACATGTTCCCCAGAGAGCACTGCATTCAGGGACACAAAATCGACTGTCCATCCCTGGACCAAAGGAGGCCAGGTTATGCTCCACAAGGGATAGGGCCTTCTCGGTGGCAGCACCAGGAATGTGGAATGCCCTCCCGGAGGCTATAAGGGCCCTACGGGATCTTTCTACCTTCCGCAGGGGCCTGCAAGACAGAACTGTTCTGACAGGCATTTAACATCTGACCCGGGAGGAGACTGCCACCCCACATCTCTAAAGAGCCATGATTACTATCTGATCACCATCAGGAAAAGAATCCAATTATATTAAAGACAGCACCATAGAATGTTTTTTTTTAGAATGTTTTAATTGAAATTGTACTGTATATTATTGGTTTTTAAATTGTAGATGTAAATATTTAAATTGATTGTTAGCCGCCCTGAGTCCGCTTGCAGAGAGGGCGGGATAGAAATTTAAGGTAAATAAAATAAAAATTAAAGCGAAAGTGGGGGCTGCAAAGTCAGCAGAGAGAGCGGTGGCGGCAATGAGAGCAGGGCAGCGAGAGCAGGGTGGCCAGAGCAGCAGCAGTGAGAGCAGGGCAGTAAAAGGAGGGGCCATGCAGGTGGAAGAGGAGTTTGGGTGGAGCAGCCTGGCCCCCCAGGGCCCCCATAGCTATGGGCCTGGGAAGGGGAGGGACTGGAGTCACACCCTGCCTTCTCTGAAGCCCTCTATGAGGTGACCTGAACATTAATGAAGCTGCCTTATCCTGATTGAGACCCTTGGTCCATCCATCCAGGTCAGTATTTTCTACTCAGACTGGCAGCTGCTCTCCAGAGTCTTAGGCTGATCTTTTCTGCATCACCCACTACCTGATCCTTTTCACTGGAGATGCCAGGGATTGAACCTGGGACTTTCTGTATGCCAAGCAAATGTTCTGCCGCTGAGCCCTTCTACACAATAAAAGGTAAAGATGAAAGCACTGAATCATAACCAACCCATGGGGTGACATCACATCATAATGTTTTCTTGGCAGACTTTTTGTAACGGGGTGGTTTGCCCTTGCCTTTCCCAGTCATCTACACTTCCACCCCACCCCCATGCAAGCTGGGTACTCATTTTACAGACCTCGGAAGGATGGAAGGCAGAGTCAACCTTGAGCTGGCTACCTGAACCCAGTTTCCACCAGGATCAAACTCAGGTCATGAGCAGAGCTTGGACTGCAGTGTTGCAGCTTACCACTCTGTGCCACAGGGCTCCTACTCTACAAAATACACATATAAAGCTGCCTTGTATTGGGTCAGACCCCAGGTCTATCAAGTTCTGTGCTGTCTGCTTTGACTAGCCACAGCTCTCAGGAGGCCCTGGGGAGAGGTATTTCCCATCACCTGCTACCTAATTTCCCATCACCTGCTAAGACCCAGTTTAGTGTAGTGGTTAAGTGTGAGGACTCTTATCTGGGAGAACCAGGTTTGATTCCCCACTCCTCCACTTGCAGCTGCTGGAATGGCCTTGGGTTAGCCATAGCTCTCACAGAGCTGTCCTTGAAAGGGCAACTTCTGGGAGAGCTCTCTCAGCCCCACCCACCTCACAGGGTGTCTGTTGTGGGGGAGGAAGGTAAAGGAGATTGTGAGCTGCTCTGAGATTTGGAGTGGAGGGCGGGATATAAATCCAATATCATCTTCTTCCTTCATAATTGGAGACGTCAGGGACTAGAATCTGGGACCTTCTGCAAGCCAAGCAGATGCTCCACCACTGATCCATGGTCCCTCAACCTGTCATCCCAAACCCTGCATGCATACCCAAGGATCTCAAAGGGCTACAAAAGGTTCTGCTGCCCCAAATCCGCTCAACTAGAAATGCCAGGAACTGAGCCTATGAATCCTGCACAAGCACAGAGGATGCTCCGGAACTAAATCCCTCCATAAATAGCATTAAGAAAAACAACTAGGTACCATTCTATTTGATTTTCACAGCGGTTTCAAACATGGTGCCCAGGGGAACTGATTTGAGAGTTGATCCGCTGTGTAAATTAAAACAACGTTTCTGTGCAGCAGCGGCTCGAGGCAGAACAGCACCCTAGGCAGGGTGCCCCATCCCCTCTGAAAACGGCGGGGAGCAGCAGTGCACCTTTGCCGCAGAGCACGCTGTGAGGGTGCCCTAGGTCCGCCTCTGCATCTGACGCAGCCACCAGAGTGGCGGGCAGCACCGTGGCACGCTCTGCAGCGCACGTGCGCAGCTCCCCCACAGCTGCTTTTGCTGGTATTACAGAAGCAAGGGCAGATGGGAGGGCCATTCCAGCACCCTCCCAGGGCTGGCACCAGCACCTTTGCCAGGGCTGCGCCCCAGGCAGCCATCTGGGCTGCCTAGTGAAAGGGCAGGCCCTGTTTCTGTGGCAGCTGACAATCCAGTGTTGGTGTTATTCTCTCTCTAACGCCTCTTCCCCATCTTTAAAAGTTACTCCTCTTATCCCCTGCCTGCACTTGGAGTTCCTCTGTGTGTCTGTGGCTGGCTCTGTCTCCCATGTGTCCATTTTGAGGTTGTGCTCATTGCCCTGTGTGAAAACTCTAAAGCTGACCACAGGCTCAAAATGGTTGGGGATCCTGGCATTGCAGAGGGGTTTTGTTTAAAAAAAAATAAAAATAAAAAGCAAGTTTATTTCAATAAACAGATTAACATTCTGGATCATAGTCAAAATAATAATCAAAAGTATGATCCAACAAAGTCAGCTAGTCACCAATAAACATCCAAATGGACCACAAGTACAAACAGTGCAAAATCAAATTAAAAACAAATTAATGCCAGACCAATATATTATGTGCAGTTGAACCAAAATTCCCACAAGAAAAATAATCCAGAAAAGGGGACCACTTAGCTAAAATAGTTGACCTTTGTTGCAAAGTATGCCTCCCTTCTAAATTATGTGTAATTTTGTCCAAAATAAAATACTTAACTAGGCCACCAATGAAGGGATTGAATTCTGTCTCCATTGTAATGCAATAGCATACTTAGTAGCATTGAGCAGCAAAGAAATCAATTCCCTCTTTAATTCAGAAAGTCTAAAATCATCCCAAGTGTTTAGGAGACAAATTTTAGGGGATAACTCCCATAATAATAAAATTCCATAATGACTTGTGACCAAAATGAAGAAATCAGTGGACATGTCCACCACATATGAAAGTAAACCCCTTTTTCACCACATCCCCTCCAACACAGAGAGCTGAAAACATTAGGAATGGAGTTCACACAGATTGACTGCTGGACACAACAGCCAGAGAAAACAACTTGTATGTAATGGGAAGGAGGACTTACCTCTCCGGAGGAAGGGAATGTGGTCATCTTGGACGGGGCCATAGATGGGATGTCGGCTGAAATACAGCTGCTCTTGGGGGTGGGATGCCAGGAGACCCAGGCGGTGTAGCCGTCTTTCTGCATAATGCAACAAAATCCCATCTGAGCACTTCCAGCAACAGTCTCAAAACTGGTGCACTGGCTATGCACTGGCCCAAAAGGTCTTGGCCACCTTTGGCAGGGCTGCTTTCGCACAGAAATTGGCATTAGGATCCGGATGTCAAACACCCAGACTGAAACATCACAGCTAGAACCAGAAACTTTTTGAAGTCTCCACACTGCTGCCCTAAGGAATGGGCCAAACAGCCACCCTGCAGGGCAGGATGTCACTGGGTTTCGTACGTTAGTAGTATTAGACTGGTCTTCAGGTTGGCTTACAGTCCCCATCAGCACCTTTCCTGGTGTTCCTCCAGGTGTTTTCAGAAAGCAAGTGATGCTTTTGCCCAGCAAGGGTTCTGATTGGCTATGCAGATTTTTTGAAAACACTGATTGGGCAACTGCCACAGCACACAGATCTTTATTGTGTGACTGAAGATAAACTGCAGCAGCCATTTTGTGGTTGGCAACATCTCCTATAGCAGCTATTTTGGGGCAGGCGTTCTGTGGCTGTGGCCACCACTCTGTCTCAGAATTCCAAACGTGCCCACAGGCTCAAAAAAGGTTGGGAACCTCTAGTGTACAGAATTTTGAAGAGAAGAAGAAGATGATATTGGATTTATATCCTGCCTTATACTCTGAATCTCAGAGTCTCAGAACGGTCACAATCTCCTTTACCTTCCCCCCCTGTGAGGTGAGTGGGGCTGAGAGAGCTCTTACAGCAGCTCCCCTTCCAAGGACAACTGTGAGAAGCTCTGGCTGACCCAAGGCAATTCCAGCAGCCGCAAGTGGAGGACTGGAGAATCAAACCCGGTTCTCCCAGATAAGAGTCCGCACACTTAGCCACTACACCAAACTGAGCCACAACACCAAACTGGCTCTCTCAACTTGGATACTTGATTGATTCAATAAGTGTAGGACTGCTAGTGGTGGGTCAAATTCATGAAAAGGAGGGTCCTTGGCTACAAAGTACTGCCAAGCCTTATTCAAGAAACATTTTTAAAAGGTTTTGGTGTGAGTCAACCCCCCCAGGCCTCCACAGACTATGCAAGATTTTCAGGTCCCGGTGAGGCTTTGTCTGGCTTGCAAGAAAACACAGCTGGGCCTTTTAGAATTCAGACTCTGCAGGGGTTGGATGTTATCGTCCACCCAGGTGAGGGATAATCTCCTCAATTCTGGGTTTGTGTGTGATTTGACCAGAGTCCAACACCCTGAGGCTGGAGGGGGTAAGGAAGTGCTTGGAGAAATATTTCAGAAGCCACAGGTAGGTCAAGACTTTGGCAATCACTTTAGGGCATATCCCATCCATCATGTTTTTATCCTACTCTTGCTCCAGGTAGCTCTGGGACCTTCCTTCCTCCATTTTATCTTGGCGAACCCAGGAAGTGGATTAGACAGAGAGAAATTGATTGGCCCAAAATCATGGCCCAAAATCACCCAGTCTGCTTTGTGGCTGAGTGAGGATTTGAACATGGGCCTCCCCACCACACTAACGCTGGCCAGTCATCTTATTTATTCACTGCATTTATACCCCATCTGTCTCCCCAGTGGGGACACAAACATCCTTCTTAATCTCCTCCTTCTCTATTGTATCATCACAACAACCCTGTGAAGTAGGCCAGGCCAAGAGAATGTGAGTGACCCAAGGTTGCCCAGTGAGCTTCTGTAGCAGAGCAGGGATTAGAATTTGCACCTCCTGGATACTAGTCTGACACTCTGTCCACCATGCCAGCTCCCTTCCACGCTTTGCAGCTTCCATACTTTGGCCTTGGAACTCACCAATGCCGACCAGTCTATCAAACCAGCTGGCAGTGTCCAAAAAATGATTCTGGATGTTCAGGTGGTCTGCCCCCAGGAGGTCCAGCAGGACAAAGAGAGCCTGCAAAGAAGAAAAGAAGGCTTTTCAAATCCACTGCTTCCTTCTTTCGCTTCCATAAGAACATAAGAGAAGCCATGTTGGATCAGGCCAGTGGCCCATCCAGTCCAACACTCTGTGTCACACAGTGGCCAAAAAAACCAAGTGCCATCAGGAGGTCCACCAGTGGGGCCAGGACACCAGAAGCCCTCCCATTGTTGCCCCCCTCAAGCACCAAGAATACAGAGCATCACTGCCCCAAATGGAGAGTTCCAACAATACCCTGTGGCTAATAGCCACTGATGGACCTCTGTTCCATACGCGTATCCAATTCCCTCTTGAAGCTGTCTATGCTTGTAGCTGCCACCATCTCCTGTGGCAGTGAATTCCATGTGTTAATCACCCTTTGGGTGAAGAAGGACTTCCTTTTATCAGTTCTAACTGATAAAATTCCATCAGGAGAATGGGCTGGGAAATACACAGAGGAAACAAGGTCCTACAAAGCAGACTCGATTATATGATCGTGCCTGGTCTGTACTACCTCCAAGGCTGCAAAGGGAGGCCTAAAATACGAAATGCTCCCCTATTTTGAAGGAGGGTAATTCCCTGCTTATAGAAAGACAGCATGTCAGGGGAAAAAGTGGGACTAGAACTTCCCTCGCTGCTAATTTTCTAGGTGCAGGAAGTTTAGGAGTTGGGTGGAGAAGAAGAGTCAGTATAGTGCAGATTTGCTGTTTCAAGACACTTCTCGTGGGAAAAGCAGATAAGCATATACATAAATCACAGAAAAATTTCTTCAGATTTCTAGCTTTTTTGAGCCTCGGCACCACTGGAATACTGACCCAGGGTAGTGGGGGCACTACTGCAAAATGGCTGCAACAGGAGGGGGAGCCACACACGTGCACATGGAGGAAGCCCAGGTGAGGAGAGGAGGAATACACTGTGAAAGGAGTGAGAGAGAATAAAGCCAACACTGCAGAAGCCACTGCTGCTAATGTGATTCTAATCCGCACAGCCCATCAGATCTAGGGTTGCCAGGTCTGTGCTGGAAAATACCTGGAGACTTTGGGGGTGGAGCTAGGAGATGGCAGGGTCTGGGGAGGGGGCTCAGCATGGCGCAATGCCAGAGAATCCACTCTTCAGAGCAGCCATGTTCTCTAGGGGATATTTAAAAAAACCACCCGTCAACAATAAGGATATTCACACTCCCAATGTGTGTACATGCATTTGATTTATTGCAAATATTAGACAAAATAAGACAAAGGAACAATAAGGTATTTGTGCTCCCCCAGTTCACGCACTTTGAAATTTCTACATAGATCACAGCCTAAACAAAGTCCATAAGTCAGTGCTACAGGGTGGAGTCCTTAAAAGTTCCGCTTGTGACATTGTAATGGAGAGAATGAGGAGGAACCGTATAGAAAGGGGTCCGTTTTGCTTGTCTCATACTTCGTCAGCCCCTTTTCTCATCGTTTTCTGGAGCCACAGTAACTTTGTTTTAGACACGGATCAACACATGCTCTAAACCTCTGCTGCCAGAGATATGAGACAAGTGAAACAGTGAAGCAACTCCTTTCTATATGGTTCCTCCTTATTCTCTCCATTACAACATCACAAGAGGAACTTTTAAGGACTCCACCCTACAGCATTGACTTATGGACTTTGTTTAGGCTGTGTTCTATGTAGAAATTTCAAAGTGCATGAATTGGGGAAGTACAGATACCTTATTGTTCCTTTGTCTTGTTTTGTCTAATATTTGCACTAAATCAAATGCATGTACACACATTGGGCGTGTGAATATCTTTATTGTTGACTGGTGGTTGTTGTAAATATTCCATTTGTACATTGGTACCTGTTACTTATATTATATTCTTTAGGGGAGTTGATCTCTGCCAACTGGAGATCAGTTGTAAAAGTGGGAGATCCCTAGGCCCCACCTGAAGGCTGGAGATGAAGCCAAAAAATACACCACTCAGAAAGTCAAAGAATCACCACAAGCTACTTCACAAATTACATGAAATATGCAATATATTGTAACTTATAACAATATATAATACAGAATGAAAAGTTCATGAGCACATAAAGTTGGACCTTAAATTCATCATGGAGGCCTACGGGAGGTTGATTCTATTCACCGTTTCCAACAAAGGTCCAAGGCTGAATAATATAACTAAGAAATTTTTATATCCTCATACAGTGGTCAGTGTTGACTGCAACATTCATAGGCAATAGAAATCCTTAAGACAGTATCTCAGTTTTCAAGGAATCTCCATATATTTTTATATGTAGCTGCCGCTTCCAAAGTTACTCTTAGATAGGGTAACCGGCCAATCAAAAGTCCTGTTCCATGGGAGACCTACCAGGCTCCACCCACTTTCTAAAAACACTGGGTGGGCACAATACTGGGAACCCCTGCCCCAGATCACTTGAAACTAGGCAGAATGTGGAGAAAAAGGATGAATGGGAAGCAGGCAGAGAAACAAACTGAACCATCAAATTCAGCTTCTTATGCAGACCAGGCCAGATTTCATGCCTGACTGTTTCGAAAGAACCCTCACCATTGCCCGTAGCTGAGTGATGCCTGGGTGGACTGAGGTCTTGGCCATGCGTTCTGCCAAATGCCGAGCTCCATACAAGGAGTCTGTGTCACTCCACTCCTCGAAGGCCTCTTCCCCATCCAGAAACAGCAGCTGCAGAGACATCTCAGAACCCTAAAATGCAAAAGCAGGATCATTCGTCCGTCTCAAGGCTGCCCAAAGCCAGCTGTGATTTGCAAAAAGAGTAACTAAGCTTGGGGGAAACTCACGACCGCAGGATGCAGGGAGAAGCTGCAGATTCATTTGGTTTTAGAAAGGGATGACAGTAGTTCACAGAAGGAGAAGCCCACCAGTGGCTAATGGTGATGAGGACTGAACAGAGCAGGGGTCCCCCACCTTTGGAATTCTGACACAGAGTGGTGAGCACAGCTGTCCCACAGCTGCTGCGGTGGTAGCTGCTCCCATAGCAATGCTTTTACAAACGCCATAGCCCATCAGATCTTCAGAGGTGAACCAGAAGCTTTGATGTTCAAAACTCCCATCTGGCTCCACCCATTTCCTAAAAACACTTGAGAGGCATCAGGAAAGGTGGTCCCTCATGGGCACCATGTTGGGGACCCCTGAAACAGAGCCTTCATGTCCAGAGTTGAACCAGAGAGGATGGTGAGGAACTCCAAAGGGATCTGTTGAGGCTGGGTGAGTGGGCGTCAACGTGGCAGATGCGGTTCAATGTGGCCAAGTGCAAAGTAATGCACATTGGGGCCAAGAATCCCAGCTACAAATACAAGTTGACGGGGTGTGAACTGGCAGAGACTGACCAAGAGAGAGATCTTGGGGTCGTGGTAGATAACTCACTGAAAATGTCAAGACAGTGTGCGATTGCAATAAAAAAGGCCAACGCCATGCTGGGAATTATTAGGAAGGGAATTGAAAACAAATCAGCAAGTATCCTAATGCCCCTGTATAAAGCGATGGTGCTGTCTCATTTGGAGTGCTGTGTACAATTCTGGTCACCGCACCTCAAAAATGATATGATAACATTGGAAAAAGTGCAGAAAAGGGCAACTAGAATGATTAAAGGATTGGAACACTTTCCCTATGAAGAAAGGTTAAAACACTTGGGGCTCTTTAGCTTGGAGAAACGTCGACTGCGGGGTGACATGATAGAGGTTTACAAGATTATGCATGGGATGGAGAAAGTAGAGAAAGAAGTACTTTTCTCCCTTTCTCACTATACAAGAACTCGTGGGCATTCAATTAAATTGCTGAGCAGTTGGGTTAGAACTGATAAAGGAAGTACTTCTTCACCCAAAGGGTGATTAACATGTGGAATTCACTGCCACAGGAGGTGGTGGTGGCTACAAGCATGGAGAGCTTCAAGAGGGGAATGGATAAGCATATGGAGCAGAGGTCCCTCAGTGGCTATTAGCCACAGCTTATTGTTGGAACTCTCTGTCTGGGGCAGTGATGCTCGGTATTCTTGTGCTTGGGAGGGGCACTGTGGGAGGGCTTCTAGCCCCACCGGTGGACCTCTTGATGGCACTTGGGTTTTTTGGCCACTGTGTGACACAGAGTGTTGGACTGGATGGGCCATCAGTCTGATCCAACATGGCTTCTCTTATGTTCTTATGAGTTAGTAAATATCTGAATACCAATAGCTGGGTGGCAATAACAGGGGAGGGGGCCGTAGTCCGTGTTCCCTGCCTGTGATCCTTCCAGAGGTCAAATGTTTGGTTGCTATGTGGAAAAGGATGTCAGACCGAATGGATCACTGATGTGATCCCTCATGTCTCTTGTAGTTTTGATCTTCAACCAAATTAAAAAAAAAATGTAGCTCGCCAACACTGGAAACTGAAAGCACTCCCTTATACTTGGAAGCCCTCAACATCTGGCAGAGACCCAAAATGTTGTGTCTGTCTCCCACACTGCTTCTGTTCATCTAAATAGATCCAAGTGGGCAGCCATGTTGGTCTGAGGCAACAGAACAAAGCATTAGACAATTTGCAACTTTAAGACCAACTAAGTTTTATTCAGAATGTAAGCTTCCGTGTGCTCCGAGCACACTTCATCAGACAAAAATGGAATGGCAAGCAGTCCTAAATACAGAGAAAGTGGGCAGTGAGTTGGCATGTAGAGTCATGAGAATGTTTTTTAGCAGATAAAAGAATCACAAATTGGGGTCTGTGTTTGTTAGTTAATGTTGTGAACTGGGCTGGAGGGTGATAAAAAGCAGATTGATGTCGTAGGTGTGAAGTGCCATAAATCTGGGTATCATTCTGGCTTTGTTAGTTCTGGGTTTCATTTTGGCTAAGTTGCACCTTTAAGACCAACTAAGTTTTATTCTCTATTTAAACCTATTCCATTTTTTGTCTGATGAAGTCTTCTTAGAACAGGAGTCTCCAACCTTTTTGGCATCAGGGACCTGTTTTGTGGAAGACAATTTTTCCACGGACCGGCGGGGAGGGGGGTGCATGCAATGGTTTCGGGATGATACAATTGTGCACTTTATTTCGGTGTGGTGGTTGTGTGCAGACTCTTATCTGGTAGAAACAGGTTTGATTCCCCACTCCTCCACTTGCAGCTGCTGGAATGGCCTTGGGTCAGCCATCGCTCTGGCAGAGGTTGTCCTTGAAAGGGCAGACTCTTATCTGGGAGAACCGGGTTTGATTCCCCACTCCTCCACTTGCAGCTGCTGGAATGGCCTTGGGTCAGCCATCGCTCTGGCAGAGGTTGTCCTTGAAAGGGCAGCTTCTGTCAGAGCTCTCTCTGCCCCACCCACCTCACAGGGTGAGTGTTGTGAGGGAGGAAGATAAAGGAGATTGTGAGCCACTCTGAGATTTGGAGTAGAGGGCAGGATAAAAATCCAATGTCATCTTATTATTATTATTATTATTGTTACATTGTAATATATAATGAAATAATTATACAACTCATAGCCTGGTTGCTAACATGGGGACCTCTGGCTTAGAGCATACAAAAGCTTACATTCTGAATAAAACTGAGTTGGTCTTAAAGGTAACACTTGTCTACTGCTTTGTTCTCTTCATCTAATGCTGCCAACCTCCAGGTGGGCAAAGAAGAGAGATTCACAGAAACAACCGTGAAGAAATAACTAATACCAATATAACAATAATTCCAAAGAATACATCATTTCTTGGTCTTTCTCAGAAGATTATTATACAAATGCACACGTCCATATTAATAAAGTCCATATACCGTATAATATGAAGTTAATATTTTCTAAGAGCTCAAGATGCAACATTCTTCTCAGCTTCAAAGTATCTTGAAGTCTTACAGAATATAGGACTACAAGAGTCTGGACGCGGCCCTCCCAGATCCCACATTCCTCAAAGGCTGAGAACCTAAGCGCCTCTTAAGAACATAAGAGAAGCCCTGTTGGATCAGGCCAATGGCCCATCCAGTCCAACACTCTGTGTCACATAAGAGAAGCCTTGTTGGATCAGGCCAGTGGCCCATCCAGTCTAACACTCTGTGTCATATAAGAACATAAGAGAAGCCATGTTGGATCAGGCCAATGGCCCATCCAGTCCAACACTCTGTGTCACATAAGAGAAGCCTTGTTGGATCAGGCCAGTGGCCCATCCAGTCTAACACTCTGTGTCATATAAGAACATAAGAGAAGCCATGTTGGATCAGGCCAGTGGCCCATCCAGTCTAACACTCTGTGTCACATAAGAGAAGCCCTGTTGGATCAGGCCAATGGCCCATCCAGTCCAACACTCTGTGTCACATAAGAGAAGCCTTGTTGGATCAGGCCAGTGGCCCATCCAGTCTAACACTCTGTGTCATATAAGAACATAAGAGAAGCCCTGTTGGATCAGGCCAGTGGCCCATCCAGTCCAACACTCTGTGTCACATAAGAGAAGCCTTGTTGGATCAGGCCAGTGGCCCATCCAGTCTAACACTCTGTGTCATATAAGAACATAAGAGAAGCCCTGTTGGATCAGGCCAGTGGCCCATCCAGTCCAACACTCTGTGTCACATAAGAGAAGCCCTGTTGGATCAGGCCAATGGCCCATCCAGTCCAACACTCTGTGTCACATAAGAGAAGCCTTGTTGGATCAGGCCAGTGGCCCATCCAGTCTAACACTCTGTGTCATATAAGAACATAAGAGAAGCCCTGTTGGATCAGGCCAGTGGCCCATCCAGTCCAACACTCTGTGTCACATAAGAGAAGCCCTGTTGGATCAGGCCAGTGGCCCATCCAGTCTAACACTCTGTGTCATATAAGAACATAAGAGAAGCCATGTTGGATCAGGCCAATGGCCCATCCAGTCCAACACTCTGTGTCATATAAGAACATAAGAAAAGCCCTGTTGGATCAGGCCAATGGCCCATCCAGTCCAACACTCTGTGTCATATAAGAACATAAGAGAAGCCCTGTTGGATCAGGCCAATGGCCCATACAGTCCAACACTCTGTGTCACATAAGAGAAGCCATGCTGGATCAGGCCAGTGGCCCATCCAGTCCAACACTCTGTGTCATATAAGAACATAAGAGAAGCCATGTTGGATCAGGCCAATGGCCCATCCAGTCCAACACTGTGTCATATAAGAACATAAGAGAAGCCATGTTGGATCAGGCCAATGGTCCATCCAGTCCAACACTCTGTGTCACACAGTGGCCAAAAAACCCCAAACCCAAGTGCCATCAAGAGGTCCACCAGTGGAGCTAGAAGGCCTTCCACTGTACCCCCTTTCCAAGCACAAGAATACAGAGCATCACTGCCCCAGAGAGTTCCAATGATAAGCTGCGGCTAATAGCCACTTTTGGACCTCTGCTCCATATGCTTATCCAATCCCCTCTTGAAGCTATCTGTGCTTGTAGCTGCCACCACCTCCTGTGGCAGTGAATTCAACGTGTTAATCACCCTTTGGGTGAAGAAGGACTTCCTTTTATCCGTTTAAACCCGGCCGCTCAGCAATTTCATTGAATGTCCCCGAGTTCTTGTATTGTGAGAAAGGGAGAAAAGTACTTCCTTCTCTACCTTCTCTATCCCATGCATAATCTTGTAAACCTCTATCATGTCACCCCTCAATCGACATTTCTCCAAGCTAAAGAGTCCCAAGTGTTTTAACCTTTCTTCATAGGGAAAGCGTTCCAACCCTTTAATCATTCTCGTTGCCCTTTTCTGCACTTTTTCTAATGCTATATTTTTTGAGCTGCGGTGACCAGCATTTCCATTTTCTCAGCACCACCATTGGCCTTCCTCACCTGCTCTTTGGACCTCAGCAGCTCCTGGTCAAGGGTGGTCACCAGCTCCAGCAGCATTGAACAGGGCACAGCCGAGTCCGTGGCCCCCAGGAAAGCCCGGCCACGGCCGTCGTGTGGGAAATACTTAGAGTCGTAGTGGCAGGCCAGCACCAGGCGCCGGGAGGCCGCAGGGTCCAGAGTGGCCACCACATTGGCAAAGTTCACGGTTCCGTGTGGGGTCCGGTCCTCGAAGGCATCCAGCTCTACGTGCCAGGAAGCCCCAAGCCCTTTCAGGCGTTCTGTGATGAACTAGAGGAGGGAAGAAGGGGGTGCAGTGTGAGGATCCAAGGGCTGAGGTGTCTACACAAGGCCCTAGTCCTCACCAAGTTTGCATGATTCCACTGGTCAGACTGTCAGGAATAACAGTCTTTTGTTCCTAAAATGGGAAAGCGTTTAGAACAGAAATAAACCTTATGCTGTTTGCTGAGCCTAGTGAGACCCATGTTCCCTCTAAGTTGCAGAGTCTTGAAAGCAAAAATTCTACTTTGTGAGCTACTGGCGTTAAAGTTGTGAGCTACTGGCATTAAAGCTGTGAACTGCTGCATAAATTAGTGTGCTCTGGGGTCATCCTTCCTAAGACAAAAATGGGTGAGCTGGAAGCTAAAAACCTGTGAGCCAGCTCACGTTAACTTAGCTTAGAGGGAATACTGGCTGAGACATAAAATCACGCTGTGGCTTATAGTTAGGGTCCCCAACCATTTTGAGGTTAATGACACCACTGGAATTCTGACACAGGGCAGTGAGTTCAGCCATGAAATGGTTTCTGAAGGAGACAGAGCCAGCTCAAGGTTGACTCAGCCATCCATCCTTCCGAGGTCGGTCAAATGAGTCCCCAGATTGCTGGGGTGAAAGTGTAGAGGACCGGGAAAGGCAATGGCAAACCACCCCGTAAAAAGTCTGCCGTGAAAACGCCATGATGCAATGTCATCCTAGATTGGAAACGACCGGTGCTTGCAGAGGGGACTACCTTTATATTAAGGATTATTTAAACAAGTTTGTAAAGCGCTCAAAATGCACCATATAAATGCTAAGTATGTTTTTAAAAATTATTAATTGAACAATACTTGATTAATTCTCAGGAGGAGAGAGCAAGATTCTGTAGGAAAATGTGTGTTTTGCAGGGACACACTTTGGTTGGTGGTGGTCTGGTGGGAGGTCCCCCAGTGGGCACAGGCCCCTGAACTCACCTGCCGGACTTGTTTGCTCCCACTGCTGCCGGGGTATCTTTCGATCAGGATGGGCTGCAGGTAGCTATGCCAAAGCCGCTGGAGGTCCACCCGGGAGGCCAGGTGTTTTAGTTGGCTGCTGGACAGGCTCCGGGGCTTGTGGATCGGCTGCAGGAAGGGGAGATGCTGCATCAGAAGCAAAAGAATGATGCTCCCCCCCTCATCTTGGTTCCTGCACCTAAAGATGTTAGAATCAACTCCCAAAGTCAGATCCACCCACCACCCTTAATGCTGCTACCCACAGCAAGGTTGCCTCTGGGCATGTAGAGATTAAACTGCTGGGAAGAACATCTGGGAACAAATTCCTGTATCTCCGACTTCTTGCGAAAGCCCCAGGAGCAGAGCCAGAGAAACACAAACAAAAGCTGGCAACCTCAAAGCTCCTCCACTCTCATTGCGATTCCCCTCTGCCCTCACTGGCATGCCATGTCCCCAAAATAAAGGCTCCAAGCCGTCATGCTACGTGTCACGAACATATGGAACTCATTGCCACAAGACAAGCAGAGTGCTGCTTTGTCTTAAAAGCCTGTGCAGGGAGAGTAAGAAAAGCATGGAAAACAACTAGACCAGCGGTTATTATTTGTGATATGGAGTGAGGGGGGCACATCCAAGAACAGAGAGGTGGCCAGATTAGTCTTCTGCAGCCCTGTGAAAACTATGAAGTTTTGTATTCCGGCATGAACGATCATGGATTAGGTCAGGGGTGGCCAAACTATGGCTCAGGTGCCACATGTGGCTCTTTCACACATATTGTGTGGCTCTCAAAGCCCCCACTGAACCACTGGCTGGCTTGGAGAAGGCATTTGTCTCTTTACATCACTTATCCAAGCCAGCTGGCGGCTTGGAGAATGCATTTAAAGTTCCTTTCTTTCCCCCTCTCCCTCCCCTCTCACATCTCTCTCTCTCTCTCTCTCCTTCCAAAATCTGACGTTCATGTCTTGCGGCTCTCAAAATACTGACATTTATTCTATGTGGCTCTTACACCAAGCAAGTTTGGCCACCCCTAGATTAGATCTATGCAGGGTGACTTTGCTAGGAAATTTAGGAGGAGGGCTGTGTTGCCGGATTTTGTGTGTGTGTGTGTGTGTTGCGGGGGGGGGGGGACTGGTGTTCTTTCCCTGCTCTGTACCGGAGTCTCCCTGGGAGGAGGGCTGCAATCTGGGTTTTGCACTGACACTGACAGTCCACCGACCTGACCAGCTGGATCTTCCCCCGTGCCTCCCCACCCCCTAAGGCGCAGCCTGGCCGCTGCCCCCACCGTTCCCACGTGCAATCTTTATCATGCAACACACGCTGTCCGCGTCGCTACCTGGGAGGCCCCGATCTGCTCGTCTTCCGTCACCCCCCAGCTGCGTCCTGTCGCCTCCCTCCAGAGCAGGTAGAGCCCCACGATGGCCGCAGCGACCAGGACCAGCCAAAGGAGCCAGAGGCGCAGGGGACGGCCGAAGCTCCGCCTGCGGGACCCAGAGAACCCCCCCGGCTCTAGCTCCCCGGGGGCTGCCCCCATCCCTGACCGCAGCCTGCGCGGCCCTTTGCGCATGGCGCCGCTGCCTCCACTCACGCCCGATGCGAGAATCGGCCCGGGGAACGGCCACAGAGAAAGCCCCGCCCACCCACCGAACGTTGAATGAGGGAGCCACGCCCACTCTGCTGGGACAGCGCGGCGGGGAAGCCGCTGGTCTCGGCGCGGGGCACGCCCCCTTAGGGGTGGGACTTAGACGGGGCACGCCCCCTGACTGCCACCAATCCGAGGAGCTGCAGCCGCCCCAAGCACCGCCTTCCCCAAGTTTGGAACACGCCCCCCAATGCAGGCAGTTTCTTAAGGACACATCAGCAGCCAAATTCTAATTTAGGGCTGATTCATTGAATTATAGAGTTGGATGGGACCTCCAGGGTCATCTAGTCCAACCCCCTGCACAATGCAGAAAACTCACAAATACCTGCTCCTAAATTCACAGGATCCTCATCGCAGTGGAACAGGCTTCCTCAGGAGGTGGTGGGCTCTCCTTCCTTGGAGGTTTTAAAGAGGCCCGTAAAAAGTCTGTCGTGAAAGCAACGACGCCCCAGAGTCGGAAACGACTGGTGCTTGCACAGGGGACTACCTTGACCTTTTTAGCTGCCCATCTGACAGCAATGAAGATCCTGTGAAGGGGGAGGTATTTTGTGCAGGGGGTTGGACTTCCAGCTCTATGATTTTAAGGAGAGCCCACCACCTCCCGAGGAAGCCTGTTTCACTGAGGAACTACTCCAACTGTCAGGAAGTTCTTCCTAATGTTTTGCTGAAAACTCTTCTGATTAATTTCAAACAGTTGGTTCTGGTCCTACCTTCTGGAGCCCCAGAAAACAATTCCACACCATCCTTTGTACGACAGCCCTTCAAGTACTTGAAGATGGTGATATCACCTCTCCGCTGCCTCCTCTCCAGGCTAAACATGTCCATCAACCTTTCTTCACAGGACTTGGTCTCCAGACCCCTGACCATCTTTGTCGCCCTTCCAACTCTGTAATTCAATGAATCAATGAAACCTTTCTTCATAGGACTTGATCTCCAGACCCCCGCCCCAGCCTAGCTTTAAAGCAGCTCAGTCTTTTTATTTTACATCCCCAGTCATTGTTATTGCTATTATATTGTTTTATTAATAACCACCTTTATTCCTTATTCTCTCAGCATCCCACCCCTCATCCAAAGCATCTTGCTCTCGACACGTTTTGCAATAATTCACAAGATGGTGGGGGAAAAAAGGCCAAAGGGTGTCCCAGAGATGCAGAATCTGGTTACAAGTGGTGCAGTGGTTAAAGTGTCGCTTCTGGAATCAGGGAAAGCCAGCTTCGAATCCCAACTTTACCATGGCAGCTTGCTGGGTGATCTTGGGCCTGTCACTAACTTACCTTGTAGGGCTGTTGTCAGGATAAAACAGAGGAGAACCCTTTTGGTCCCAGTCGAGGGGAAAGGTGGGATGGAAGGCTGTTGAGTTTTGAACTGAGATCATGCTGTTTTTGTCATGTATGGAATCTGTTTTGCTGCCTTTTAATCTGTTTTAACGTGACCTGGCATGAGCCTTATGGGAGGGCGGGATAGAAATCGAATGAAAAGAAATAAATTGAAAGGGATGCTTTTTGCAGGCAAACCGCTGTTAAACTCAGGTGAGCCGCCATATTGGTCTGAAGCAGAATAATATTGATTGATTCCAGTGGCACCTTTAAGATCATCCAAGTTTTATTTCATGTCCATGTATGCTATTATTGCTTTTACTGTTTGCTATAAAAAAAAAAGTCTGATGCAAAGTGTGTGTGTAAGGGGGATATAAGAATAAATTTATTATTATTATTATTTCTGCTAGAGCAGAGGCGTCAAACTCATTTGTTATGAGGGCCAGATCTGACCTAAATGAGACCTTGTTGGGCTGGACTAGGCTGGGCCATGAGTGCACCTATTTAAGATTAGCAGAGATATAAACTTTTTAAAGCACACGAACACATCCTTATCACTACCCTTCCAGGAAGCCCCACCAAACAATGGGCACATCCACAAACCAATTGCCCTTTCATCACACCCCCTCCAGCCTACAAATAGCAGCTCTCCAGCAGCCCTGGCCCCACTCAATGCACAGCAGCCAAGAAGGTCTGAGCGCCTGCTCCAGCTGCAACGCCACTGAGGATGTTCTCCGCAGCTGAAAACGAAACGTCTGGAAGGAAAACTTTCTCCAGTAGAACATGGCACTTGATCCCGAAAGATTCTACAAACCCTAATGACACAAACACAGTTAAAACATTTTTAAAAACTTAAAATAAAACATGCTTAAAACGTTAGCACTTGTTGGTCTTAAAGGTGTTTTCTTTGTATTTCTCCCAGGGGATCCAGGGAACTGGGCAAAGGAAGCTCTGGCTCTTTCCCTTCCTTCGCAGGGGACCAGGGAGCCTCAACCAATAGAGAAAATCGAGGTTTTGCTCTGTAGCTCCTGTGCGATTGAGCAAGCCTTGCAAAGGAAGCTGAGATGCAGAAGGAAGCAAGAGAAAGTGAGAAGGAAGTAGATGGCAGCCAGTTGTTCAGGGGCCTGATAGGAGCCCTCCAGGAGCCTGATACGCCCCCCTGAGCCCCATGTCTGACACCCCCGTGCTCGAGGGTAATGTGTGGGGGTGCAGAAAAGTCTAGGGGAAAGTTTCCCTTTAATTCACATTGTCTGCCTGGGTTCCTAATGCAAAAGGAAGTGGTCTTCGACCTTCCGGGATCAAAGGCCTCCCCCCTTAAGCACAACTTGCTGAATCTTTGTAATTATTTCCAAAGCTCCTTGGCCTTCAGTTTTGAGCCACAGCAGCCTTCTTGTTGATTCTAAGCTGCACTGCCTCAGAGAGAACTCCTCAACACCTCCATGGATGCCACGTCAAGTTGCATAATGGAAAACTACGACAGCAGAGTTATCTAATGAGTAACGTACACCAGGTAGTTTTTAAATTTTGTAGTCCAATTTGAGTTGGCCAGAAAAGCAGATGATCAACAAAGTAAAAATAATCTAAAGCCAAACAGCTACAAAACCACAAAACAAAAAGTCCACTACAACCACAGAGCCAAAACCAATAGTTAGTGAGCCACAATGCCCAATGAAACAAGCATCTTCACTTGTTTCATCAAGGACACCAGTGACAAGATCATCACTGGCAAGACCCTTTTGGGAGGGTGTTCCACAACCATGGGGCAACCCCCAAGGAGGCTCTGTCGCCTATTGCCACCCACTAAACCTCAGAAGATGATATTGGATTTATATCCTGCCCTCCACTCAGAGTCTCAGAGCGACTCACAATCTCCTTTATCTTCCCCCCCACCCACAACAGACACCCTGTGAGGTGGGTGGGGCTGAGAGGACTCTCACAGCAGCTGCCCTTTCAAGGACAAGCTCTGTGAGAGCTATGGCAGACCCAAGGCCATTACAGCAGCTGCAAGCAGAGGAGTGGGGAATCAAACCCAGTTCTCCCAGAGGGAGAAGGACACAGAGGGCCACGACACACACAGAGGGCCAGGATACACACAGAATTTCTGACAATGGTCTGCAGGTTCAGGGTGGCTATCTGACATTATCAACCTGCCCTTCCCCAAAAGGAGTTCCAGCGCCTAACAAGAACTGGCATTTAGGGTCCCAGCCCTAAAGGGTAGCTTCTCCAATTTCATTGCATTTTATTGTTCGGCGTAAACAACCTTGGCAGTCCTTCACGATGGAGACGGCAGATGCATCAAAACCAAGCGAATAAACGGAACACAGAAAAAAACAGCGAAATGAAATTAAGGCGCGCATCTCCGAGACAAGGTTGGTGCCTTCGGAAGGGCAACATCTGTCCCTGCGTGACTTCTACTGGGCCAGAAGCCCAGGGGATGTATTTTTAGCCAGTCCCCAAGAGTCTGCAACTCCAGGTATGTTCTGTTCCAAGCGCCTCTTTGATGCATCAGTTGGACTTCTGCCAGAGCCAAAAGGATCACTGCACAGAATGACTGCAATTATATAAAGTACAGCAGCATTAGTGCCCCAACAGGGGCCAGGAGATGGGCTGGGGAGTCCAGCTCAGATTGCTGGCGGGGAAGAGACCGCGATGGAGCCAGACGCTCATGTCACAGCGACAGATTTCTTTGCGCATAAAAAAAAAGAGAGAGAGCTCAGCGTTCCACTGCTGAGAAGAAGCACGGAGATGGAGTCAGTGGCCATGCTGCATTAATACCACTGCCTGTATTATAAGAAGTCAGACAAAACTTCTGGACAAGTTATCTCCTGCTGGTTTGGTCTTGGTGGTCCAATTCACATCACAGCCGGTTTGACCCAAGCCCTGTCAACTTAGAACCCCCTCCCTTGCCTTTTAGGGCCAAACTAAATAAGACAGGTTGGATCGCTAACAAATGTTATTTACTTATGCTTTCATTCAGAATATTTCCATACTACTTCTTCGGAGTCCTCCAAATGCTTTGCTGTTAGTAGGGCACCTCAATTTACTTGGTTCTCCCCCTTCCCAACATTTCCCAGACTTAAACTATTCCTTGTCTCCCCACCCCAACTATTAGCTGTTAGGCAATACACACAGCACCTGTTTTCCACTGCTCAACAGGGCAAATACCAGCCCCAAAGAGGTGTTCACACTCATTGTTCTAGGGGAGAGAATTGTCAAGTCTTTCCAATTGACTGGGCATCCCACAATTGCCGTCCCCTTTTCCAGTGATTCAGACAGCTACACCCAGAACCTCTAGCACAGGGGTGTTAAACATCTGGCCTGAAGGCCAAATCAGGTCCTCGGAGGGCTCCTATCAGGCCCCCGAGCAACTGGCTGTCATCTCCTTCCTTCCTTCTCCCTCTCTCTTGCTTCCTTCTACATCACAGCTTGCCTTGCAAGGCTTGCTCAATAGCACAGGATCTACAGAGCAAAGCCTCTATTTTCTCCATTGGCTGAGGCTCCTCCCTTGGGGAGGAAGGGGGGGGACGAAGAGATTGCTGTGCCAGGCTATCACAATCGCATAGCGGAGCTACTGAGCCAAGCCTCTCTTCCTTCTATTGGCTGAGGCTCCTCCATGGTCCCCTGGGGAAGGAAGGAAAGAGCCAGTCTCCTTTGCCCAGTTCCCTGGATCCCATGGGAGAAATACAACGTGCCTTTAAGACCAATGAGTGCTAGTATTTTAAGCATAGCGCTAATATTTTAAACATAAGATAAAAAAAAAATCTTAAAATTGTGTTTGTCTGTGTCCTTTATAACGTTTATATCCCTGCTATTTAATCTTAAACAGGGTACACATATGGCTCAGCCCAACAAGGTCTCATTTATATCCGATCCTGCCCTCATAACAAATGAGTTCAACACCCCTGCACTAGTACTTCCACTCTCCAGCCCCGAGTGAAGCAGCACAATTGTCTCTGAGCACATGCAGAGTTACCCTGACTCTCCAGAGTTGATGCAGCTCCTTCAACCACTTGCTGCACCCCAAAAAAACAGCTGGAAAACTTTTTGCAGCATTTAAATTGTGGCTGCATCATCTCATTGCCAATACTACTGGCAGAAAGTTTCATTGTTCCATTTGATAACATAACCACAGGTGTGGCTGTCTTCGTCTCCTTAAGTTTGCCGCTCAGCCAGAACCGTGGGAAGCTGGACGCTGCTGTTAAAATGGCAGCTAATTATTTGGGAGACTCCAGTTCAGGGGTGGCCAAACTTGTTTAATGTAAGAGCCAAAGAGAATAAACGTCAGATGTCTGAGAGCCGCAAGACAAGGAAGGGGAGGAAGGAGGGGAGGGGAGGAAGGAGGGGAGGGGAGGGGAGGGGAGGGGAGGGGAGGGGAGGGGAGGGGAGGGGAGGGGAGGGGAGGGAGGGAGGGAGGGAGGGAGGGAGGGAGGAAGGAAGGAAGGAAGGAAGGAAGGAAGGAAGGAAGGAAGGAAGGAAGGAAGGAAGGAAGGAAGGAAGGAAGGAAGGAAGGAAGGAAGGAAGGAAGGAAGGAAGGAAGGAAGGAAGGAAGGAAGGAAGGAAAATAGATGGGGAGGGAGACATGGAAAGAAAGCAATTTTAAATGCATTCTCCAAGCCGCTGGTTTGGCTTGGAGAAGTGATTTAAAGAGACAAATGACTTCTCCAAGCTAGCTGGTGGTCTTGAAGAGACTCACACAATGTGTGTGTAAGAGTCACACATGGTTCCTGAGCTGCAAGTTTGGCAACCCCTGCTCCAGGTCAAGTCCCTTCTCTGCCATGAAGCTTGCTTGGAGACCCCATGTCAGTCACTCTGCTTCTCAACCTAATCTACCTTGCAGGATAGTTGCAAGGGTGAAACGTAAAAAGGAGATGCTCATTTTGGTAGCCCTGAGCTCCCCTGGAAGGCAGGACTAAAAAAATGCAAGAGAGATATTCAGCCCTTTGTCGACAAGGGAACAATAAGTGAAAACCACCTCCAGAAATCGTGTTCTATTTTTTTCCTGCAGTTTTATTTTTTTTTTAATTCCTCCACTCAATAGTTCTTGAAAATGTCACACATGTACAGAGACAAAAAACAGGCATATAAATACCGGCGTGATCAAGACCAGAGGGAGGAAGGGGAGAAGGGAGATGGTAGAGGAAGGCATTCTGCTCTTTGCCAGCTTCGGTAATGCATGGAGTGGGGGCGGAAACAGGACCCTGATCAAATCAGGGAAGGTGGCAAGGGGAAATACTGCCCCTGCAATGTGCCAAGAGGGGCAGGTGCTCAAGAAACACCGGGGCAGACATAGAGGTGTGTGCAGGTGTGTGGACCGATGCACAGTGAGGAGGCCTGAAAGCACTTGAAGGCAGAATGGTGGAAAGAGGAGATATTCAGAACTGGGGCTGAAAGACCCCCATAAACCAGAGCTTAGCGGTCACTCAGAAAGGAAGTGTTCCAGCGGCTGCTCTCTCTCCTGGCCCACGCAGTTGGGAAAGGACAAGTCGCACATCAATGCGAAGTCTGAAGGAAGAAGAGATTCCCTTGAGCCGAAAGCAGAGCTTTTTTTCTAGCAGGAACTCCTTTGCATATTAGGCCACACCTTCTTTTATAGCCAATCCTCCAAGAGCTTACAGGGTTCTTAGTACAGGGCCTACTGGAAGCTCTTGGAGGATTGGCTATGTCAGGGGATGTGGCCTAATATGCAAAGGAGTTCCTGCTACAAAAAAAACCCCTGCAGGTGGGGTGGGGGCTCTTAAAAGGAGCCGTCCACCTGAGTGGGGCTCTGGAATTAAGACTGAGAAGGGACACAGCAAACGTTTGCTTCCCCTGGATCGGAGAAGGAAAAGAGAGCAGCCGATCTCCCCAGGCATGTGCATTGGGGTAAGTGATCACATGGAAGGGGGGGAAGCCATGACCTTCTAGCAGAAGACATTCTCCAATTCTGAGACGCTCGCCGGAGCATGGAACAAAGGGAGAGATCTTATCCCAGAGATGGTTGGGAGAAAGGGCAAGACAAGGTAGTTAATCCCAGAGATGACAGCGCTCCTTACGCAGGAGCTTATAACCCCCCATCTATCTCCCTGCAACAGCCCAGAGGAATCCCAGAGGCCAAACCTCTTTGCTCTGGCATAATTTTAAAAAAATTAGCACAAAAGGACATCACTCCCACTCCCCCAAACAATATTCCCACACGCACACACCCCGTCAAGATGGCAGCCAAGCGAAGAAAAAGTAGTATTAAAACAAGAAGTGGACGAGCAGCCCTTTTGGGGGGTGGTTCAACAACTCCCATCTCTGGGCAAAGAGGGCCCACACCCCGTACACGGAGCCCTTAAGACGATTTCAAGAGTTCGTAGTTCTAAGAGGATGCAGCCAGCATCAAGGCAGCCGGAAAAGGTGGCCCGGGAGGAATGTTGTGGGGCGAGGGGGAGGAGACCAACCCTTCCCTACTGTGGAAAGCGGCCCTAACAGGTCGATGCCTGCCTCGCAGGGTTGTTAGAGATGCAGCAGTTTCTAGGCAGGCTTGAACCTGGCAAGATGGCGGCCGCCTGGCCCCTTCCCCGAATTTAACCACTAAGTGAGTCGTCTGAGGCAAAATGTGAGTGACTCCGGGGAGGAAACAGCAGAGAAGCACGCAGGAGACATGCTAGGCTGTGTACGGCCAGCTGCCGGCAAAAGCAGCTACGGCGGTACGGTTAAGCTGCCCGTTTCAAGGTGAGCTACCCACCCCTGATATGTTTTTAGCGCCAATGATTCCTGCATCGGAAGTTCCAGTTAAAGCCGTGTGCACCGTTGCCACCCGTGACCTTTCACAGCTCACAAACAGGTGTCTGGGATCCAACGAGAAATGTAAGCTGGGTTGCTACAAAGACAGGTTTCTAGTGTGCCTGACTCCTGCCCTATAGGATCCTTCAGGGCTTTTTCTAGCAAGAGCTCCTCTGCAGATTAGGCCACGCCACCTGATGTAGCCAATCCTCCTGGAGCTTACAGTAGGCCCTATACTAAGAGCCCTCTAAACTCTTGGAGGATTGGCTACATCAAGAGGGTGTGGCCTAATATGCAGAAGAGCTCCTGCTAGAAAAAGAGCCCTGGGTTGCTGTTTGGCAGAATTCCCTCTTGGGGGCGCTCCTTGTAGAGGGACCCACACCCCAGAGCACTCTTCTGGGGATGCCACTGCTGTTAAAGGAAGTTTAGGTTTGTGGCAGAGAGGCCTGCTCTTGCAGAAATGAAGGAACAGTTCTGGAGCATGCGGAGAGAGGGAAAATGGGGATCGAATTGTGGTCACAGAGCTGGAAGGGTCTGGGGGGCTTGTGGTTCCGGAGCAAGGGAGAGCTATAATGGGTCAGGAAGAACGGGGGAGTCGAAATGGGAAAGCCGAGCTCAGTTGACCATAGAAGGAGGTGATGAGGGAAGGGCCTGGGAGGGACAGACCCAACAGGTGGGGCAATTGGAGGGGAGGAGCAATAAAACCATCCGGATGGAGCTGAAGCGGTCTGAAAGGGTTTAGCAAGAAGAGAACAGCCCAACCTCTTCATCGGGTAGTTGCCTGCATCTGGGGGTGGCAAGGGGGCTACTTTGTGGTCAGTAAGAGGGGCCTTGTTTGGTTAAGAACTTGAGGCAGCTGGCCACAATTCCTGTCTTGCAGTGCATGATGGGTAACTGTTGGCTACAAAGGAAACAACCTGATTTCCGGTGTCCGTAAGCACACGGAAATCAACTGCAGGATTTTTGCTGATCTCCTGAAACCTGTTAATGAGCTGCAAAGATTTTAAAAAGATACCCATCTTACCCCCTCTACCGAGGCATGTTGATCAGTGAACCCTGTGGCTTTTTATTTCATATATTTCTTTAAAAATTTCTTTTTCATACAAGGGTTGGTTGGTTTTTCTCCCCTCTCCCACCTTAATTTTCCTCTCTCTAACAGGAAGGAGAGATAGGAGAGAACCAAACCCAAACTGGCAATCACAACCAAGAGGAGAAAAAAAAAAGAGAAGCAAAAAACCAAACGTCAACACAACAAAACTTTCCGTAAAGCACACTCACACCACCACACCCTCTCGCACACGAGCAGAACCGAGAGAGAGAGAAGAGAGACTTCCTTCATCAAGAGCTCCCCTCCCCTCCCCACGCTCCGCCCCTCACCTCCCGTCCTCCCTCCGGGCGGCCCGCTCTCGCAACATGTCAGAGGGCTGCACCCAGTTGTTGTCATGGAGCCCCACCCGGCACCCGGGGGTGTCCTTGTCCGTTTGTCGGCAGCACATCCAGTAGGATCGTCCATAAGGCAGATCGTGATGATAGGGCTTGGGGTGCCAGCGGCAGAGGGAGACGTCCCCCTTCTCGTAGTGCTTCTTGCACTGCTTACAGGGGTCGTCGCGGTACAAGGGGTCCCTATTCCACTGGGAGTCTGTGGCTTGCACGCCGAACGTCTCGATGATGTACTTGAAATAGTGACAGGAGCATTTTAAGGCAGCCAGCGACTGCGTGGGCAGGTAGCTGAAGATCTTCACCATGATGTGGTCGGGGAGCAGGAGCATGTACTGGCGGGGCTCCAGCAAGCGCTGGATCTTGAAGCGGATCTCCAAGAAGTCGTGGGAGACGTGGCGATAGAGGCGGCACAGGGAGGTGTCCGAGGGCGTCGACTCCAGGCCAGACCCGTCAAGCCTCTCATTCCCCCCATCGCTGCTGTTGGTGGCATCCAAGAAGGAACCGTCCCCCTCCCGGCCGTCTTCGGGCCAAGGGGGTTGGGCGTGAAGGAAGAAGAGCTGCCCCGGTGGCGGATCGTCACAAGACGAGCACAGAACTTCTTGGGTCGGAGAGCCAACCGTCAAGCAAACAGTCTCTTCCTTCATATTCTTGGTGCTGTCCTTGCCAAAGAAAACGCACTGGTCCACCACGCCCGTGACGACCACATCGACGTGGAAGCCCGACACGCAGTCCCTGGATATGGAACCTGTTGGGCCACCCAGCTTCTCACCGCCGGATCGGCCCCCTTCTGGGATGGCGTCCAGTTTGCCGGAGCCACCTTGGCTCTCTCCGCAAGTCATCTCTACGTCCAGCGGCTCGGGGCCGGATCCGTCAGCTGCTTTCGGGGAAGCACTTGCCAGTAGGAAGTCCACGTTGTTGGGGAGGGTGTCTCGGGAAGGACTGATGAGCTGGTAGAGGTCACAGGTGATCTTGTCTTTGGCACGGGCCGCGTTGCTGGTCGGCGAGCCCCCGCAGCTCATGAACACGCAGTTGGGGCGAGCGCTGGAGCCGCCCTCGGTGGGCGAGCGCGGTTCCCGGCTGCTGGAGATCCTGAAGGCGATGCGGACTTCCCCGGGGCTGTGCTGGGAATTGGCCACGCACTCGGCCGACTCTCGGCACAGGCCATTCTGCCGCAGGACACTGCGCTCCCGCTGCTGCGACTCAAAGTGGGCCACGGCTTCGGCAACTCGGCTGCAGTCAGAGCCGCCCCCCACGGATGACCCCTTCTTCTCCCCGCTGTCTCCTTGCTCTTGGTCCGTGGACACGAAAACCATGGGGGACGACGGGGTGGCGGCGGGGCTCGGCCTGGGGTAGTTCTGCAGAGCCAGCGCCGTCCGTTGCTCCACCAACGCCACCATCTCAGCCACCGAGAGCAGGTCTGTGTCGCCACCCAGGTCAGCGTGGGACTCCGGACAAAGGCAGACATCCTCGGCTTCCTTGACAACATCCTTGGCCTTGGGGGGACACGGTTTGCCCTTGCCGGGGTCGTGCGACCGCCGCCGGCGCTTGGCCTTGGAACTGTCACTCCCCCAGTTACCCTTGACCTTCATGGCGCTCGCCCGGCTTCCGCTGTTGCACTGGTGGGCCACGAAAAATGCGATCTTCTCCTTAGTGTTGCCGGGCTTGATCACGTACCACGTGTCCAAAAGCACCCGCCCCTCCTCCACCTGGCTGGGGTTGGGGGAGGCAGCGGGGGGCGGTGGAGGCGGGGCGGGCGGGGTGTTCTCCGAACAGGCCTCCCCCCCGCCCTCTTCTTCTTCCTTGGCTTTGCAGGCAAAGTCCCCAAAGCTCTTTTTCACCTGGCCTCCACCACACTGCTTGTTCTGGGAGTAAGTGCCGAAGGGGCGGGGGCACCACAGCTGGATGTGGGAGAATGTGTTCTGATCCATCGCTCTCTCATGGCCAGGCGGCAGGGGGAAGGCTGCTGCCCCCTAGCTTCTGGTGGTCTGCTCTCAGAGAGTCTTCCTGGGGTCTGAGGGGAGAGAAAGAGACATTCATCAGGATTGCAAAACACGAAATGTGAAGTTTGACAAATGGGATTGCGTCCAGTGTTCCCTCTAAGCTGAGTTAGCATGAGCTAACTCACAGTTTTTTAGATCCCAGTAGGCAGCCATGTTGGTCTGAAGCAACAGAACAAATCAGTAGACAACTCATCCTATGGCAAACTATATGGATGCTATAATCTCTTGAGAAACCATGCCCTCTATTTAAACTAACAAAGCCAGAATTGATTTATGCAACCTCACACCTACGACAGCAGTCTGCTTTTTATCACCCTCTGGTGTTTTTTCAGCCCTGTTTTGTCCTAACACTAACGAACACAGATCCCTATTTGTGATTCTTTTAATCTGCTAAAAACATTCCCATGATTCCACACTGCCCACTTATATTATGAATTGCTGCTTGCCATTCCCATTTTGTCTGATGAAGTCTGCTTAAGAGCATATGAAAGCTGACATTCTGAATAAAACTCAGTTGGTCTTAAAGGTGCACTTGTCTACTGATTTGTTCACAGATTTTTAGCCTCCAGCTCACACATTTTTGTCTTAGCTCAGGAAGGATGACCCCAAAGCACACTAATTGATGCAGCATCTCACAACCTTAATGCCAGTAGCTCACAACTTTAATACCAATAGCTCACAAAGTAGAATTTTTGCTCACAAGACTCTACAGCTTAGAGGGAACCCTGCTTGCGTCTATTCTGCAATACCTCACTAGCACAGGAATTTAGCTTCTCGACAACAGTTGAACACAGGTTTCTAGTCTTCATAGCCTGAAAGCAACACGGGCAAAATATAATGAATCATCAGGAACTGCAAAAGAGACCACAAAAGGTTGATGATGGAGTGCTCATAGTCACTCTTCTCTGACAAAGGGAGTTTTGATCTCAAGCGCTCACACTCCAAAAGAACTCACGGGTCTGAATCCAGCCATCACCGCTCTTAATTTATTCATAGCCTCCCCCAGCCTATCATTTATATAATCCTATTGAGGAACATTCCAGAACCAATTTCTAAACCGTTTCCTTCGACCTGCGCAGCTCTTTTTCCTTCCAGTGTGAGAACTTCAGTTTTGTTTTTCTTTCCAAGCCGCTAATCCTCATGAACAAAGACAGCACAACCGAAGTTATAGTGACCGAATAACTAAGAATGTGTTGAAACAAAATCATACAAATATGTTCGATAGAAGACTAAATAGCAATAACAATTCCCCAAAAGTTTTACAGTCCCATCAAAGGAGTCCCAATGAACAGGAGGTCGACTTGATTATTCCTGTTTCAAATCCTCTTCTAGCATAGGGGGCTCCAACCAGATCGAGCCTTTTGGAATTTAGTGCCATTTTGAAATCTTACTGGAGACTTTCTGTCCCATTTCTCCATTGGGAATTCTATGTGCAGTCTTTGGACGCACTGAAAAGGATCTGGTGGGTTTTGCAGCTTCTTGCAACTTTGATACATCAGAACACTGATATTTTTTGAGCTTTTGCCTTTGGTTGAGATATGTGGTTATTCTTTGCAGTGGTTGACATATGTGATTGGAGCCCCCCCGTGCTAGAACAGAATTCGAAGCAGGAATAATCAAGTCGACCACCTGTTCATTGGGACTCCTTTGATGGAACTGTGAAACTTTTGGGGAATTGTTATTGCTATTTAGCAACCCCGTGGCACACAGCGGTAAAGCAGCAGTACTGCAGTACTGCGATCTGAACTTTCTGCTCTCGACCTGAGTTCTGTCCCAGCAAAAGCTGGTTCAGGTAGCCGGCCCAAGGTTGACTCAGCCTTCCATCCTTCCGAGGTCGGTAAAATGACTACCCAGCTTGCTGGGGGGAAAGTGTAGATGCCTGGGGAAGGCAAGGGCAAACCATCCCATAAAGTCTGCCATGAAAACGTTGTGAAAGCATCGTCACCCCAGAGTCGGAAACGGCTGGTGCTTGCACAGGGGACCTTTCCTTTCCTATTGCTATTTAGTCTTCTATTAAACATATTTGTATGATTTTGTTTCAATACATTCTTAGTTATTTGGTCACTATAACTTCAGTTGTGCTGTCTCCCTTTATCGATCCTCATGAACAACCTGCCAACTTTTAGGGAGTCGGGGGAATAGCAGAGGCCTGTAGAGAGCTCTTTCCGATCAAGAGTTCCCCTACGCGGTGTACCTAGGAATTCGCTGGATCACGTCTTCCTCCTGGCTTTCCTTTGCCCAACCCATGGAAGACACACTGCTCAGCCCTCATTGCCTCCTTGGCAGGCTGCCAGCTTACGTTCTAGATAACCTCCTGCATAATTTACACTCAGAGCTCAGAGCTAAAGAAAGAGAAGCTGGAGAACAGCAAGGATCCAATTACTGTGCCCTAAAAAAACACAGGCAGTTCCAGGACAACAAACAGCCCCGGATGAAGCCCAGGGAAAAGGTGTTCGTCAGGATGGGAAGGATGGTGCACAGAAGCACATGGGGGGAGGGTACCCTGAAGACAGGAATCACAAAACGCTTTGTGCACGATAACCAAGCAGCTGAAGAAGCTCTGAAAGCTGCAAAGGGTTCTGGGGTATGTTTCAGGGCAGTCATTCAAATGAACAGCAGGAGAGCCCTACTGGATCAGACCAGTGGCCCACCTAGTCCAGCAGCCTGTCTCACACAGAGCAGGGGACCCCAACCCCCAGTCTGTGGACCAGTACCGGTCCGTGGCCTGTTAGCAACCGGGTCGTGAGTTGTATAATTATTTCATTATATATTACATAGTAGTAGTACTAATAATAATACAACATTGGGAATAATAATAATAAAGTGCTGGATTTATACCCTGCCCTCCACTCCGAATTTCAGAGTCTCAGAGCAGCACACAATCTCCTTTATCTTCCTCCCCCACAACAGACACCTTGTGAGATGGGTGGGGCTGAGAGAGCTCTCTCAGAAGCTGCCCTTTCAAGCACAACTCTGTGAGAAGCTATGGCTGACCCAAGGCCATTCCAGCAGCTGCAAGTAGAGGAGTGGGGAATCAAACCTGGTTCTCCCAGATAAGAGTCCGCAGACTTAACCACCATACCAAACACTTTCGAAATAAAGTACACAATTGTATCATCCTGAAACCATTGCCCCGCCCCCCTCGGTCCATGGAAAAATTTTTATCCACAAAACTGGTCCCTGGTGCCAAAAAGGTTGAGGACCACTGCTCTAGAGGGCCAACCACAGGACATAGAGGTTGAGGCCTTCCCCTAATGTTGCCTCCTGGCAACAGCATTCAAAGGCTGACTGCCTCTGAATGTGGAGGTTCCATAGCCACTGACGGACCCCTCCTCCATGAACCTGTCCAATCCCCTATTAAAGCTTGTCTAGGCCTGTGGCCATCATTGCATCCTCCGGCAGCAAAGCACGTCCTTTTGTCCACCTTTAATATTCCACCCATCAGCTTCACTGGATGCCCTCAAAATCTAGTACTTTGGGAGGGAGAGAAAAAAAAAGAATCTCTTTCTCAACTCTCTGCACCCTGGGCATAATTTCATAAACCTCTATCACAGGGGTGGCCAAACTGCGTCTCAGGAGCCACATGTGGCTCTTTCACACATATTGTGTGGCTCTTGAAACCCCCAAAGCCCCATCAGCCAGCTTGGAGAAGGCATTTGTCTCTTTAAATCACTCCTCCAAGCCAGCTGACAGCTCAGAGAATGCATTTAAAGGTGCTTTCTTTTCACCTCACCCCCCCAATCTATTGCCTGCCTGCCTTCATTCCCTCCCACTCTCCCAGCTCTCAAACATCTGATGTTCATCTCTTGCGGCTCTCAAACATCTGATGTTTAGTCTATGTGGCTCTTACGTCAAGGAAGTTTGGTCACCTCTGCTCTATCATGTCCCCTCTTAGTTGTCTCTTTTCTAAACTCTTCCTCAGACTCTTCCTCATCGGAAAGATGCTTCAACCTCCTAATAACCTCTCATCGGCCTACCGGGTCATGGGAGCAACCAACACCCAGGCAGTTACAGGCTCAGTTCCTGACATCCCCAGTTGGAGGATTTTAGGTGCTGAGAAAGCCCTTTCTGCACTTCAGATGCTGATATATTAATTAACAGACATAAACATTGTCTCTTATTCTTTACAATAACCCTGGAAGGTAGGATACTATTCTCCCCAGATGGGGCACAGGATGAGAGAGTCAGAACTTGTTGAAGGCCACGTAAAGAACTTGTGGCAGGGGGGAGATTCAAATCATTTTGATCTTGTGGCTGCAACACCAGCTTGTTTAATAATAATTAAACAGTTAGCAATTCAATAGCATTTCAGAGCACCTAAGGAAGAAGAATTGCAGATTTATACCCCCGCCCTTCTCTCTGAATCAGAGTCTCAGAGCAGCTTACAATTGCCTTCATCTCCTTCCCCCACAACAGACACCCTGTGAGGTGGGTGGGGCTGAGAAGAAGTGGAAGAAGACTGCAGATTTATACCCTGCCCTTCTCTCTGAATCAGAGACTCAGAGGGGCTTACAATCTCCTTTATCTTCTCCCCCCACAACAGACACCCTGTGAGGTGAGTGGGGCTGAGAGGGTTCTCCCAGAAGCTGTCCTTTCAAGGACAACCTCTGCCAGAGCTATGGCTGACCCAAGGCCATTCCAGCAGCTGCAAGTGGAGGAGTGGGGAATCAAACTCGGTTCTCCCAGATAAGAATCCATGCACTTAACCACTACACCAGACTGGCTCTTTTTAAACAACGGTCTACCTTCCAAGGATGGCTTTAAGGATCACAGCAAGATCGAAGACGTGCACTAGACCAACCAAACACTAAGCATTCAGATGGTTTCCTCCCTGGAGTCTGAGTCGGACAGAGGCTGGAAAAGCCTCCAAGAAGGTTATAGAACAAAAAGAGGCTGAAATGAATTATTTCCTCCGGCTTCAGCTGGAACTTTGGGATGGGATCACAGTGCAAGTTTCAGCCAGCGGCCCACCCTCCTCACATGGGCGGTGGGGGGGGGGACCTCTCTCACAGCACCAGAACAATCAGGGCTGTGAACTAGGATTAAAGGAGCCACGCTCCCAGAGTTCCACTGTTCAAACTCAGGCCCCACCAGCCTCACCCAGGGAGTCTGAAGTCACACACTTATTTCAGGTACAAAGGTAACTTCTCCCAGCTGCAGTATCCTGTTTGTTTTTAACCTTCTTGCTAGCAGCAATGAGGCAGAAGATGAGCGGAGGGAGAGACTGCATTGAAGAGGCGCGCATCCACCTCTATTTCTCACCACCCGTTCATCTGCAAGCTCTTCGGCCAAACAAGGAAGAAGGCTGACGGCTAACAAAAACAGCCTGCAAACAGTGGGAATGTTTCTGGAGAAGCTGGGGTTCTCCTCTGGCCGTGTCCCGCATTCACTCAGGATCCTGTGCTACACGAATGTTGGGTGCGAGGCATGCAAACAGGTCTGAGAGGAGAAGAGGGAGAAATGATGGCAACCTCTAAAGGAAAGGGAAGCAATGCTTTCCTCCTGCACAGCTCCAGTGGGAGATTTGTGGGTGTTTCTACCACACGGAGAGCTGGTTTTTGTTGGGGTTGGGTTCTGCCAGCAAGACGCAGCTGACTTATGGCCACCCCATGGGGTTTTCAAGGCAAGGGACATTCAGAAGTGTCTGGCCATTGCCTGCCTCTGCATAACGATCCTGGTGTCCCTTGCTGGTTTCCCATCCAAAAACTGCCCAGGGCAGCTTCAAGAGGGGACTGGATGAACATATGGAGCAGAGATCCATCAGTGGCTATTAGCCACAAGGTACAGAGCAGAGGTGGTCAAACTGAAGCTCAGGAGCCGCATGTGGCTCTTTCACACATGTTGTGTGGCTCTCGAAGCCCCCATCACCCCGTTGGCCAGCTTGGAGAAGGCATTTGTGTCTTTAAATCACTTCTCCACGGCAACCTGCCTTGCAACTTGGAGAATGCATTTGAAGTTGCTTTCTTTCCACCTCTCTCACACTCTTCCCTCTCCATCTATTTCCTTTCTTCCTCCCTCCCTTCCTTGCGACCTCCTTCTTGCAGCTCTCAAACATCTGATGCTCAAGTTTTGTGGCTCTCAAACTTCTGATGTTTATTCTATGTGGCTCTTCCATTAAGCAAGTTTGGCCACCCCTGATATAGAGGGAACACTCTGTCTGAGGCAGTGATGCTCTGTCTTCTTGGAGCTTGGGGGGCTTCTGGAGTTCTGGCCTTGTTGGTGGACCTCCTGATGGCACCTGGGCTTTGGCCAATGGGTGACACAGAGATGGGCCAATGACCTGACCCATGTTCTAGGGCCAACCCTACTTAGCATCCAACCTTGCTTATCTTGTGAGATTGGGCCATGCCAGGGCAGAAGGCTGCTAGTACAAAGGTTCAAATCCCTACTCTCCCAAGGAATCTTGCTGGGTGACCTTGGAGCAGCCACAAGCTGCTCAGCCTAACCTACCTCTAAGAGTTGCTGCGACAATAACATGGAGAATGGGAGAACGTTGTAAGCCCTTCAAGGTCCCCCCTTGGGGAGAAAAACAGAATGTAAATGAAGTGAATGGAAGAATAAAATAAGATACATCCGTGGACATGCAGGCCCAGCCTCTGGGATTCAGGTATCTGGGAACAGACTAGCGGGGTTGTACGCTTAAGAATGAATGCTGAACAAGGTGGTAAACCTGGTTCTGGGCCGTAGGACCTACAAGCTGGGGCGGGGGGGAAGGGCTTCACACAACCGAACACACTTCCATACTGACCTCCCTCTGCGCAGAAAATCGGAGAGTCAAGGTGAAGTAGAATCCTAGAGCTGGAAGGGACCTCCAGGGTCATCTAGTCCAACCCCCAGCTCAATGCTGGAAACTCACAAATACCTCCCCCTACATTCACAGGATCTTCACTGCTGTCAGATGGACATCCATCCAGCCTCTGTTTAAACCCCCCCATGAGGAATTCTGCCCCATGAGCCGCTCCCTACCGTTCAAAACAGACCTGCCCAGAAGCCTGTTAGCCACCACAGTGAGCCTCAGACCTACGGGAAAAGTAGCCCCCCCACTCCGCTTATTGGCAACAATGACTTCTATGTGTTTATCAGCACAGAAATGCAGCATATCTGTTTCTGTTTCTTCCACCCCCCACCCACAACCGAACTGGCAAAGGCTGTTTGTTCCCTGTCCCCAAATTTCTTCTGACCGATTGCAAAGTTGACTTCTTTTTTTTGGGAGGGGGCGTGGGTTGGAAGTCCATCCCCTGCAGCCGCCTGTTGACTGCATACGGGCCTTAGCCCAGGGTGGGAGTGTGAGCGCCCCCCCTCCCTCCGCGCCCCAGCACCCACGCCTGGCTCCGTTGCACCAGCCGCTTGCGGGGAGGAGACCCGCTCCGCACTTGCAGCCTCCCGTGGGTGCAACTGGCTGCCTCCCACCCTCCACCCCCCCCCCCCGCAATAAACTACCACCTCTTGCACCCACCAGACGGCGCAGCCTCAGATGCACCAAATGCAAAAAAAGGGGGTGCAAAAGACGCGCCCCCCCCCCGCAGCTCCTTTCTTCGCCCCCTCTCCACGCGGTCAATTTCCTTACCTGTGATCCCAAAGGGGGGGGGGGACGTTATCTGGAGAAGAAGGGCCTCCCCCCTCGGCTGCAACCTACATCTTGCATGGGGGGGCCTGGAAAACAAAATAAATATATATTTTTAAAAAATAAAAATCCACAGGTTGCAAGCAGTTTTTGCAAACGCAAGGAGAAAAGGGGAGGGTACAGCAGGGGGGGGAAACCCTGGGGGGCACGCTAGATTTCCTTGGCAGAGCTCTCTTAAAGGGCCCGCATCCCCATTGCTCCGGCCCCTTTTTATGCCTCCCGTGCAATACAATAGGAGCCCTGAATTTATCCACTAGATTAACACCCCCCCTTTTTTTTTCCAGGCGAGCGCGCGCGCGCACACACACACACACACACACCACGCGCGCGCGCCACCCTCCGCCAGTCCCTACCATTTGTTGACAGACATATGCATGGCGCCTGGCAGCCAATCAGAAAGCCATGTTTGGGGCATGCCCATATATGGATGACAGCGGAGTCTCGGCCTACCCAGGGTTGGATTTTTTTTTCTTCTCGCCCCCTTCTCCTGCCTTCTCTCGTTAGGGACAGTCGCGCAATTCGCGCTGTCGACAAACCACGGAGGGAGAGAAAGAGGAGGGAGAGGAGAGAAAGTTCGGGCGTTGCTCTTGCAATCCTAGCTGCATGTTCAGGAAAGAGGAAAGGCTCAGTTGCCAGTGCCAAGAAAGCAGGGAACCACCCCACTGCCTTTTTTTTTTTTAAGCCCAAGGTTCAGCACCAGGTCATGCATTCCAGATAGTAAAAAATTAATACAAGACTTTTCTGCTTGGCTCTGGAGAGAAAAACAACATGCATTACGCTGGTTGTATTTCTGCCCTCTAAGGAGGACAGGGCACTTTACAGGAGGTCTCTCTCCTCCATTTTACCTTCATCCCATTCACAACAACCCTGAAAAGTAGGCTAGGCTTCAAGGTGTTCCCAAGATAAAATTTCTCAAGGTAAAGAACAATGTTCCCTCTAAGCTGCAGTCTTGTGAGCAAAACTTCTACTTTGTGAGCAACTAGCAGAAAAGTTGTGAGCCACTGCATAAATCAGTATGCTCTGGGGTCATCCTTCCTGAGCTAAGACAAAAATGTGTGAGTCTGCGGCTAAAAATCTGTGAGCTAGCTCACACTAACTCAGCTTAGAGGGAACACTGGTAAAGAATACCAACAGAGACACCCTGCTATCCCTTAGGTAAAGGTAGTCCCCTGTGCAAGCACCAGTTGTTTCCGACTCTGGGGTGATGTCGAATCACGACATTTTCACAACAGACTTTTTACGGGGTGGTTTGCCATTGCCTTCCCCAGTCGTCTACACTTTCGCCCCAGCAAGCTGGGTAAATCATTTTACCGACCTTGGAAGGATGGAAGGCTGAGTCAACCTTGAGCCAGCTACCTGAACCCAGCTTCTGCCAGGGAGCCAGTGTGGTGTCTTAGTGGCCTCAGTGCTGGACCCAGTTGCATATGGACATATGAAGCTGCCTTATACTGAATCAGACCTTTGGTCCATCAAAGTCAGTATTGTCTTCTCAGACTGGCAGCGGCTCTCCAGGGTCTCACGCTGAGGTTTTTCACACCTATTTGCCTGGACCCTTTTTTGGAGATGACAGGGATTGAACCTGGGACCTTCTGCTTCCCAAGCAGATGCTCTACCACTGAGCCACCGTCCCTCCCCAACAAATCCCATCTGTGCTATGAAAGCTCACAGTCTCAGCCTCACTTACCACACTGTATTGTGGTGAGAATAAAACGGAGGGCAGGAAAATAATGTTAAAACACTTTGGGTCTCCACTGGGGGAAAGGAGGAGTAGAAATGCAGTATGTGAATAAATATCTATATTTTACAACTGTCTATATATAATTTCACTTGCATTTCAGGAATCAAAACCTTTCACTCACAGCTCTTCAAAACCCTCAGCGGTCCCACGTATCCTCCAAGACATAAGCCCCATTTAACCCAAAGAAACTGTTTTAAAAAGCACTTTAAAGGCATAGAAATAACTTTAAACAACCAGTTGCTGGAGGTGTCAAATTACGCAAACTCTAGTTAGGTAAGCGGCAAAAACTTCTGTGTGACCTGAAAGCTTGCTTGCATACTCTTATGTTGGACAGTTTTTGGAAATTTCAGTGGTACTTTCAGTAGAATATTTATTTATTCCAATTTTTAAACAGCCCTCCCCCACAGGACAATGTGCATCAAAATACTCATAAAATACAATAAAAGGTTAAAATACAAAATACAGTCAAATATGATTTTTTTAAAAAATCATAACATATGGAGACACACACCAGCAACTTTCTTTCGGTGAAGGGGATTTGGAGCTAAGCTTCTAGCTCTGTTGATGAGCTGGGAGACATTAGAAAACACTGCAGCAAGAATGTTAGACCTAGATCCAAGGGGGCTGTGACAGAGATATACCCCAACTGATTTTTCAAAACTCTCATTATATCCCACTTGATATGTATTATAAGAACAAAGCATGAGTCCAGTGGCACCTTTAAGACCAATGAAGTTTTATTCAAGGTATAAGCTTTTGTGTCTGAAAATGTGTGCGTTCACACAAAAGTTTATACTTCGAATAAAAACTTTGTCAGTCTCAAAGGCGCCGCTGGACTCGAACTTTGTTCTGCCGTTTCAGACCAACACAGCTATCCGCCCAAATCTACAAACATTAGAACTGGTAAGAGTGCTTTTCAAAGGGTCAAAGTACCGTACTTCACACCCATGATCGCAGCCAATCCTTACAACAGCCCAATCTCATCTCCAGACTGCAGAAGAGAAAGGCAGTGGCGACCTAATGAGTTTACAGTGAAAGAGAAATCTGAATTGGAGACTTTTACCTGAAGCTGCCTTATCCTAAATATCGGACCCTTGGTCAATCAAGCTCCGCATTGTCTGCTCAGACTGGCAGTGGCTCTCCAAGGTCTCAAGCAGAGAAATGTCTTTCACATCACCTATGGCCAGATCCTTTTACGACGATGCTTGGGCTTGAACCTGGGACCTTCCGCATGCCAAGCAGAAGCTCTTCCCCTGAGCCACAGCCCCTCCACCTTACGCCACGCTCATAGCCCTTACCCAGCAATGAGATGGAGCAATTTGCACTCCTGCTTGCCTGAGAATTCAATATGCTACATCCGCAAAAAAACAAACCAACCTGAAAAACAGAGCTGGGATGGCTGACAGCTCCCAGGCAACTCGAAGGGAGCACCGCTGGCTACCTGCCCAATGTCACGCCTGAAATTCAATCTCACCATCAAGCGCTTTGCCCGGAACTATGTAATTAACCTGTGTAACTCACCAACACAGAGCAAGGCAAAGAAAGCTCAGAGGCTGACTACATGCCGAGCTGGAAGCTGGGCATGCAGAGGAACTGAACGCTCCCAGGCACTGTTGAACAACCTGACGCATGAACACACCCCTCTCTTAAGTATTTCCAAGGCCTTTGATTTCACAGTCCTAATCGCCTTTCATCTTTCACAACCGCACAGTGCAGCAATTCTCTGTCAGGCACCTTTCCGAGCACCAGCCACTGCCAAGAGCCAGAGAGGAAAACTGCCAGCACTTAACACTCTAGTATTCAGTGCCAAAGATGAGGTTGGGGGGTAGTGGCTAGCGGAGATGCCGCACTGAACTCCCTGGAGGAATGGCAGCAGCCAAATTAATTAAAATAAACTTTATTCCTGTAACTCCACTTCCAGCAGAAGTGCAGCCCTGCTCAATGGCTATTGTGACATGAGGATCACTGTAAGGAAATAACGCAGGCCAATATTTTGTATGAATGCAAAGCTGATACTCTGCCAAATGCTAACTTTGCCCCGGGGGTTCCTTGGATCACAGCCTAGTTAAGATCCTAATGAGCGCTTCCCTCCTGGGCACTGTGGCTTCCTCTGCATCAAGGGCTTGAATCAGAGGGCAAGGCCCAACAGTGGGCGCTCTGTTTGCTCCAGAACAACAGCCTCTTTCCCAGCAAGAGACAACTCGCCCACCCCACCTTTCATAGTATCATAGAGTTGGAAGGGACCTCCAGGGTCATCTAGTCCAACCCTCTGCACAATGCAAGAAACTCACAAATACTCCCCCCTAAATTCACAGGATCTTAGAATCAAAGAGTTGGAAGGGACCTCCAGGGTCATCTAGTCCAACCCCCTGCACAATGCAGGAAACTCACAAACACCTCCCCCTAAATTCACAGGATCTTCATTGCTGTCAGATGGTCATCTAGCCTCTGTTTAAAAACCTCCAAGGAAGGAGAGCCCACCACCTCCTGAAGAAGCCTGTTCCACTGAGGAACTGCTCTAAACTCACAAACCCCTCCCCCTAAATTCACAGGATCTTCATTGCTGTCAGATGGTCATCTAGCCTCTGTTTAAAAACCTCCAAGGAAGGAGAGCCCACCACCTCCCGAGGAAGCCTGTTCCAGTGAGGAATCACTCTAATGGTCGGGGAGTTCTTCCTAATGTTGAGCTGGAAATCTTTTGATTTAATTTCAACCCATTGGTTCTGGTCCTACCTTTGCAACACAGAGATTGGCAGCCCCACCCCAGCACGTGTTTGGAGACAGAGAGAGACCCCTGGGTGCCCACAGCATCCCAGCCATGTCACCACCCAGCTGCTTCCCCTTCGTTCCCCAAGGTGCATTGCCACCTTCTCTGCTGGGGATGCCAGCCTCCAGGTGGGACCTGGGGATTTTACGTCTCATCTCCAGACTACAGAGATGAATCCTCCTGGAGAAACATGGCAGCTTTGGAGAGTGGGCTCTAAGGCATTGCACTCCACTGAGGTCCCTGCCCTCCCAGGCCCCATCCCCAAATCTTCAGGAATTTCCCAACCTGGAGCTGGCAACCCTATAATATCTCCTCCTCTGCTTTTGCAAGCAGCCAGAAATCTAGAAGTTCTCTGGTGACCCTCTGGGCTGAAATTCCTGGCAGAGGAGCAGGGCTACTGGGAACAAGTGGCAACAACCCTGAGCCGCCCCCCTTCCAGCTTTGCTTGCTATTTCTTCCCCTCGCCCCAGCCCCTATTACCTCCCACATCTGTGCATTGGGGAACTTCAGGTGACTCCCTGGCTGCAGCAGCACGACCTTTGGCTTCCGGGTTAATCATGGCGCATGCGCGAAACCTCGTGTGGTGGGGAGGCCAGTTCCGGGTCTGCCTCCTCGATTCGCAAAGGCGTGTGGGAAGTGTAGTCCTCTCTTGCTGTTTGCTCGCCCGCTGTTGGGGTCTACGCGGACAGTCTAAGGAAGGGCTTGTTTAGAAGGTTTTAAGCGCTGCTGATGCCTTCCAGTTAGAAACGCTGCGGCAGTTCGAGGTCCAAAATTCTGAGCGCCTTTGAGCATGCAAAGAGTGCTCCCCCTCATCGAGTGGCAAAAAAGGTTTTTAAATGGCTCAAGGGCAATGCGCTTCTGAGCATGTACGAAGTGCCATTTCTCTCCGGACAAAGGAGATTTTTTTTAATCCATGAAAAGGATGCATCGAGTATGTGCGTAGTACCCTTTTCTGAGTGGTACTTTTAAAAATAAATAATATTAGGCTTTCCAGTCTCCTGGATTCCCCTGCATAACCACAGCTGGTCTCCAGATTACAGAAATTAGTTCCCCTGGAGAAAATGGCTGCATTGGAGAGTGGACTCTTCGGCAGCGGTGGCCAAACTCGCTTAGCATAAGAGCCACATACAATAAATGTAAGATGTTTGAGAGCTCCAAGACATGAACATCAGATGTTTGACAGCTGCAAAACAAGGCAGGCAGGCAGGCAAATAGATAGGTAGAGGGGAGCGAGAGAGAGATGGAAGGAAAGCAGTTTTAATTTTAAAAGTGGCTTCGAGAAGTGGTTAGAGAGTGTTGGCACTCTGGGCTTTTTTTCAGCAGAGGGAGGGAATGAGAGTGTTGCTGCTGCCCTCTGCTGGATAATATCAGAATTGCCACTCTGGGCTTTTTTTCAGCAGAGGGGGAGAATGAGAGTGTGGCTTGCTGCTGCCCTCTGCTGGATAATATCAGAATTGCCACTCTGGGCTCTTTTTTAGCAGAGGGAGGGAATGAGAGTGTGGCTTGCTGCTCCCCTCTGCTGGATAATATCAGAATTGCCTCTCTGGACTCTTTTTCAGCAGAGGGAGGGAATGAGAGTGTGGTTTGCTGCTGCCCTCTGCTGGATAATATCAGAATTGCCTCTCTGGACTCTTTTTCAGCAGAGGGAAGGAATGAGAGTCTGGGTTGCTGCTGCCCTCTGCTGGATAATATCTGAATTGCCACTCTGGGCTCTTTTTCAGCAGAGGGAGGGAATGAGAATGTGGTTTGCTGCTGCCCTCTGCTGGATAATATCAGAATGCCGCTCTGGGTCCTTTTTTAGCAGAAGGAGTAAATTTGAGTGTGGCTTTCTGCTCCCCTCTGCTGGATAATATCAGAATGCCGCTCTGGGTCCTTTTTTAGCAGGAGGAGTAAATTTGAGTGTGGCTTTCTGCTCCCCTCTGCTGGATAATATCAGAATTGCCTCTCTGGACTCTTTTTCAGCAGAGGGAGGGAATGAGAGTGTGGGTTGCTGCTGCCCTCTGCTGGATAATATCAGAATTGCGGCCCCTCGGCTTTTTTTCAGCAGAGGGGGAGAATGAGAGTGTGGCTCGCTGCTGCCCTCTGCTGGATAATATTAGAATTGCCTCTCTGGGCTCTTTTTCAGCAGAGGGGGAGAATGAGAGTGTGGTTTGCTGCTGCCCTCTGCTGGATAATATCAGAATGCCGCTCTGGGTCCTTTTTTAGCAGGAGGAGTACATTTGAGTGTGGCTTTCTGCTCCCCTCTGCTGGATAATATCAGAATTGCCTCTCTGGACTCTTTTTCAGCAGAGGGAGGGAATGAGAGTGTGGGTTGCTGCTGCCCTCTGCTGGATAATATCTGAATTGCCACTCTGGGCTCTTTTTCAGCAGAGGGAGGGAATGAGAGTGTGGTTTGCTGCTGTCCACTGCTGGAAAATATTAGAATTGCCTCTCTGTGGTATTTTTGAGAAAAGAAAGGGAATGAGAGTGTGGTTTGCTGCTGCCCTCTGCTGAATAATATTAGAATTGCCACTCTGGGCTCTTTTTAAGCAGACGGAGGGAATGAGAGTGTGGCTTGCTGCTGCCTTCTGCTGGAAAATATCAGAATTGCCACTCTGGGCTCTTTTTCAGCAGACGGAGGGAATGAGAGTGTGGCTTGCTGCTGCCCTCTGCTGGAAAATATCAGAATTGCCACTCTGGGCTCTTTTTCAGCAGAGGGAGGGAATGAGAGTGTGGCTTGCTGCTGTCCTCTGCTGGGTAATATCAGAATTGCCACTCTGGGCTCTTTTTCAGCAGAGGGAGGGAATGAGAGTGTGGCTTGCTGCTGTCCTCTGCTGGGTAATATCAGAATTGCCACTCTGGGCTCTTTTTCAGCAGAGGGAGGGAATGAGAGTGTGGCTTGCTACTGTCCTCTGCTGGGTAATATCAGAATTGCCACTCAGGGCTCTTTTTCAGCAGAGGGAGGGAATGAGAGTGTGGCTTGCTGCTGTCCTCTGCTGGGTAATATCAGAATTGCCACTCTGGGCTCTTTTTCAGCAGAGGGAGGGAATGAGAGTGTGGCTTGCTGCTGTCCTCTGCTGGGTAATATCAGAATTGCCACTCAGGGCTCTTTTTCAGCAGAGGGAGGGAATGAGAGTGTGGTTTGCTGCTACCCTCTGCTGGATAATATTAGAATTGCCACTCTGGGCTCTTTTTCAGCAGAGGGAGGGAATGAGAGTGTGGTTTGCTGCTGCCCTCTGCTGGATAATATCAGAATTGCCGCTCTGGGCCCTTTTTTAGCAGAAGGAGTAAATGTGAGTGTGGCTTGCTGCTGCGCTCCGTTGGAAAGGCTCAAAATAGCCTCTCTGGCCTCCCTTTCAGCTGAGAAAGGGAATGAGAGTACCACTTGCTGCAGACCTCTGCTGGAAAATATATGAATTGCCCATCTTTTAAATATATGAATTGGCCTCTTTTTAGCAAGAAGCTTAGAGCCACCCACCACACAAATTCCTAGTTCTAACATTACAGAAACTGATTTCTGTGTGTCGCTTACACAACCATTTTTGGCAGAGCTCACATTTAGTTGAGTAAACATGGAAGTTAAGATCATGTTTTGTTGAGTAAACATGGGAGCTTTAAATTCGGGGAACAGAATTCAGCATCCTGGTTCTCTCAATGTTTATTACTAAACTGAGTCAAATTTCTAAGCCGTTGGGTGTGGTGATAGGCTTGAAAGTGTGCATGGTTCAATTCTAAGGGGAACTGGGCCGAATGGGAATTCCAGGTTGGCGGCCTGGCTTCATCAACACAGAGCCCTCCTCAAGGCCTAGGAGAATTAAGCTCCATCTAGAAGTAGAGAGTGGCCGCAGGTTGCAAAATTTACTTTTCTTGGATTCTCTTTGACCTGAGCTGCTCATTCTCCCCTTTCCCTTGGTTTTCCAACTACATTTTAATCGAGATTCTATTGCCCTCAACATCCATGATGCGTGCTCGGTCTGCATCCAACTCTTTTGGTAAGATATTTTTCTGATTACATTAAAAAACTCAAAGTCACTTCTTTAAGCATGGCTGGGAAATCCCCTCTCCCTCCCCTGTCCTTATATGCAAGAGGCCCCCTTTCATTATCTTTGGTTAGCAAACTTGTTGGTCTCCCTGCCAAGTGATTCGAAAACTGTTCCAACTCTTGGTTTTCCTCTTCTCCTGGTCTTTTCTTGCTTGGAACAATTCTCCACTTGCTGCAGGAACAAGAACTCCAAGGTCTTTTCCAAAGGCCACCTGCTCTTCCACTAACTTCCAGGAAACACCCTGGACATGAATGGGGATGTGTGGTAAAGCTGCAGTACTGCAGTCCGAGCTCTCTGCTGACAACCTGAGCTCAATCCCGGTGGAAGCTGGGTTCAGGTAGCTGGCTCAACGTTGACTAGGCCTGCCAAGCCCCTGGTCTGGGCGGGGAATCCCTTGCCCAGGAGGTTTCCAACCTACTGGCCCACATTGGGCCAGCAGGGGGAACCTCCTCCAATGTCGCTGGCATGATGACGTCACCCGGAAGTGATATCATGCCGGCAACGTTGTGCAGCAGCCACTCTAGGTGTTTCCGGGAAACCTCTATGGTTTTCTTGGATGCTCTAGCCATTTGGGAGGGAAAACTCTATGGTACAAGATCAGAGGGACTTGGGAACCCTAAGGTTGACTCAGCCTTCCATCTTTCCGAGGTTGGTAAAATGAGTTCCCAGCTTTCCGGGGAAAAGCGTAGATGACTGGGGAAGGCAATGGCAAACCACCCCGTAAAAAGTCTGCCGTGAAAACGTTGTGAAAGCATCGTCACCCCAGAGTCGGAAATGACTGGTGCTTGCACTGGGGACTTTTCCTTTCCTTTCCTATTGCTATTTAGTCTCCTATTAAACATATTTGTATGATTTTGTTTCAATATGTTCTTAGTTATTTGGTCACTATAACTTCAGTTGTGCTGTCTTTATCCTACAAGTGACTTCTCTCCCTTGGATGCTCTAGCCATTTTCTTGGATGCTCTAGCCATTTGGGAGAGAAAACTCTATGGTACAAGATCCGAGGGACTTGGCAACCCTAAGGTTGACTCAGCCTTCCATCCTTCCGAAGTCAGTAAAATGAGTCCCCAGCTTGCTGGGGGGGAAGTGTAGATGACTGGGGAAGGCAAGGGCAAACCACCCCGTAAAAAGTCTGCCGTGAAAACGTCGTGATGCGATGTAACCCCAGAGTCAGAAACGACTGGTGCTTGCACAGGGGACTACCTTTACCTTTACTGATCCTCTCTGATGTCCAGTACTGAGCTGAGAAGGGGATGGGAGGCAGAGACACACCCACCCCGGGCCCTGATGGGAGGAAGATATTGTCAGTAAAGCATTTTATTTTGAAGAATGCATCTGCTGTGCTTCTGTACACAAATGTGAATCATCTCCAACTTTTGCAACGGGTAGGAAAAAATGTAGGTTTGTACAGCTGAGCTCCATTTGTTTCCTGGAGAAATACTGCCCCTCTTGTTGCATCCAAGATTGCAGCCCAGAAGCCCACAGAATATCACTCCCAGTGGTGTGCTTTTCCCAAAACGGCCTGAGCTATACTAAGTTTAAAATCCAAGCATGTTCCAGTTTGGTGTAGTGGTTAAGTGTGTGGACTCTTATCTGGGAGAACCGGGTTTGATTCCTCACTCCTCCATTTGCAGCTGCTGGAATGGCCTTGGGTTAGCCATAGCTCTCGCAGAGCTGTTCTTGAAAGGGCAGCTTCTGGGAGAGCTCTCTCCGCCCCACCCACCTCACAGGATGTCTGATGTGGGAGAGGGAGATAAAGGAGATTGGGAGTCACTCGAAATCTCTGATTCAGAGAGAAGGGTGGGGTATAAATCTGCAGTCTTCTTTTTCTTTTAGCCAAAAGAAAGCAGAATTCTCCTCTTGTACAGTTCAAAATACCCTGACCCAGACAGCCCTGACTAGTCCAATGTCATCACATCTCGGAAGCTAAGCAGGGCCTGCCCTTGTTAGTATTGTGGATGGGAGACCACCGAGGAAGTCCAGAGTCACTACACAAGGCAGGCAAGGGCAAACCACCTCTGTTTGTCTCTTGCCTTGAAAACTTAAATAGTCCAGAGACTACAGTTTCCAGCTCTGGGTTGGGAAATATCTGGAGATTTTGGGGATGGAGAAAGAGGAGGGCAGGATTTGAGGAGGAGAGAGACGTCTCCTCAGAGTAATGCCGTTGGGTCCACCTTTGAAAGCAGCCATTTTCTTCAGGTGAACTGATCTCTGTCACAGGTCTCTGCTGTTTAACTCCCCGTGTCTGTCAAGCATGCTATTTCTGAGTGCTGGTTTATTGATACCTTTCTTCTCTTTGCGTCTCCTTTTCTCCCCCCTCCCTTCTCTCCTATTCCCCCCTTGTGGGAGCATAATAAATCCCTCTGCTTACAGGATGTTTAGCATAACCTTGTATTACCAATGTAAAGTACCTCTCCCACAGATTCACACAGCTAGCAGAGAATGTGTGAGAAATGGAGATGTAAGCATTCCTTAGTCATAAAAGAGATACCAGCTAGCAATTTGCATCTTCATGTTATTCTTTTGAAGTTATCTGTAACCCTGCCTTTTAGAAGTAGTCTATAAGATACTATGCAGTACTGTATCAATCATTACTTCCAAGGAACTCGTCCTTGGAACAAGTCATGGAGTTTCAATAAAGCAAATCTTTGATTAAAACAAAAGCTTGATTATTTCGAAATATCTATGCTTAACATTTTGGAAGTAATCCTACTTGGTAGTTTAACTGAACTGGCAACTTTCTGACCATATGGTGGAGAGAACTCCAGACAACGGAAGATTCCCTCTAACTCCGGACAAACTGCGAGGGGAGCTTAGAGGAGACGGTGCTGGGGTGCGGACACCGCCTTGGCACATCCTCGACGTTCGAAGGGTTACAGGGAAAGGATATCCCCTGCACATCCAACAACTGTTTGTCACCCCCATAGTGTGGGTCCCCCGAATGTCCACCGCCCTGATGGACAAGGCGCCGGCTCGGAGAGAAGCGATCCTGGCACTACTGTCCCTGCGTACGAGAGCGGGAGGGGAAGACAACCAGGACGGCTTGAGAGCGGGTGGAGGAAGTGGTTGAGACGACCGAGAACAACTGAGGCCTGACGAGGAGGAGGCCATGCCCTGACGAGGAAGAAGAAGATCCCGATCCCAATGACCGGGGACTCTTCCAGATAGTAAGAGATGAAATGGCCAAAATGGCTAAGTGCCTAAGAGATGAGATGCAAGCCAACGCTACTTTCATGGCCCAAGAAGTGAGGAGGCAGTTAGAGAGGGTGCTGTTGCCAGCAGACCCAAGAGGAGGACACGTACCCCCTCTGGTGAGGCAACCAACAGTACCGCTGCTGCCGCTGCCCCCGCTGCCCCTCATCCCACATGATTATGGGAGAGGGAGAGAACTGGATGCCACCTTCGACAGGGATCCAGAAGAGGTGGAATTCTTCTCCATTCAAGCAAACAGCTTCATGCACTATTGGGGAAACACCTTCCCTGATTAATTCAGCAGAGTGGACTACCTGGGGTCGAAGCTCTAGGGGGCTGCAAAACGATGGTATGTAAGCCTGTACAAGACCAGAAGCCCCGAGTTAGACACCGTGGCCGCATTCCTCAGAGCTCTGCTAACCCAATATGAGGACTCCATACAAGAAATGAGAGCCCTCACCACCCTACGAGATCTACAACAAGGATTACAATCAGTGCATGAGTACGCGGCCGAGTTCCGAGCTAACACGGCTAAAATTCGTGGGTGGAACGAGCAAATGAAGATAGAGCAGTTCCAGAGGGGCCTGAACGTGAGTGTGTTGGATCGAGCCCTGCAGCAAGCACGTCCCACCACGTGATGGGGTGGGTGCAGCTAGCTGGAGAAGTTGAAACCTACATGAAGCAAGTAGCCCTACAACAGCAACAGCAGCAAGGGTGTAAGGGGGGACATGAGTCTCAGTCGGGGGCAAAACCAGAAGGGAAAAAGGCCAGCACTGCTGGGGGAGTGACTAAGGCAAAAGCTTGATTATTTCGAAGTATCTATACTTGACAGTGTCACTTTTATACAGGGCTTTTTTTGTAGCAGGAACTCCTTTGCATATTAGGCCACACACCCCTGATGTAACCAATCCTCGAAGAGCTTACAAGTAAGGTCCTGGTAGAGGAGCCCTGTAAGCCCTTGGAGAATTGGCTACATCAAGGGGTGTGGCCTAATATGCAAAGGAGTTCCTGCTGTAGAAAAAGCCCTGCTTTTGTAAAACAATAGTGTAGGGGGTGGTTTTGTTTTCCTTTTTTAAAAGAGGAGGCAAAGAGCTAGTCATGAACGCCGCAGGCCTGAGTTCCAATAAGGGCATCCATTTGGCATGGGTCATCCCACCCCACTTTGCCAAGCACCAGGGCCCTGAAGCCATGACGCGCACATGGAGAGAGAACACAGCCTTCCACCCAGAGCATGACTTGGACTCTGCTGGGAGGGATCAGCTGCAAATTAATCCAAGGAAATCTCCTACATGGCACTTGGTTTTTATGGCGATTGTGTGACACAGAGTTGACACAGAGTGTTGGACTGGATGGGCCATTGGCCTGATCCAACATGGCTTCTCTTATGTTTTTATGTGACACAGAGTGTTGGACTGGATGGGCCATTGGCCTGATCCAGCATGGCTTCTCTTATGTGACACAGAGTGTTGGACTGGATGGGCCATTGGCCTGATCCAACATGGCTTCTCTTATGTTTTTATGTGACACAGAGTGTTGGACTGGATGGGCCATTGGCCTGATCCAGCATGGCTTCTCTTATGTGACACAGAGTGTTGGACTGGATGGGCCATTGGCCTGATCCAACATGGCTTCTCTTATGTGACACAGAGTGTTGGACTGGATGGGCCATTGGCCTGATCCAACATGGCTTCTCTTATGTTCTTCTGTGACACAGAGTGTTGGACTGGATGGGCCATTGGCCTGATCCAACATGGCTTCTCTTATGTTCTTATGTGACACAGAGCGTTGGACTGGATGGACCATTGGCCTGATCCAACATGGCTTCTCTTATGTTCTCCAGTTTCAACCTGCAGACCAGGATATATGAAGTATCATAAGCCAAAGATTACTAAGGAAACTAGAAATATTCAGTATCCAAATTCATTCACAACTCACAGAAAGCCAACATAATTAATCATCAAGATATATGTCTAAATTCATTAGAAAAGCTCACACAATAATATCGAAAAGTCCAAACCAATTTTCTTGCAGAAGTCCATCTGAGTCCATAGAAAGTTCGTAATAAATCTTTTGCAAAAGAATCCAAATGCCGAAATAGAAATATGTATCCTTCTTCCTGTTGATGAGGTATCCAAAATTTCATGAGTGAATGAATGCCGATTGATAAAAGAATTTCCCCCATTGATTTTTCTCTTGTTGAACTAGTTTTCTTCTGGAAATGCTACAAGGGTCCCGCCATAGAAGGAGTGGCAGTTGAAACAAGCAGGAAGTCAACTGCTTGTAGATCGGACTGTGGATATCCCTTGTGAGCAGACCTCAGGTTCAGTGGGAGCTCCCAGGAGCGCAGCTCCTAAACCTTTCTGATAGTTTCACCTCCTCCTTCTGAGAGTTTCACTTCCTTTTCCATTGAATAGTAGGTGCAGCTGCCAAACAATTCCTGAATGAGTTCCACCACCTATTTTTCTATAAAACGACCACTGCTTGTGAAGAAACTATATAAATGAAATTTTGGATATTATTGTGTGGATTTTTCTAATGAATTTAGACGTACATAGCTTGATGATTATTATGTTGGTTTTCCAGAGCTTTTTTGGTAGAAAAATCCTAGCAGGAACTCATTTGCACATTAGGCCATACCCCCAGATACCAAGCCATCCGGAACTGGGTTCTTGTGCGTTCCTGCTCAAAAAAAAAAAGCCCTGCGGTTCTCTTTGAGTTGTGAATGGATTTGGATACTGAATATTTCTGGTTTCTTTAGTAATCTTTGGGTTACGATACTTTGTGTATCAGGGGCTAGCATACTTTTGCATCACTCTCTCCCAGTTTGTGTTTACCACCTGGAGATTGGCAACCCTATATGGGCACCCTGACCTGAGTCATGTGCGAATGTCTCTTACCTTCAGTGGGTGGCAACGGCTCTTTTTCTAGTAGGAGCTCCTCTGCATATTAGACCACACACCCCCTCCGATGTAGCCAATCCTCCTGGAGCTTACAGTAGACCTTATACTAAGAGCCCTCTAAGCTCTTCGAGGACTGGCTACATCAGGGAGACGTGGCCTAATATGCAGAGGAGCTCCTGCTAGAAAAAGAGCCCTTCTCCGTCCCAGGAATTGGCGTAGGGTTGCCAAGTCCAATTCAAGAAATATCTGGGGACTTTGGGGGTGGAGCCAGGAGACTTTGGGGGCGGAGCCAGGAACAAGGTTGTGACAAGCATAATTGAACTCCAAGGGAGTTCTGGCCATCACATTTAAAGGGACAGCACACCTTTTTAAATGTCTTCCTTCCTTAGGAAATAATGAAGGATAGGAGCACCTTCTTTTGGGGCTCATAGAATTGAACCCCCTGGTCCAATAATTTTGAAACTTGGAGGGTACTTTGGGGAGAGGCACTAAATACTATACTGAAAAGTTGTCTCCTCTACCTCAAAAAACAGCTCCCCCCAGAGACCCCGAAACCTCCAAATCAATTCCCCATTATACCCTATGAGAATTGATCTCCACATAGGGAATAATGGAGTGCTCAGCAGACGTTTCTTTCCCCCCCACCCTACCTCACCCCGTTTCTGGTGACTCTGAAGAGAGGGATTGGCATCTCTACTCAAGAGTTGCTGCCAACTTCTTCAAAGTAACAAAGACACACCATCCCAAGAGGAAGCCTTTCCAATCAGGGACTGAAGCCTCCGGAGGAGGAAAGGCACTGGGAGTGGGTGTTTCCCTCACCCCCGCTGGCCAGCTGACTGGGGGCGGGAAGGAGCCTGGGAAAGCGGAAGAACCCCCGCTGGGACCTGGGGATTGGCAAGCCTAAATTAGCATAAAACCTCCAAAGGATGCCCCTGTTTTGAGGTTCCTCCAACAACGAAAATCCAGTGGCGTTCTGTGCTAGCTGAGCTGCAGGGAAGGAAACTGTGCACACACACACCTCTCTCTTAGCTAACCAGGCCCGTGACTTGCCGGAGGGTAATTCCAGGCGCCACCAAAACTGCTGCCCTCTGGAGTGCTACCTCACAGGTCAGGACACTGGCATCTCGCACGGGAGGAAAGCTGAGTAAGTGAGAAGTCACAGGGCGTGGGTGGTGCTGGCAGTCTCTGGATGCCCCAAGGGGAGAGCCGCCTCCCTCAGCATCCTGGCTACAAAAAGGACTAGGCTTCCTTGGAGCAGAACCTCTGCCACTGCTCCTGCCTTCCCTCCTCCCTGGCAACGACAGAAAGAATGGCGCTGGAACCCGACAACTACGTGAGTACCCCTCCTTTGGGCCTTCTCTGTCCCCCAGAAGGGTGGTGGGGATGGATGGATGGAATCTGGCCAGGGAGGCATAGCAGACCGAGCAAAGCTGAACGGTTGGGGCCACAGGGCTTTTCTTATAGGAGAAATTCCTTTGCTTATTAGGCCGCACCCCTTCGACCAATCCCTTCGACCCCTGTAGCCAATCCACCAGGAGCCTACAGTTGGCCCTGTACAAAAAGCCCTGCAAGCTCTTGGAAGATTGGCTACATAAGAGGGGTGTGGCCTAATAGGCAAAGGAGTTCCTGCTACCAAAAAAGCCCTGGTTGGGGGTGTTTGCATGAAGTGCCAGATGCCGGACAGAACATCAGAGGTGAATGGACCACCACGAAAGGGGGAAGTTTCAAGACAGGCAGCTCAGGTTTTTTGCAGAAATAGTCCACAAGGCCAGACTTGACAATACCTTTTCAAAGCCTAGAAAGGTCTCTGCTGTTTAACTCCCTGGAGAGCCAGTCTGGTGTAGTGGTTAAATGTGTGGATTCTTATCTGGGAGAAGAACCGGGTTTGATTCCCCACTCCTCCACTTGCAGCTGCTGGAGTGGCCTTGGGTCAGCCTTAGCTCTGGCAGAGGTTGTCCTTGAAAGGGCAGACTCCGATCTGGGAGAACCGGGTTTGATTCCCCACTGCTCCACTTGCAGCTGCTGGAATGGCCTTGGGTCAGCCATAGCTCTGGCAGAGGTTGTCCTTGAAAGGGCAGACTCTTATCTGGGAGAACCGGGTTTGATTCCCCACTCCTCCACTTGCAACTGCTGGAATGGCCTTGGGTCAGCCATAGCTATCGCAGGAGTTGTCCTTGAAAGGGCAGCTGCTGTGAGAACCCTCTCAGCCCCACCCACCTCACAGGGTGTCTGTTGTGGGGGGAGAAGATATAGGAGATTGTAAGCCGCTCTCTGATTCAGAGAGAAGGGTGGGGTATAAATCTGCAATTCTTCTTCTTCTCTGTCACTTTTATAAAACAATAGCACGTGGGTGTGTGATTTCATTTTCTTTTTTTTTAAAGAAGAAGCAAAGAGCTAATGAGTAACACCACAGGCCTGAGTTCCAGTAAGGGCATCCATTTGGCACGGGTCATCTCACCCCACCCTGCCAAACGCCAGGGCCCTGAAGGCGTGACGCGCAAACGGAGAGAGAACTCAGCCTTCCACCCAGAGTGTGACTTGGACTCACAGAGTCCACCCAGGGGGATAGGCTTCATCATCTGTCAGACTGGATTTTCACCCCTGTGGCTGACCTGGTCAAACCAGAGCAACAGTTCTCTCCTCCCCTCTTGGCCTTCTCAAACTCATCCTTCTGCAGCTGGCTTAGGAAGAGGATCCCCCTTTCTCAGAATAACCACAACCACAACCAGATGACAGCGGGAATCATGTTGGGCTTTGCTCTCTGCAAGCCAGCTTCCGCCCTATATAACACTCCTATTCATTTTCATACTGGTAGAAGAGATCAAGAGCCCTGTAGCACCTTAAAGCAGGGGCGTCAAACTCATTTCTTATGTGGGCCTAGGGCTGCAAGCCCCTGGGCCGAGAAGGGGTTCTCCCACCCGGGAGGTTCCCAACACGCCTGCTCACATTGGGCTGGCGGGAGGAACCTCCCCCGACGTCACCAGCGCGATGACATCACCGGCCAGTGACATCGTCACGCCGGCAATGTCATGCAACGGCCACACTAGGCATTTCTGGGGAAACTCTATGGTTTTCTCAGGCACTCTAGCATTTTGGGAGGGAAAACTCTGTGGTACAATAGGTAACACAGAGTTTTTACCTCCCATAATGCTAGAGCATCTGGGAAAGCCATAGAGCAGGGGTGGCCAACGGTAGCTCTCTAGATGTTTTTTTTTTGCCTACAACTCCCATCAGCCCCAGCCATTGGCCATGCTGGCTGGGGCTGATGGGAGTTGTAGGCAAAAACATCTGGAGAGCTACCGTTGGCCACCCCTGCCATAGAGTTTTCCCGGAAATGCCTATAGCGGCCAGCGAGCGACGTCGCTGACGTGATGATGTCACTCGAGCGTGATGTCATCACACCGCACACACTTTGTGCATGCGCAAACAGTCCCCCACCAGATGCCACGGGGGACTTGGCAGCCCTATGAGGACCAAATCTGACATAAAGAAGACCTTGTGGGGCTGATGTCGGGTTGTGCCAGGCCGTGTCAGCCGAGCCAAATGTGTACCTATTTAAGGTTAGGTATCAGAGATATAAACTTTATAAAGGACACAGACAAACACAAACATACATACATACATACATATATATATGTATGTATGTATGTATGTTTGTGTTTGAAAACTTAAAACATGCTTAAAACGTTAGCACTCATTGGGCTTAAAGATGTTTTCTTTGTATTTCTCCCGTGGGATCCAGGAAATTGGGCAAAGGAAGCTCTGGCTCTTTCCTTCCTTCCCCAGGGGACTGTTGGGGGGGGGGGGGGTGGAGCGTAACCAATAGAAGGAAAAGAGGCTTGGCTCAGTAGCTCTGCTGTGCAACTGAGATACACTAACAAAGCAAGCTCTTCCTCATAGTCCCCAAGGCAGGAGCCTCAGCCAATGGAGAAAACAGAGGTTTTGCTCTGTAGCTCCTGTGTGATTGAGCAAGCCTTGAAAAGCAAGCTGTGATGCAGAAGGAAGCAGATGACAGCCAGTTGCTTGGGAGCCTGATAGGAGCTCCCCGGAGGTCCGCTTTGGCCCCCAGACTGCATGTTTGACACCCTTGACTTAAACACTAACATTTGTGGCACTTCTTCAAAAGTGAGCAGTGACTCACAAAAGCTCCTCCCCTGTCACAAATTTGTTAGTCTTTAAGGTACTACCGGACTCTTGCTCTTTAACATGGCTACCCATCTTTAGATCTTTTTATACCAGCCTATCCAGGACTTTTTTTGTAGAAAAAGCCCAGCAGGAACTCATTTGCATATTAGGCCACACCTCCTGACACCAAGCCAACTGGAACTGTGTTCCTGTGCGTTCCTGCTCAAAAAAAGCCTTGCACCTAAGATGTATGATACATGGAAACAATGCTATGCTAGCTCAAAAGTAGATCATCAGAGTGTTCATAAACGCTATTACAATATGCCACAAATTCTACCATACACATCTCCATACAAAAGTGCCAGAACATCAAGTTGTGTTTATCATTCCAATATGAAATGGAACCAAAAGGCCTCAAATGATACAATATTTGGCACTCTAAAATAGCAGTGGTCCAAAACGATAACTCCGTATGTACTAGTCCCCAACGGGGTCCAGAGCGATCCAAAAGTCCAATAAATCCAAACGAAGTCCCTACACTGAACTATCAAAACCTGAATCAGCAAAGCTGTACATGAAGATAAATAAATTGCCGGTTGTATATGACCACTATTACAACAAATCTACAATACACGTTCATGAAGATTTGACATGAAGGACAATTTTCTTGTACTCTTTCACTCTCTAGAAAGCCTTTTGACACAGAGTAAAAGTTCTCTTAACAGCCACGCCTCACAATAGTCTTTAAATAAGATGTGTATACATTCCCAGTTTGTAATATCAAGTAAAATCACCCTGCTAGCAAATCATTATGGATATTAAAGAGTATACAATTCTTTACAGTTATATAAACACCTCAATATTTTACACATTTTGATAACACCAGTGTAACAGATACTTAACGATGGTTACAAACAATTTTCCAAAAGAGCTGTAAGGATGCTATATGTATGAACATGTGACTTCAATACGGTTGCAGTGCTTGCAAAAATTCTGTCAGTATTTGTCCCCTGATGGCATTGAATGTCTACACAATCCGTTTCAGTCCTTTCTCAAAGGGATGTGGATTCTTTGAGTAAGCGGTGCCTTTATTGGCATCCTCTGTCTTGCCCCACCATATCTCACTTCACTGACCAGCTCAATTAATCACACTCTACTTGTCCTTCTTTTAGTACATCATAAATTCAAGTGCTCTGCTCAATTTTCAGTATGCACAATGGTTTGCGCAAGTGGAGTGTGATAACACGTGTTATCAAAAAGCTGTTGTGTGAAATATTGAGGTGTTTATAAAACTGTAAAGAATTGTATACTATTTAATAGACATAATGATTTGCTAGCATGGTGGGTTTACTTGATATTACGGATTTGTTACTCCCGTGGTTCCACTGTTTGTTATTGTTGTTTATACATTCCCAGTTTAGCAAATGTAATCTGGACATGGTTTTAGAAGTCTGATACTCACTTTATGTGTATAAGAATATTGTCCGTTGATGAAGTATCGAAATAAAATCAGAAGCATCACAGGGACCTCATTTGGATTTATTGGAGTTTCAGCTCCCTCGGGACCCTGCTTTGGACTAGTACATAATGGAGTCGTTATTTTAGACCACTACTATTTCAGAGTGCTGAATATTGTGTCTTTTTTTAGATTTTTAGTTCCATTCGTATTGGAATAAACACAACTAGATGTTCCGGCATTTTCATATGGGGATATGTATGGGAGAATTTGTATAATGTTATAACAGCATTTATGAACACATAGAACGATGCATTACTTTTGAGCTAGCGCAGCATAGTTTCCATGTATCATAACCACAGCTCCCTCTAAGCTATGGAGTCTTGTTAGCAACACATTCTACTTCATGAGTTACTGGCATTAAAATTGTGAGCTGCTGCATAAATTAGTTTGGTCTGGGGCCATTTTTCCTGAGCTAAGACAAAAATGTGCAAGCCAGAGGCTAAAAACCCCCTGTGAGCTAGCTCACACTAACTCAGCTTAGAGCAGGAGTGTAAAATATGCAGCCTAAGGGCTGAATCAGGCCCCTGGAAACCTCGTATCAGGCCTGCAAGCAACTCACTTTCTTCTGCTTCCTTCTCTCTCTCTCTTGCTTCCTTCTGCATCACAGCTTGTTTTGCCAGGCTCGCTCAATTGCACAGGAGCTACAGAGCAAAGCCTTTATTTTCTTCATTGGCTGACCAGCACATGAGGCAACGTATGTATAAAAGCTCTCAACGCCCAGCCATTTCATGTTTTCACCTGGGTCTTAGGCTCAAAGCATTGACCATGAGATTTCTGTAATGAATATCAATAAATCAAAAGTAGGTTTGCAACTTACACACACCTGAACAGCATACTCTAGATTGCTACAGCACAGTCTCCAGTTTTTAATGCAAAAATTCAGAGCAAGAGGTGTCAGTTATCAGAAACTGTTAAATAAACAAAACATTGCAAGAGTGTTAATGTTTTAAGCATATTTTAAGTTTTTAAAAAAACATTTGTGTTTGTGTCCTTTATAAACTTTCTCTCTCTGCTACCTGGCGTTACATTTTATGGAACACATGGCCCAGCCTGACAAGGGCTTATTTATGTTGGATCTGGCCCTCATAACAAATGAGTCCAACACCTCTGTCTTAGATTGTCAAACAACCACAAAGGCTCACAGCACCTAGTGTTCCTAAGTTGCCTCATGTGCTGGTCAGCCAATGAAGAAAATAGAGGCTTTGTTCTGTAGCTCCTGTGCGATTGAGCAAGCCTGGCAAAACAAGCTGTGATGCAGAAGGAAGCAAGAGAGAGAGAGAGAAAGAAGCAGAAGGCAGTGAGTTGCTCGCAGGCTTGATAGCTCTCCGGGGTCCTGATTCAGCCTGCTTGTTTGACACCCCTGATCTAAGATGTTGCATACTGTATGTGACATCATGACTTCTCAAACTTTGGTTTTTGAACTGACTTCTAAACTTACACCTTCTCAAAAGCCCCTTTGACAAAGCTGCGGGGGAGAGGCAGAGAGAGGCAAACTTGGTGACGCCAGCACCAATAAGATCATCTGGATAAAATGGCAGCTTTGGAAGGTGGACAATGTACCTCACGGAAGCCCCTCCCCTCTCCAAAGCCCACCCTTCCCATGCCCCACAACTCCAGGAATTCCCCAACCCAGAGGTGGCAACCCCAGTGAGTGTGTGAGAGAGACTTCTGCTAATTTGCCAAGGTCAGCTGGAAAATGACGACAAAAGTGAAACTGAGGTCTAAGTTCAGTTTTTTAACTTTTACCTGATGCCCTTCCTCAAGTCGCTGAGGAGACTGGAGCAAAAACCATTCCCTGGGCTGCCAGTTTCCAAGTAGGGCCTGAAGATCCCCCAGAATACCAGCTCATCTCCAGACTGGAGAAAATAGATGCTCTGGAGGGTACACTATTATGGCATTGTATTCCACTGAGGTTCCTGTCCTCCCCAGGTTCCACCTCTAAATTTCCAAGAGTTTCTCAATGCACAGCTGGCAATCCTGCACCCCTCCATTCCCTGCTGTGGCAGGAGGTGGTGGTGGCTACAAGCATGGAGAGCTTCAAGAGGGGATTGGATAAGCATATGGAGCAGAGGTCCATCAGTGGCTATTAGCCACGGCATATTGTTGGAACTCTCTGTCTGGGGCAGTGATGCTCTGTATTCTTGTACTTGGGGGGGCACAGTGGGGAGGCTTGTAGCCCCACTGGTGGACCTCCTGATGGCACTTGGGTTTTTTGGCCATTGTGTGACACAGAGTGTTGGACTGGATGGGCCATTGGCCTTATCCAACATGGCTTCTCTTATGTTCTTATGAAGAAGAAGACTGCAAATTTATACCCCGCCCTTCTCTCTGAACCGGAGACTCAGAGCAGCTTTTGCCGCTTCACTTTCCACGGTTACTTGGACTTGCCCTCCGCTCTTCCCCAGTAGCATATTGGGCACCTTCTAACCTGAGGGGCTCATCTTCCAGAGTCCAATCTTTTAGCTTTTTGTTACTGTCCATGAGGTCTTCTTGGCAAGGATACTGGAGTGGGTTGCCATTTCCTTCTCCAGTGCATCACATTTTGTCTGGGTTCTCAGCTGTGGCCTGTCCATCTTGGGTGGCCCTGCATGGCATAGCCCACAGCCTCACTGAACCGCGCAAGCCCTCTCGCCAAATCAAGGCAGCAATCCATGAGAGGGCAGAGCGGCTTACAATCTCCTATATCTTCTCCCTCGACAACAGACAGACACCCTTTGAGGTGGGTGGAGCTGAGAGGGCTCTCACAGCAGCTGCCCTTTCAAGGACAACTCCTACGAGAGCTATGGTGACCCAAGGCCATTCCAGCAGCTGCAAGTGGAGGAGTGGGGAATCAAACCTGGTACTCCCAGATAAGAGTCTGCCCTTTCAAGGACAACCTCTTCCAGAGCTATGGCTGACCCAAGGCCATTCCAGCAGCTGTAAGTGGAGGAGTGGGGAATCAAACCTGGTACTCCCAGATAAGAGTCTGCCCTTTCAAGGACAACCTCTTCCAGAGCTATGGCTGACCCAAGGCCATTCCAGCAGCTGCAAGTGGAGGAGTGGGGAATCAAACCTGGTACTCCCAGATAAGAGTCTGCCCTTTCAAGGACAACCTCTTCCAGAGCTATGGCTGACCCAAGGCCATTCCAGCAGCTGTAAGTGGAGGAGTAGGGAATCAAATCCGGTTCTCCCAGATAAGAGTCTGCCCTTTCAAGGCCAACCTCTTCCAGAGCTATGGCTGACCCAAGGCCATTCCAGCAGCTGTAAGTGGAGGAGTGGGGAATCAAACCTGGTACTCCCAGATAAGAGTCTGCCCTTTCAAGGCCAACCTCTGCCAGAGCTATGGCTGACCCAAGGCCATTCCAGCAGCTGCAAGTGGAGGAGTGGGGAATCAAACCTGGTACTCCCAGATAAGAGTCTGCCCTTTCAAGGACAACCTCTGCCAGAGCTATGGTGACCCAAGGCCATTCCAGCAGCTGCAAGTGGAGGAGTGGGGAATCCAACCTGGTACTCCCAGATAAAAGTCTGCCCTTTCAAGGACAACCTCTGCCAGAGCTATGGCTGACCCAAGGCCATTCCAGCAGCTGTAAGTGGAGGAGTGGGGAATCAAACCTGGTTCTCCCAGATGACAGTTCGCTCAGCAACCCCAACGGAGATTGACGGGCTCCTTTTAGCTCCATCTGGGCAGCTCCTCAATTGCAGCATTGCAGAAAGGCAGAAACAAAGCAACCAGTTTGTATTTCTAAATTCTGAAGAATTGAGAAATGCGACACAAGCACTCGTTGCCCCATCGGCCCATTTCACGGCCTGTTTGGCTGGTGAGCCACCACATCCGTATTCCTTAGAAAACCACACCTTCGTAAAACAAAACAAAATAACAACAAAACCCCGTATGTGTCAAATCTCTCTTGCAGTGTACTGTGGAACTCTGGAGGAAGGAAAACGCGCACAATTTCTCACTCCCATTTCGAAACACTGCCCTCTTCATTTTCCTGCAGAATTCTCTTCCAAACTACATTAATATGGCTTCCAATCCCCCTTTTGCAAATCAGGAAATCCGGAGGAACTCCTGTGGGGATTTGTACCCGTGACAGAGGAAGTATTGATTGAAGCAGTCTGACCAGATAGGCCGGTACGGGAAGGGAGAACATGCTGACTTCATCCCAAAGAGGCCAAATAAACTTTTGAGACAGGAGACCGTCCCTAAAACTCCGGGGTTAGGTAATGGAGGCAAAGAAACCTCTCTTACCTCAGAGAAGCACAGCTCAAATCCATATCTCCATAATACAGGGCTGTCAGCCTCCAGGTTGTGGCTGGAGATCTCCTGGGATTATGATCTCCAGGAGATAACGGATGAGTTCTCACTGAATCAAGCAGCTTCTTTGGAAGATGGACTCTATGGAATGCCTCCCCTCCCCGAATTCCACCCTCTTCAGGCTCCACCCCCCAAATCTCCAGGTATCTCTCAACCTGGAGCTGGCAACCATAAGGGTTGCCAACTTCCAGGTGGAGCCACGTGAGAATCATGGAAAAGGTTGACACCTAGAGAAAGAACCATGAAAAGTAACTACTTATACGAACATACATTAGCAAATGATTTTTTTGAAATAAGCTCAGTATCAACACGTATTACAAAATCACCTGTAATGATATACGAAGTCCCAATATATATTCAAAGACCATCAATTGCAATTCTTGTAAAACCTCAGAGAAACCTAAAGTTCCAAAGGGCATCTCTTTCACACATTCCAGGTAATGTAGGCCCTACATTTCTGGGTATTCTGAGATTCTAGAGACTTCTCTGTCCTCTACAATGTAGTAATAATAATAATGACATTGGATTTATATCCTGTCCTCCACTCTGAATTTTAGAGTCTCAGAGCAGCTCACAATCTTTTTTACCTTCCTCCCCCACAACAGACACCCTGGGCTTTGAGGTAGGTGGGGCTGAGAGAGCTCTCCCAGAAGCTGCCCTTTCAAGGACAAACTCTGCAAAAGCTGTGGTTGACCCAAGGCCATTCCAGCAGCTGCAAGTGGAGGAGTGGGGAATCAAACCCAGTTCTCCCAGATAACAGTCTGCACACTTAACTGCTACACCAATTGAACAGAAATAAAGTGCACAATTGTATCATACTGAAACCTTTGCCCGCCCCCACCAGTCCGTAGAAAAATTGTCTTCCACAAAATGGGCCCCTGGTGCCATAAAGGTCGGGGACTGCTGCTTCACAGGACTAGCTAGCTAGAACTGTTGAGTGGGCCTCAGTTTGGACTTCTGTCTTACAGGACATGCCTTTCAACTGGAGGATCAAGGATGGTCTGTACCCAGAATCGGCGGTTGTGCTGGAAGGTTTAATTCCAGAGCAGAGTAAACGGTAACTGACCCCTCAGTCCTACTGACAGAATAAACCATGTTCGATAAGCAGCGATGAGATCCTTAGCAGAGACTGTTTTTCTTTTGCTTGAGGACAAGACGGTGAGGGGAGGGACGGTGGCTCAGTGGTAGAGCATCTGCTTGGTAAGCAGAAGGTCCCAGGTTCAATCCCCGGCATCTCCAACTCAAAAGGGTCCAGGCAAATAGGTGTGAAAAAACTCAGCTTGAGACCCTAGAGAGCTGCTGCCAGTCTGAGTAGACAATACTGACTTTGATGGACCCAGGGTCTGATTTAGTATAAGGCAGCTTCATATATTTATAAGACAACATATCAAAATCTCCCAGTATCAGCTGACCTCCAGATGAAAGATGTCAGTTGCCTTTGAGGGGGAAAAAGTCTTCTTTGGAGGATGGACTTTATGGCCTTGTACCTTGCTAAGGTTCTCCTCTCCCCAAACCCAGCCCCCCAAATCTCCATTCATAACCCAGAGCAGGCAAACCTGTATCCACAATGGGAGTGGGTTGTAAACTATCCATTGAAAAATACCAACTGATCTCACAATATGAATCTTGCATCTTACACAGTACAAGAAAGAGACTTTGTTTGACTCCAGCCAGTTTGGGGTAGTGGTTAAGTCTGCGGACTCTTATCTGGGAGAACCGGGTTTGATTCCCCACTCCTCCACTTGCAGCTGCTGGAATGGCCTTGGGTCAGCCAGAGCTCTCACAGAGCTGTCCTTGAAAGGGCAGACTCTTATCTGGGAGAACTGGGTTTGATTCCCCACTCCTCCACTTGCAGCTGCTGGAATGGCCTTGGGTCAGCCAGAGCTCTCACAGAGCTGTCCTTGAAAGGGCAGACTCTTATCTGGGAGAACTGGGTTTGATTCCCCACTCCTCCACTTGCAGTTGCTGGAATAGCCTTGGGTCAGCCATAGCTCTCATAGGAGTTGTCCTTGAAACGGCAGCTGCTGTGAGAGCTCTCTCAGTCCCACCCACCTCACAGCGTGTTTGTTGCGGAGGGAGGAAGATAAAGGAGATTGTGAGCCACTCTGAGTCTCTGAGATTTGGAGTGGAGGGTGGGATATGAATCCAATACATTCTTCTTTTTCTCTTAAATTGACAAATTCCCTTTTTGTATGACAGGGTTTAAAAAAAAACTGACTTGAATTTACGACATACACATGCACACACGTTTTAGGGTTATATGAAGAAGATATTGGATTTATATCCCGCCCCATACTCTGAATACCAGTCTCAGAGCGGTTACAATCTCCTTTGTCTTCCTCCTCCACAACAGACACCCTGTGAGGTAGGTGGGGCTGAGAGAGAGCTCTGACAGCAGCTGCCCTTTCAAGGACAACCTCTGCAATAGCTACAGCTGACCCAAGGTCATTCCAGCAGCTGCAAGTGGAGGAGTGGGGAATCAAACCCGGTTCTCCCAGATAAGAGTCTGCACACTTACCCACTACACCAAACTGGCTCTATGCAAGGCTGTTTAGGGTTATATGCAAGGACATTTTAGAAGTCATTTAGAAGTGCCATTTAGAAGTGGCACTTGGAGATCTCCTTGTATGACCACTGATCTCCAAATGACCAAGATCAGTTCCTCTGGAGAAAATGGCTGCCAACGTCCTCAAACCTTGCTCTCTCTAGGCTCCACCTCCAAGACTCCAGCTGTTTCCCAACCCAAAATATTATAACTCAGGGGTGGGCAAACTGTGGCTTGGGAGTCACATGTGGCTCTTTCACACATATTGTGTGGCTCTCAAAGCCCCACCACACCCCATCAGACAGCTTGAAGAATCTTTAAATCACTTCTCCAAGCCAAACCAGCAGCTTGGAGAATGCATTTAAAATTGCTTTCTTTCCACGTCTCCCTCCCCATCTATTTTCCTTCCTTCCTTCCTTCCTTCCTTCCTTCCTTCCTTCCTTCCTTCCTTCCTTCCTTCCTTCCTTCCTTCCTCTTCCTCCTCTAGCTCTCAAATATCTGATGTTCACGTCTTGTGACTCTCAAACATCTGACGTTTATTCTCTGTGGCTCTTACATTAAGCAAGTTTGGCCACCCCTGCTATAACTCAAGGGCATCCAATGAGGCTAATGCACTAATCCTATTGAATCCCGGAGCCAGGAAGCAACATCAAGCTCTCTCTCCAGAGGAAATGGCTGGCCACTGTGTGAGACAGGATGCTGGACTAGAGGGACCCTTCCTGGTCTGATCCAGCAGGGCACTTCTGATGTTCTTATGAAGGCCTCAGCCTCTCTGCCCTGTTGGTGGCCCTCCAGAGGAACTGGTTGGCCACTGTGTGAGGCAGGAGGCTGGACTAGATGGACCCTCACTGGTCTGATCCAGTAGGCCTCTTCTAATGTTCTTATGATGGCCTCAGCCTCTCTGCCCTGTTGTTGGCCCTCCAGAGGAACTGGTCGGCTACTGAGGGAAACAGGATGCTGGACTGGATGGACTATTGGTCTGATCCAGTAGGGCTCTTCTGATGTTCTTTTACCCTAACTGGAACAGTTTCACATTTGATTTCTGTAGGGGAGTCGGTATGGTATGTGTGTTATCATCTGAGCTCCCAGAAAAAACTGCAGGGGCAAATCAGTGATTCCTTCTCTCCTCTGGCAGGTTCTACATCCAGATTGCTAATGGCCAATACGAGAGGGCGAAGGCTCTCCGATTAGAAGCCCGCTTTGAGGACTATCCCTACATGGTGGTTGTTATGCTCAACTGTTTTGAGAACAGGCCACGGATAAAGGCGAGCCCCCTGAAGCCGGGTGGGAGATTCAGGATTGAAATCAAAGTGACTCGCAACAGCTACAAGGTTTGTTTGTGGGGGAGGGGAAACCATTTGGGGGCTTTGTTTTTGGAAGGGGGGGAATAAATAGAGGTTTTCAAATTATGCATGGCTCAGCCAAGGATCGCAGGGACATTTGTGTATTGTATGAAAGTAACTATTATGGGTGAGGGATGGTGGCTCAGTGTTAGAGCATCTGCTTGGTAAGCAGAAGGTCCCAGGTTCAATCCCCGGCATCTCCAACTAAAAAGGGTCCAGGCAAATAGGCATAGAAAATCTCACTCTGAAACCCTGGAGAGCAGGGGAGGGGCTGTGGCTCAGTGGCAGAGCATCTGCTTGTTAGCAGAAGGTCCCAGGTTCAATCCCTGGTATCTCCAACTAAAAAGGATCCAGGCAAATAAGAGTGAAAATCCTCAGCTTGAGACCCTGGAGAGCTGCTGCCAGTCTGAGTAGACAAAACTGACTTTGATGGACCAATGATCTGATTCAGCATAAGGCAGCTTCATATGTTCATATGTGATGGGTGGTTCAGAGCAGGAAGCAAAAAGCACTTCCACCTGCAACGATCAGCAGGTGGAACTCACCGGGACAAGGTCGGAGCGCACTGAAGAGATTATTAGCCTGCCTGGCGCAGGAAGGGGAGACCTAACCATTAATAAATGGCACCTCCATGTATAGAGGAAGTCTATCTGGAATTGCATGTTGTGGGAGGGGGAAGACTGGGCCTTCACTACCTTGTCCCACCTGGAACAGTTACGAGCCATCCAGGTGATCTAGGGGGCCTGGACTAATGGCCTTCAAAGTTTCTAGGCCAGGGGTGGCCAAACTTGATTAATGTAAGAGCCACATAGAATAAATGTTAGATGTTTGAGAGCCACAAGACAGGAAGGAAGGAAGGACGGGAGGGAGGGAAGGAAGGAAGGAAAAATAGATGGGGAGGAGGGAGAGGTTGAAAGAAAGCAACTTTAAATGCATTCTCCAAGCTGCCAGCTGGCTTGGCAAAGTGAGTTAAAGAGAGAAATGCCTTTTCCAAGCTAGCCAATGGGGTGGTGGGGGCTTTGAGAGCCACACAATGTGTGTGAAAGAGCCACAGTTTGGCCACCCCTGTCCTAGGCTCTGCTAAGATGCAAGCTGTAGTGATTAAAATGTGGGATTTGCTGACGGAGGATGCAGTGATGGCCATAAGCATTTAAAAGGGGATTAGAGAGATTCACAGAATATATGTCTATTAGCTCCGTGACTAAAAGGAATCTTCACATTCAAAGGCAGTCAGCCTCTGAATCTCGGTGCCTTGAGGCTGCATCAGGAGAAGGCCCCAGCTTCTGTGTCCTCCTGTCTGCTGGTCCTCCGGAGGAACTGATTGGCCAGTGGGTGGGGCAGGATGCTGGATTAGATGGACCACTGCTCTGATCCAGCCAGGTTCTTAAAGCTCACGAGAGGAAATCAGGTAGCCTTGGAGATACCCAAGTGGGGTGGCGTTATGAGCTCCCAGGTGTCAAGACTAAGACAGTGGGGGCAGCAGGGCTAGGAAAACAGAGATGAGACACAAAAGCAAAGCAGTGGAAGAACGTTCTGCCCCCTCGACTTCTCAACGTGCATGCTGGGAAAGACAAGAGCCATGGCACCCTCAGTCTCTGTGTGGGTGCACCAAGCAGTAGGATCTTCCCAAAAGTAGTCAAGGAACAGCAGAGCTACAGACTCCAGACCCAACTGGGTGAGCCTCTCCCACTCACCTGAGCCTTCGGGCCCAGGGCTTAAAAGGGATCAAAGCAAGCTTCCCCTCCCCTTCCAATGATTTGGGATTGTTGTGCCTGGCTGGCCAGAGGTCCCCTCTTCCACCTCCTTTTATCTTGTCCATTTTCCTCTTCAAGATATTTGCCAACAACCGACTTCTGGATGAATTCCCCCACTGCCTCCCGCCGAAGGACGCCATTTTCCTGGAGATGAATGGGGACGTGATGCTCGAAAAACTCAGTTTTCTTCCAACACATCCTGTAGGCCACTAAATGCTTCGTGGGAGGAGGCAGCAAGAACTGCCCCCCCACCAGTGTTCCCTCTAAACTGAGCTAAGGTGAGCTCGCTCATGGTTTTTTAGACTCCAGCTCACACATTTTTGTCCTAGCTCAGGAAAAATGGCCACAGAGAAAGCTAATTTATACAAGTAGCTCACCACTTTCATGCCAGGAGCTCACAAAGTAGAATTTTTGCTCACAAGACTCCGCAGCTTAAGAGGGAACATTGCCTCCCACCCAAGGCAGCTCTGTACTGAGGAGTGGACAAGTTGCGAAAAGAATAAAACACAGATATTCAGCTACGAGCGTCTCAGTCTGGGCACCGTTTGTTCTGCTCTGAGGGCCAGGGAAAGGGAAAGGTCCCCTGTGCAAGCACCAGTCGTTTCCGACTCTGGGGTGACGTTGCTTTCACGTTTTCATGGCAGACTTTTTACAGAGTGGTTTGCCATTGCCTTCCCCGTTCATCTACGCTTTCCCCCCAGCAAGCTGGGGACTCATTTGACCGACCTCGTATGGATGGAAGGCTGAGTCAACCTCGAGTCGGCTACGTGAAAACCCAGCTACTGCCAGGGATCGAACTCAGGTTGTGAGCAGAGCTTAGGACTGCAGTACTGCAGCCTTAACACTCTGCGCCACAGGGCTCATACTCTGAGGGCCAAAATGGGATTAAAAGGGGAAAGATTGGCTGTGGACGTCAAGGTAGGGCCTCCAATCTTGACTTCCGAGTCCTGCTAAGGTCGCAGCTGGCCATAGGAAGTAGCAAATGCTTCTCACGGCTAAGGTCAATACAAAAGGTTGGGTTTTGATATATCTGCTGCAGAGAAGGGACACAAAATTGGGGTTCAGTCTTGGGCACATTGTGGACACCCTCCACCTCTTGAAGCTTTTCTCAAATGTTGACATGCCCCCCCTCCCCAAATACCTCAGATTTGGCCAAACTTGCTTACTGTAAGTGCCACATCCGAATAAACATCAGATGTTTGAGAGCCGCAAGATATGAACATCAGATGTTTGAGAGCCACAAGACAGGAAGGAAGGAAGGCAGGCAGGCAACTAGATGGGGAGGGAGGGAGAGGTGGAAAGAAAGCAACACTAACTTTAAATGCATTCTCCAAGCTGCCAGCTGGCTTGGCTTGGCAATGATTTAAGGAGACAAATTCCTTCTCCAAGCCGGCCAACAGGGCGGTGGGGGCTTTGAGAGCCACATAGAATATGCTTAAGAGCCACAGTTTGGCCACCCCTGCTCCAGATCAAAATGAATCTGCTTAGAAGAGACCAGGTGTTGTTACCGCCCTGCTTTGGGGCCCTAAGTTTAATAGGACAAAGATTCCATGTATTAATCGGAAAATCCACAGCAACCACACTGCCCTTTAGGTCCCATTTTAGAGGCCTCTCGGTGATCCTTGTTCCGCTGCTTCCTGCCACACCCAGGATCCAAAATTTCCAAGAAAAACAAGATGGCAGGTGTAGCCTTTGAGGGGAGACAGACAAGTTTCCCCAACCAGAAAGTCCTCACGTCATGCCTTTGTGGTACTCTTTCATCATTTGCGTTGTAGCATTTCAGGGGGGAAAACAAAACAGGATTTGGAGGTGGAAGAGAGAAAAGGGGGAAGAGTGGTCACGCTTCTGTGTGCGCAGCAGCACAGGGGGAATTTCCCAACAGCCTCTCTTGCAACAGCATCTGAGTGCAGATTTCGACAGGACCCAGTTTTTAGCACGTGGCTCAGTGCCAGGCCTTTCCGGTCTAACTGGCTCGTGGGCACCAGCATGACTAAGCCCTTGTGCTTCAGGCGTGACCGTCGTGTGGCCGGATCAAAAGCAATTTTCAGAAACACTCCGCAACCTGGAAGCCAAGTCAGGACAAGGTGTGGGGAAAGACTCACTCCAGGTCACAAATTTGTTAGTCTTTAAGGTACTACCGGACTCTTGCTCTTTAACATGGCTACCCATCTTTAGATCTTTTTATACCAGCCTATCCAGGACTTTTTTGTAGAAAAAGCCCAGCAGGAACTCATTTGCATATTAGGCCACACCTCCTGACACCAAGCCAACTGGAACTGTGTTCCTGTGCGTTCCTGCTCAAAAAAAGCCTTGCACCTAAGATGTATGATACATGGAAACAATGCTATGCTAGCTCAAAAGTAGATCATCAGAGTGTTCATAAACGCTATTACAATATGCCACAAATTCTACCATACACATCTCCATACAAAAGTGCCAGAACATCAAGTTGTGTTTATCATTCCAATATGAAATGGAACCAAAAGGCCTCAAATGATACAATATTTGGCACTCTAAAATAGCAGTGGTCCAAAACGATAACTCCGTATGTACTAGTCCCCAACGGGGTCCAGAGCGATCCAAAAGTCCAATAAATCCAAACGAAGTCCCTACACTGAACTATCAAAACCTGAATCAGCAAAGCTGTACATGAAGATAAATAAATTGCCGGTTGTATATGACCACTATTACAACAAATCTACAATACACGTTCATGAAGATTTGACATGAAGGACAATTTTCTTGTACTCTTTCACTCTCTAGAAAGCCTTTTGACACAGAGTAAAAGTTCTCTTAACAGCCACGCCTCACAATAGTCTTTAAATAAGATGTGTATACATTCCCAGTTTGTAATATCAAGTAAAATCACCCTGCTAGCAAATCATTATGGATATTAAAGAGTATACAATTCTTTACAGTTATATAAACACCTCAATATTTTACACATTTTGATAACACCAGTGTAACAGATACTTAACGATGGTTACAAACAATTTTCCAAAAGAGCTGTAAGGATGCTATATGTATGAACATGTGACTTCAATACGGTTGCAGTGCTTGCAAAAATTCTGTCAGTATTTGTCCCCTGATGGCATTGAATGTCTACACAATCCGTTTCAGTCCTTTCTCAAAGGGATGTGGATTCTTTGAGTAAGCGGTGCCTTTATTGGCATCCTCTGTCTTGCCCCACCATATCTCACTTCACTGACCAGCTCAATTAATCACACTCTACTTGTCCTTCTTTTAGTACATCATAAATTCAAGTGCTCTGCTCAATTTTCAGTATGCACAATGGTTTGCGCAAGTGGAGTGTGATAACACGTGTTATCAAAAAGCTGTTGTGTGAAATATTGAGGTGTTTATAAAACTGTAAAGAATTGTATACTATTTAATAGACATAATGATTTGCTAGCATGGTGGGTTTACTTGATATTACGGATTTGTTACTCCCGTGGTTCCACTGTTTGTTATTGTTGTTTATACATTCCCAGTTTAGCAAATGTAATCTGGACATGGTTTTAGAAGTCTGATACTCACTTTATGTGTATAAGAATATTGTCCGTTGATGAAGTATCGAAATAAAATCAGAAGCATCACAGGGACCTCATTTGGATTTATTGGAGTTTCAGCTCCCTCGGGACCCTGCTTTGGACTAGTACATAATGGAGTCGTTATTTTAGACCACTACTATTTCAGAGTGCTGAATATTGTGTCTTTTTTTAGATTTTTAGTTCCATTCGTATTGGAATAAACACAACTAGATGTTCCGGCATTTTCATATGGGGATATGTATGGGAGAATTTGTATAATGTTATAACAGCATTTATGAACACATAGAACGATGCATTACTTTTGAGCTAGCGCAGCATAGTTTCCATGTATCATAACCACAGCTCCCTCTAAGCTATGGAGTCTTGTTAGCAACACATTCTACTTCATGAGTTACTGGCATTAAAATTGTGAGCTGCTGCATAAATTAGTTTGGTCTGGGGCCATTTTTCCTGAGCTAAGACAAAAATGTGCAAGCCAGAGGCTAAAAACCCCCTGTGAGCTAGCTCACACTAACTCAGCTTAGAGCAGGAGTGTAAAATATGCAGCCTAAGGGCTGAATCAGGCCCCTGGAAACCTCGTATCAGGCCTGCAAGCAACTCACTTTCTTCTGCTTCCTTCTCTCTCTCTCTTGCTTCCTTCTGCATCACAGCTTGTTTTGCCAGGCTCGCTCAATTGCACAGGAGCTACAGAGCAAAGCCTTTATTTTCTTCATTGGCTGACCAGCACATGAGGCAACGTATGTATAAAAGCTCTCAACGCCCAGCCATTTCATGTTTTCACCTGGGTCTTAGGCTCAAAGCATTGACCATGAGATTTCTGTAATGAATATCAATAAATCAAAAGTAGGTTTGCAACTTACACACACCTGAACAGCATACTCTAGATTGCTACAGCACAGTCTCCAGTTTTTAATGCAAAAATTCAGAGCAAGAGGTGTCAGTTATCAGAAACTGTTAAATAAACAAAACATTGCAAGAGTGTTAATGTTTTAAGCATATTTTAAGTTTTTAAAAAAACATTTGTGTTTGTGTCCTTTATAAACTTTCTCTCTCTGCTACCTGGCGTTACATTTTATGGAACACATGGCCCAGCCTGACAAGGGCTTATTTATGTTGGATCTGGCCCTCATAACAAATGAGTCCAACACCTCTGTCTTAGATTGTCAAACAACCACAAAGGCTCACAGCACCTAGTGTTCCTAAGTTGCCTCATGTGCTGGTCAGCCAATGAAGAAAATAGAGGCTTTGTTCTGTAGCTCCTGTGCGATTGAGCAAGCCTGGCAAAACAAGCTGTGATGCAGAAGGAAGCAAGAGAGAGAGAGAGAAAGAAGCAGAAGGCAGTGAGTTGCTCGCAGGCTTGATAGCTCTCCGGGGTCCTGATTCAGCCTGCTTGTTTGACACCCCTGATCTAAGATGTTGCATACTGTATGTGACATCATGACTTCTCAAACTTTGGTTTTTGAACTGACTTCTAAACTTACACCTTCTCAAAAGCCCCTTTGACAAAGCTGCGGGGGAGAGGCAGAGAGAGGCAAACTTGGTGACGCCAGCACCAATAAGATCATCTGGATAAAATGGCAGCTTTGGAAGGTGGACAATGTACCTCACGGAAGCCCCTCCCCTCTCCAAAGCCCACCCTTCCCATGCCCCACAACTCCAGGAATTCCCCAACCCAGAGGTGGCAACCCCAGTGAGTGTGTGAGAGAGACTTCTGCTAATTTGCCAAGGTCAGCTGGAAAATGACGACAAAAGTGAAACTGAGGTCTAAGTTCAGTTTTTTAACTTTTACCTGATGCCCTTCCTCAAGTCGCTGAGGAGACTGGAGCAAAAACCATTCCCTGGGCTGCCAGTTTCCAAGTAGGGCCTGAAGATCCCCCAGAATACCAGCTCATCTCCAGACTGGAGAAAATAGATGCTCTGGAGGGTACACTATTATGGCATTGTATTCCACTGAGGTTCCTGTCCTCCCCAGGTTCCACCTCTAAATTTCCAAGAGTTTCTCAATGCACAGCTGGCAATCCTGCACCCCTCCATTCCCTGCTGTGGCAGGAGGTGGTGGTGGCTACAAGCATGGAGAGCTTCAAGAGGGGATTGGATAAGCATATGGAGCAGAGGTCCATCAGTGGCTATTAGCCACGGCATATTGTTGGAACTCTCTGTCTGGGGCAGTGATGCTCTGTATTCTTGTACTTGGGGGGGCACAGTGGGGAGGCTTGTAGCCCCACTGGTGGACCTCCTGATGGCACTTGGGTTTTTTGGCCATTGTGTGACACAGAGTGTTGGACTGGATGGGCCATTGGCCTTATCCAACATGGCTTCTCTTATGTTCTTATGAAGAAGAAGACTGCAAATTTATACCCCGCCCTTCTCTCTGAACCGGAGACTCAGAGCAGCTTTTGCCGCTTCACTTTCCACGGTTACTTGGACTTGCCCTCCGCTCTTCCCCAGTAGCATATTGGGCACCTTCTAACCTGAGGGGCTCATCTTCCAGAGTCCAATCTTTTAGCTTTTTGTTACTGTCCATGAGGTCTTCTTGGCAAGGATACTGGAGTGGGTTGCCATTTCCTTCTCCAGTGCATCACATTTTGTCTGGGTTCTCAGCTGTGGCCTGTCCATCTTGGGTGGCCCTGCATGGCATAGCCCACAGCCTCACTGAACCGCGCAAGCCCTCTCGCCAAATCAAGGCAGCAATCCATGAGAGGGCAGAGCGGCTTACAATCTCCTATATCTTCTCCCTCGACAACAGACAGACACCCTTTGAGGTGGGTGGAGCTGAGAGGGCTCTCACAGCAGCTGCCCTTTCAAGGACAACTCCTACGAGAGCTATGGTGACCCAAGGCCATTCCAGCAGCTGCAAGTGGAGGAGTGGGGAATCAAACCTGGTACTCCCAGATAAGAGTCTGCCCTTTCAAGGACAACCTCTTCCAGAGCTATGGCTGACCCAAGGCCATTCCAGCAGCTGTAAGTGGAGGAGTGGGGAATCAAACCTGGTACTCCCAGATAAGAGTCTGCCCTTTCAAGGACAACCTCTTCCAGAGCTATGGCTGACCCAAGGCCATTCCAGCAGCTGCAAGTGGAGGAGTGGGGAATCAAACCTGGTACTCCCAGATAAGAGTCTGCCCTTTCAAGGACAACCTCTTCCAGAGCTATGGCTGACCCAAGGCCATTCCAGCAGCTGTAAGTGGAGGAGTAGGGAATCAAATCCGGTTCTCCCAGATAAGAGTCTGCCCTTTCAAGGCCAACCTCTTCCAGAGCTATGGCTGACCCAAGGCCATTCCAGCAGCTGTAAGTGGAGGAGTGGGGAATCAAACCTGGTACTCCCAGATAAGAGTCTGCCCTTTCAAGGCCAACCTCTGCCAGAGCTATGGCTGACCCAAGGCCATTCCAGCAGCTGCAAGTGGAGGAGTGGGGAATCAAACCTGGTACTCCCAGATAAGAGTCTGCCCTTTCAAGGACAACCTCTGCCAGAGCTATGGTGACCCAAGGCCATTCCAGCAGCTGCAAGTGGAGGAGTGGGGAATCCAACCTGGTACTCCCAGATAAAAGTCTGCCCTTTCAAGGACAACCTCTGCCAGAGCTATGGCTGACCCAAGGCCATTCCAGCAGCTGTAAGTGGAGGAGTGGGGAATCAAACCTGGTTCTCCCAGATGACAGTTCGCTCAGCAACCCCAACGGAGATTGACGGGCTCCTTTTAGCTCCATCTGGGCAGCTCCTCAATTGCAGCATTGCAGAAAGGCAGAAACAAAGCAACCAGTTTGTATTTCTAAATTCTGAAGAATTGAGAAATGCGACACAAGCACTCGTTGCCCCATCGGCCCATTTCACGGCCTGTTTGGCTGGTGAGCCACCACATCCGTATTCCTTAGAAAACCACACCTTCGTAAAACAAAACAAAATAACAACAAAACCCCGTATGTGTCAAATCTCTCTTGCAGTGTACTGTGGAACTCTGGAGGAAGGAAAACGCGCACAATTTCTCACTCCCATTTCGAAACACTGCCCTCTTCATTTTCCTGCAGAATTCTCTTCCAAACTACATTAATATGGCTTCCAATCCCCCTTTTGCAAATCAGGAAATCCGGAGGAACTCCTGTGGGGATTTGTACCCGTGACAGAGGAAGTATTGATTGAAGCAGTCTGACCAGATAGGCCGGTACGGGAAGGGAGAACATGCTGACTTCATCCCAAAGAGGCCAAATAAACTTTTGAGACAGGAGACCGTCCCTAAAACTCCGGGGTTAGGTAATGGAGGCAAAGAAACCTCTCTTACCTCAGAGAAGCACAGCTCAAATCCATATCTCCATAATACAGGGCTGTCAGCCTCCAGGTTGTGGCTGGAGATCTCCTGGGATTATGATCTCCAGGAGATAACGGATGAGTTCTCACTGAATCAAGCAGCTTCTTTGGAAGATGGACTCTATGGAATGCCTCCCCTCCCCGAATTCCACCCTCTTCAGGCTCCACCCCCCAAATCTCCAGGTATCTCTCAACCTGGAGCTGGCAACCATAAGGGTTGCCAACTTCCAGGTGGAGCCACGTGAGAATCATGGAAAAGGTTGACACCTAGAGAAAGAACCATGAAAAGTAACTACTTATACGAACATACATTAGCAAATGATTTTTTTGAAATAAGCTCAGTATCAACACGTATTACAAAATCACCTGTAATGATATACGAAGTCCCAATATATATTCAAAGACCATCAATTGCAATTCTTGTAAAACCTCAGAGAAACCTAAAGTTCCAAAGGGCATCTCTTTCACACATTCCAGGTAATGTAGGCCCTACATTTCTGGGTATTCTGAGATTCTAGAGACTTCTCTGTCCTCTACAATGTAGTAATAATAATAATGACATTGGATTTATATCCTGTCCTCCACTCTGAATTTTAGAGTCTCAGAGCAGCTCACAATCTTTTTTACCTTCCTCCCCCACAACAGACACCCTGGGCTTTGAGGTAGGTGGGGCTGAGAGAGCTCTCCCAGAAGCTGCCCTTTCAAGGACAAACTCTGCAAAAGCTGTGGTTGACCCAAGGCCATTCCAGCAGCTGCAAGTGGAGGAGTGGGGAATCAAACCCAGTTCTCCCAGATAACAGTCTGCACACTTAACTGCTACACCAATTGAACAGAAATAAAGTGCACAATTGTATCATACTGAAACCTTTGCCCGCCCCCACCAGTCCGTAGAAAAATTGTCTTCCACAAAATGGGCCCCTGGTGCCATAAAGGTCGGGGACTGCTGCTTCACAGGACTAGCTAGCTAGAACTGTTGAGTGGGCCTCAGTTTGGACTTCTGTCTTACAGGACATGCCTTTCAACTGGAGGATCAAGGATGGTCTGTACCCAGAATCGGCGGTTGTGCTGGAAGGTTTAATTCCAGAGCAGAGTAAACGGTAACTGACCCCTCAGTCCTACTGACAGAATAAACCATGTTCGATAAGCAGCGATGAGATCCTTAGCAGAGACTGTTTTTCTTTTGCTTGAGGACAAGACGGTGAGGGGAGGGACGGTGGCTCAGTGGTAGAGCATCTGCTTGGTAAGCAGAAGGTCCCAGGTTCAATCCCCGGCATCTCCAACTCAAAAGGGTCCAGGCAAATAGGTGTGAAAAAACTCAGCTTGAGACCCTAGAGAGCTGCTGCCAGTCTGAGTAGACAATACTGACTTTGATGGACCCAGGGTCTGATTTAGTATAAGGCAGCTTCATATATTTATAAGACAACATATCAAAATCTCCCAGTATCAGCTGACCTCCAGATGAAAGATGTCAGTTGCCTTTGAGGGGGAAAAAGTCTTCTTTGGAGGATGGACTTTATGGCCTTGTACCTTGCTAAGGTTCTCCTCTCCCCAAACCCAGCCCCCCAAATCTCCATTCATAACCCAGAGCAGGCAAACCTGTATCCACAATGGGAGTGGGTTGTAAACTATCCATTGAAAAATACCAACTGATCTCACAATATGAATCTTGCATCTTACACAGTACAAGAAAGAGACTTTGTTTGACTCCAGCCAGTTTGGGGTAGTGGTTAAGTCTGCGGACTCTTATCTGGGAGAACCGGGTTTGATTCCCCACTCCTCCACTTGCAGCTGCTGGAATGGCCTTGGGTCAGCCAGAGCTCTCACAGAGCTGTCCTTGAAAGGGCAGACTCTTATCTGGGAGAACTGGGTTTGATTCCCCACTCCTCCACTTGCAGCTGCTGGAATGGCCTTGGGTCAGCCAGAGCTCTCACAGAGCTGTCCTTGAAAGGGCAGACTCTTATCTGGGAGAACTGGGTTTGATTCCCCACTCCTCCACTTGCAGTTGCTGGAATAGCCTTGGGTCAGCCATAGCTCTCATAGGAGTTGTCCTTGAAACGGCAGCTGCTGTGAGAGCTCTCTCAGTCCCACCCACCTCACAGCGTGTTTGTTGCGGAGGGAGGAAGATAAAGGAGATTGTGAGCCACTCTGAGTCTCTGAGATTTGGAGTGGAGGGTGGGATATGAATCCAATACATTCTTCTTTTTCTCTTAAATTGACAAATTCCCTTTTTGTATGACAGGGTTTAAAAAAAAACTGACTTGAATTTACGACATACACATGCACACACGTTTTAGGGTTATATGAAGAAGATATTGGATTTATATCCCGCCCCATACTCTGAATACCAGTCTCAGAGCGGTTACAATCTCCTTTGTCTTCCTCCTCCACAACAGACACCCTGTGAGGTAGGTGGGGCTGAGAGAGAGCTCTGACAGCAGCTGCCCTTTCAAGGACAACCTCTGCAATAGCTACAGCTGACCCAAGGTCATTCCAGCAGCTGCAAGTGGAGGAGTGGGGAATCAAACCCGGTTCTCCCAGATAAGAGTCTGCACACTTACCCACTACACCAAACTGGCTCTATGCAAGGCTGTTTAGGGTTATATGCAAGGACATTTTAGAAGTCATTTAGAAGTGCCATTTAGAAGTGGCACTTGGAGATCTCCTTGTATGACCACTGATCTCCAAATGACCAAGATCAGTTCCTCTGGAGAAAATGGCTGCCAACGTCCTCAAACCTTGCTCTCTCTAGGCTCCACCTCCAAGACTCCAGCTGTTTCCCAACCCAAAATATTATAACTCAGGGGTGGGCAAACTGTGGCTTGGGAGTCACATGTGGCTCTTTCACACATATTGTGTGGCTCTCAAAGCCCCACCACACCCCATCAGACAGCTTGAAGAATCTTTAAATCACTTCTCCAAGCCAAACCAGCAGCTTGGAGAATGCATTTAAAATTGCTTTCTTTCCACGTCTCCCTCCCCATCTATTTTCCTTCCTTCCTTCCTTCCTTCCTTCCTTCCTTCCTTCCTTCCTTCCTTCCTTCCTTCCTTCCTTCCTTCCTTCCTTCCTTCCTTCCTTCCTTCTCTAGCTCTCAAATATCTGATGTTCACGTCTTGTGACTCTCAAACATCTGACGTTTATTCTCTGTGGCTCTTACATTAAGCAAGTTTGGCCACCCCTGCTATAACTCAAGGGCATCCAATGAGGCTAATGCACTAATCCTATTGAATCCCGGAGCCAGGAAGCAACATCAAGCTCTCTCTCCAGAGGAAATGGCTGGCCACTGTGTGAGACAGGATGCTGGACTAGAGGGACCCTTCCTGGTCTGATCCAGCAGGGCACTTCTGATGTTCTTATGAAGGCCTCAGCCTCTCTGCCCTGTTGGTGGCCCTCCAGAGGAACTGGTTGGCCACTGTGTGAGGCAGGAGGCTGGACTAGATGGACCCTCACTGGTCTGATCCAGTAGGCCTCTTCTAATGTTCTTATGATGGCCTCAGCCTCTCTGCCCTGTTGTTGGCCCTCCAGAGGAACTGGTCGGCTACTGAGGGAAACAGGATGCTGGACTGGATGGACTATTGGTCTGATCCAGTAGGGCTCTTCTGATGTTCTTTTACCCTAACTGGAACAGTTTCACATTTGATTTCTGTAGGGGAGTCGGTATGGTATGTGTGTTATCATCTGAGCTCCCAGAAAAAACTGCAGGGGCAAATCAGTGATTCCTTCTCTCCTCTGGCAGGTTCTACATCCAGATTGCTAATGGCCAATACGAGAGGGCGAAGGCTCTCCGATTAGAAGCCCGCTTTGAGGACTATCCCTACATGGTGGTTGTTATGCTCAACTGTTTTGAGAACAGGCCACGGATAAAGGCGAGCCCCCTGAAGCCGGGTGGGAGATTCAGGATTGAAATCAAAGTGACTCGCAACAGCTACAAGGTTTGTTTGTGGGGGAGGGGAAACCATTTGGGGGCTTTGTTTTTGGAAGGGGGGGAATAAATAGAGGTTTTCAAATTATGCATGGCTCAGCCAAGGATCGCAGGGACATTTGTGTATTGTATGAAAGTAACTATTATGGGTGAGGGATGGTGGCTCAGTGTTAGAGCATCTGCTTGGTAAGCAGAAGGTCCCAGGTTCAATCCCCGGCATCTCCAACTAAAAAGGGTCCAGGCAAATAGGCATAGAAAATCTCACTCTGAAACCCTGGAGAGCAGGGGAGGGGCTGTGGCTCAGTGGCAGAGCATCTGCTTGTTAGCAGAAGGTCCCAGGTTCAATCCCTGGTATCTCCAACTAAAAAGGATCCAGGCAAATAAGAGTGAAAATCCTCAGCTTGAGACCCTGGAGAGCTGCTGCCAGTCTGAGTAGACAAAACTGACTTTGATGGACCAATGATCTGATTCAGCATAAGGCAGCTTCATATGTTCATATGTGATGGGTGGTTCAGAGCAGGAAGCAAAAAGCACTTCCACCTGCAACGATCAGCAGGTGGAACTCACCGGGACAAGGTCGGAGCGCACTGAAGAGATTATTAGCCTGCCTGGCGCAGGAAGGGGAGACCTAACCATTAATAAATGGCACCTCCATGTATAGAGGAAGTCTATCTGGAATTGCATGTTGTGGGAGGGGGAAGACTGGGCCTTCACTACCTTGTCCCACCTGGAACAGTTACGAGCCATCCAGGTGATCTAGGGGGCCTGGACTAATGGCCTTCAAAGTTTCTAGGCCAGGGGTGGCCAAACTTGATTAATGTAAGAGCCACATAGAATAAATGTTAGATGTTTGAGAGCCACAAGACAGGAAGGAAGGAAGGACGGGAGGGAGGGAAGGAAGGAAGGAAAAATAGATGGGGAGGAGGGAGAGGTTGAAAGAAAGCAACTTTAAATGCATTCTCCAAGCTGCCAGCTGGCTTGGCAAAGTGAGTTAAAGAGAGAAATGCCTTTTCCAAGCTAGCCAATGGGGTGGTGGGGGCTTTGAGAGCCACACAATGTGTGTGAAAGAGCCACAGTTTGGCCACCCCTGTCCTAGGCTCTGCTAAGATGCAAGCTGTAGTGATTAAAATGTGGGATTTGCTGACGGAGGATGCAGTGATGGCCATAAGCATTTAAAAGGGGATTAGAGAGATTCACAGAATATATGTCTATTAGCTCCGTGACTAAAAGGAATCTTCACATTCAAAGGCAGTCAGCCTCTGAATCTCGGTGCCTTGAGGCTGCATCAGGAGAAGGCCCCAGCTTCTGTGTCCTCCTGTCTGCTGGTCCTCCGGAGGAACTGATTGGCCAGTGGGTGGGGCAGGATGCTGGATTAGATGGACCACTGCTCTGATCCAGCCAGGTTCTTAAAGCTCACGAGAGGAAATCAGGTAGCCTTGGAGATACCCAAGTGGGGTGGCGTTATGAGCTCCCAGGTGTCAAGACTAAGACAGTGGGGGCAGCAGGGCTAGGAAAACAGAGATGAGACACAAAAGCAAAGCAGTGGAAGAACGTTCTGCCCCCTCGACTTCTCAACGTGCATGCTGGGAAAGACAAGAGCCATGGCACCCTCAGTCTCTGTGTGGGTGCACCAAGCAGTAGGATCTTCCCAAAAGTAGTCAAGGAACAGCAGAGCTACAGACTCCAGACCCAACTGGGTGAGCCTCTCCCACTCACCTGAGCCTTCGGGCCCAGGGCTTAAAAGGGATCAAAGCAAGCTTCCCCTCCCCTTCCAATGATTTGGGATTGTTGTGCCTGGCTGGCCAGAGGTCCCCTCTTCCACCTCCTTTTATCTTGTCCATTTTCCTCTTCAAGATATTTGCCAACAACCGACTTCTGGATGAATTCCCCCACTGCCTCCCGCCGAAGGACGCCATTTTCCTGGAGATGAATGGGGACGTGATGCTCGAAAAACTCAGTTTTCTTCCAACACATCCTGTAGGCCACTAAATGCTTCGTGGGAGGAGGCAGCAAGAACTGCCCCCCCACCAGTGTTCCCTCTAAACTGAGCTAAGGTGAGCTCGCTCATGGTTTTTTAGACTCCAGCTCACACATTTTTGTCCTAGCTCAGGAAAAATGGCCACAGAGAAAGCTAATTTATACAAGTAGCTCACCACTTTCATGCCAGGAGCTCACAAAGTAGAATTTTTGCTCACAAGACTCCGCAGCTTAAGAGGGAACATTGCCTCCCACCCAAGGCAGCTCTGTACTGAGGAGTGGACAAGTTGCGAAAAGAATAAAACACAGATATTCAGCTACGAGCGTCTCAGTCTGGGCACCGTTTGTTCTGCTCTGAGGGCCAGGGAAAGGGAAAGGTCCCCTGTGCAAGCACCAGTCGTTTCCGACTCTGGGGTGACGTTGCTTTCACGTTTTCATGGCAGACTTTTTACAGAGTGGTTTGCCATTGCCTTCCCCGTTCATCTACGCTTTCCCCCCAGCAAGCTGGGGACTCATTTGACCGACCTCGTATGGATGGAAGGCTGAGTCAACCTCGAGTCGGCTACGTGAAAACCCAGCTACTGCCAGGGATCGAACTCAGGTTGTGAGCAGAGCTTAGGACTGCAGTACTGCAGCCTTAACACTCTGCGCCACAGGGCTCATACTCTGAGGGCCAAAATGGGATTAAAAGGGGAAAGATTGGCTGTGGACGTCAAGGTAGGGCCTCCAATCTTGACTTCCGAGTCCTGCTAAGGTCGCAGCTGGCCATAGGAAGTAGCAAATGCTTCTCACGGCTAAGGTCAATACAAAAGGTTGGGTTTTGATATATCTGCTGCAGAGAAGGGACACAAAATTGGGGTTCAGTCTTGGGCACATTGTGGACACCCTCCACCTCTTGAAGCTTTTCTCAAATGTTGACATGCCCCCCCTCCCCAAATACCTCAGATTTGGCCAAACTTGCTTACTGTAAGTGCCACATCCGAATAAACATCAGATGTTTGAGAGCCGCAAGATATGAACATCAGATGTTTGAGAGCCACAAGACAGGAAGGAAGGAAGGCAGGCAGGCAACTAGATGGGGAGGGAGGGAGAGGTGGAAAGAAAGCAACACTAACTTTAAATGCATTCTCCAAGCTGCCAGCTGGCTTGGCTTGGCAATGATTTAAGGAGACAAATTCCTTCTCCAAGCCGGCCAACAGGGCGGTGGGGGCTTTGAGAGCCACATAGAATATGCTTAAGAGCCACAGTTTGGCCACCCCTGCTCCAGATCAAAATGAATCTGCTTAGAAGAGACCAGGTGTTGTTACCGCCCTGCTTTGGGGCCCTAAGTTTAATAGGACAAAGATTCCATGTATTAATCGGAAAATCCACAGCAACCACACTGCCCTTTAGGTCCCATTTTAGAGGCCTCTCGGTGATCCTTGTTCCGCTGCTTCCTGCCACACCCAGGATCCAAAATTTCCAAGAAAAACAAGATGGCAGGTGTAGCCTTTGAGGGGAGACAGACAAGTTTCCCCAACCAGAAAGTCCTCACGTCATGCCTTTGTGGTACTCTTTCATCATTTGCGTTGTAGCATTTCAGGGGGGAAAACAAAACAGGATTTGGAGGTGGAAGAGAGAAAAGGGGGAAGAGTGGTCACGCTTCTGTGTGCGCAGCAGCACAGGGGGAATTTCCCAACAGCCTCTCTTGCAACAGCATCTGAGTGCAGATTTCGACAGGACCCAGTTTTTAGCACGTGGCTCAGTGCCAGGCCTTTCCGGTCTAACTGGCTCGTGGGCACCAGCATGACTAAGCCCTTGTGCTTCAGGCGTGACCGTCGTGTGGCCGGATCAAAAGCAATTTTCAGAAACACTCCGCAACCTGGAAGCCAAGTCAGGACAAGGTGTGGGGAAAGACTCACTCCAGGTAATTTTTTGTACGTCTAAAACAAGTGCCAAAAGGTCTTGAACAGGGATCTCATCGGCCTGGTAAAAGGTAGAGGTAGTCCCCTGTGCAAGCACCAGTCGTTTCCGACTCTGGGGTGACGCTGCATCATGTTTTCAAGGCAGACTTTTTTTTTACTGGATGGTTTGCCATTGCCTTCCCCAGTCATCTCCACTTCTCCCCCAGCAAGCTGGGTTCCCATTTTACCGACTTCGGAAGGATGGAAGGCTGAGTCAACCTTAAGCTGGCTACCTGAACCCAGCTTCCGCTGGGATCGAACCCAGGTTACCACTCTGCACCATGTAGTGACAGATGAAGTTAAACTAGTCACATAAGTAGCATAAAATTATCCTTAAAACCACAAATAGGTGGTTGCTGAAATGCTGAAGATTTCTTTTCCCGAGCACCACAATTTTCAGACAGATAGAAAAACAAGCACACAGATGGAGAGGAGGTGGGGATACAAGTTCATGTTCACCTGGGATGAACCATCCAGCCGCACTACCCATCTGAGCCCCACAGTCTTCTGCAGATTAACGAACGTACTTGTAGGGCTACACTGGCACTTTCTGCCAACTCTTCAAAGCTGGGGGGAATGGCTGTCACAGCCACATGCTCTGTTATGCATGTCTTTGTTGGCAAGGTCAAAATTGATGTTTCCATCCCATCCCCTTCCACAATTGGTGCTAAAACTCTCTGTAGCCCTCGATTTGAGCATTTTGCTTCTTATCCTATTCCCCCAAAATTCTCTGGCGCCTTCAAGATCATTTTGCCAGCACAGACAGCCATCTTTGGCACTTGTTTCAGAGCAGGCAACTTAAGAACGTCCTCCAATACAGAAAGATTTCACCGCTGGGCTGAGATTCTTTCCACCAATGAGGAGAGGTTATTTACAAGCTCATCTACAAGTCTCCTTCCATGCCAAGCGCTCCCGTGACAATTTCGAGCGCCAACTCTTCAGTCACTTTTAAGCTCATGTTCTGCAACAAAACACCCCTTTTGTATTTGTGGCTCCACACACCCAGGATCTACCTCTGCCCAACTCGTAATTCCCTGGCCAATTTCTGCTCTCTGCAAATGTCTCGCTAAAATTTTTACCAGCAGTCTTGTGCTGCGGGCATTTTCGCTCTGCAGGATTCATCTTAGAAAGTTTCAATCCCTGCAGCTGTATCTTGACTGTATACCTAAATGGTGGCACATGAACACTAAGGAAACATGAACTATGCCTCGTTTGCCACTTTGTGCGCCGTAGCTACCGAGGTATATCTTGAACTGCTGGCCACAATCCGGACAACTACGAGACACACTCTAGGTTGTACATCCATCCGCGTTTTAGAAATGAGACATTTCATTTGACTTCCTCTCACAGTTGGATTGGGAGCTGCTCTGAACATGTGCGTGTAAAGTGCAGTCAAGCTGCAGCTAACTTGTGAACCAGGGTTTTTAAGGCAAGAGCCACTCAGAGGTGGCTTGCCGTTGCCTGCCTCTGCGTAGCAACTGTGAAGTTCCCTGGTGGTCTCCCTTCCCAGGGTGGTCTCCCCCTAAGCGGGGCTGGCAGTGATTAGCTTCCTAGAGCTAATGAGATCCGGCTAGCCCGGGTCATCCAGATTAGGGCAGAGAGAGGGGGTTTGCTATTGCTTGCCCCTACATAGCAACCCTGGACTTCCTTGGGGGTATCCCATCCACGGACTAACCAGGACCGAGCTTGCTTAGCTTCCAAGATCAGGGTGGTTAAGCCACCCAGGTCAGGACGCTGCTTTGAGACCCTTTGTGTATTGCATGAAAAAAATGTCTATGACCCGTGCTCTTGCCCAAGGAAAGCACACCGAGTCGTGGAATTCAAGCAGGGCTCCTTGGTAGAACCATCAAAAGCATGCCCCTCTTTCTCCTCTACAAAATGCTAGAAATATTAAATGAGAAGAAAATGACACTGGATTTATACCCCCGCCCTCCACTCCGAATCTCAGAGCGGCTCACAATCTCCTTTATCTTCCTTCCCCACAACACACACACCCTGTGAGGTGGGTGGGGCTGAGAGGACTCTCACAGCAGCTGCCCTTTCAAGGAGCTACAGCTGACCCAAGGCCATTCCAGCAAGTGCAAGTGGGGAATCAAACCCGGTTCTCCCAGATAAGAGTCCACACACTTAACCACTACACCAAACTGGCTCCCAGACACTCAGCACACTTAACCACTACACCAAATGAGACTGGGGTGGGGGTGGGAAGGAAAGAACCACACCAGATCAATCATCCTTAAAAATATGACATTTTATTATCTGATTTCCCAAGAGGGAGGGGGGGGCTGGTTCCCCAGTAAAGTGTGGAAGTTTCAGAATAAGTCTTGATGAACGACAGAGACAGACAGAAGCCAGCGACTCCCTATCGGCTGAAACGCCCACCCCTCGCCGTTCCCGAGAGAGAGAGGACGCTCAGTAGCAAATGCAATAAAATAAAACTAAACCTTCTCTGATGGGGTGCGGTGGGGTGGGGAGGGCGAGAGGAGAAAAACCCAAACGGAAAATGACAACAAAAACCATGGAATGACAAAAACAAAACAAAAAAACACCTGTGTGGGAATGTTAACTGATCTCCAGTGCTAAAGGCCCTCAGTAACTTTAACGACATGATGAATAAGACACACGAAATATAACCCCATCTGCAAATATATGATGCTAGATGAATATATATTTAATAATAATAAATCTGGACGTTATTACATTGAAACAGTTTGCTGTGGTTTGGATTTTTTTTTTTTAATTTTTCTCTGCTTTTTAAAAAGTTTTTATTCATTATTTTATTTTTTTAAGAAGATCTCCCCCCCCCCCCCACGCGGGTTTCTCCTTTTGTTTAAATTTTGGTCCTCGGGGAAAAAAACCCTGCACCGTGATGAAGGAAAAAATTACAAAAAAATAGATATATATTTATATATATACGCGTGAAGCAATGAGCTTTTTTTCTTTTTCTTTTTTTTTAAAAGGGTCTGCTCGGAGCGTGGAGAGGAGGAAAAAAGAGAGAAGGAAGACTTAAGCTTTGGGCAAAGCTGTTCTCTTGCCCCGGGAAGAGGGGGTGGGGGTGGAGGGAACAGCTTTGGAGGCACCCCCAAAAAAGAGAGCCAACTATGCTGGGACTCGCTTCATTGGCTCCTGTTCGCTAACTTGATATCCTATTGAAAGGGGTGGCCGACGGTAGCTCTCCAGATATTTTTCTGCCTACAACTCCTATCAGCCCCAGCCGTTGGCCATGCTGGCTGGGGCTGATGGGAGTTGTAGGCAAAAAAACATCTGCAGAGCTACCGTTGGCCACCCCTGTCCAATTGTGTTCTCTCCCTCTGTCGAGAAAAGTTGGGAAATGCGATCACGGAGCTCGCCTTTCGCTTCCAAAAAAGTCATTAAGATTTCCCTTCTAAAGCACCTTTATAGTTAAGATCAACCCCCCCCCCCTTCCTCTTCCATTTCCTAGAGGATCTTCCCCTCCCACCCCCTTCCCACCCACTGTGTATAAAAAGGACATGCTTGGAGAGAAAAACCAATACAAATCCATTCGGGACGTATCTTGCTTCTGAGATTTCGCTTCCAGCAAGGACACGCCTCCCCCAATATACTAGAAATGCGGAGGGGAGGGGAATGGCCAAATAGGACACCCCTCAGCCCAGCCCCCTCCGCGCGCAAGATTCTGCTCGTAAGTAAAAGTGAACCCGTTTGGTGTTCTGCCCTTGATTTTGTGTGTCAGTATTGCTGAGAGAAACTGCGTGTTCTCAACCGTGCGCAAAGGTGAGCGTAGAAAGGAAGGAAGGAGGGAGAACACGGCCCAGAACTGGTAGAAAGAAGCTGGCCGGGGGGGGGGGGGGTGCAAGAGGCCTCCCCGCCCCGTGTGCCTTTTTCCGCTTCCCCCGTAAGCAGGAAGTGAACAGCCGGAAGTGAGAGACGTCCCAGGAAAGGCTCCGCCTCCACCGTAATGTCCCTGGCCTGTGGAAAGGAAAGAGGGAGGCAGGCAGGCGGTCTACCTCTCATCTCTCTCAGGTGCCGAATCAGGTGCCAACTCGTCCCAGCAGTTGAACAACGGAGGTGCATAGAAGGGCATGTGCTGGCCCCCAAAGACGGGGGTCTTGGTGCAGGGACCCTCTTCCTGGTTGAGCAAGCCCATTAGAGGTTGGTGCGGAGAAAGAATCCACACCAGGAAGGCCTTCCCCAAACACTGCCCGGGACAGCCAGTTAAAAGTTCTGGGGTCCCAGTCGTGTGCCCAAAGGAGGAGGCTGGCGCTAGCTTTCCTTCCGAACCTGGGGGATGCAACACCCGCCCCCCACTGCTAGAACGAGGCTTAAATTAAAAAAGGGGAGAGGGAGAGACGGCAAGCCCCGGGAAGGAAAGAACCCAACTCCAGAACGATGTACCCGGCCAAGAGTAGAAAGCAACAGCGATCTGAGCGGGAGTCTGTCACTCAAACCAAAATCTGACCCGCAGCCACCTGCCTTCTCTGGGCTCTCTCTCTTTGCCACCCCCCTTGCCTCCCTCTCCTCTCCATTCCCAAGCAAGGCAAAGTAAAGATGGTCAAGGGAGGAAGGGGGAATCGAGCCTTGCCCCGCCCCCCAGCTCGATGCTAGGAAGAGAGGGCGAAAGGTGAGGCCGTTGCATAGGTAACTGTTCGTAGAATAACGCAGCAAGGACAAGAGTTTCGTAGGCCAGCTCCCAGGTTCGCCCAGCGTGGAGGCAGCTTGCTGTTCTCGGAGAGAGAAGAGGAAGAAGAGCAGGAGGCCGGGCCCCCACTGCGGAAAGAGGGAGTGCGAGAGAGAGAGAGAGAGAGACTGTGTGTGTGTGTTTGTGTGGGGGGAGAGCCCTCCCTCAAAGCGCCAGCGCTTGCGGTTGCTGCCGCCGTCGCTGCCCTCTCCGCCTCACAGGTCGCTCTCGCCATACAGCGCCGTTGAGAAGGACTTGTAGTCAAGGGCTCCGGGGATGGTGTCAGGCCCTTGGTAAGGTGCCATGCGAGCAATGCAGTACTCGGCCTGATCCGGGGGCAGCTCTCGGCGCAGTTCCTCGGCTGTGATGTAGTTCTGCACAGAGAAAGACAACAGAGTGTGTAAAAGAAGTATGAGATGGTGGGTGTGCAGTGGGCTAGAGTTCACTTCTGTATCACCAAAGAGCCCCCCAAATGCGAAAAGCCAGAACGGACGGAAATTTCGTAGCCCGACACGATACTGCCGAACTCATCTCTCAAATGAAGCGAATCCCGCATGGCTAATGCTTTGACGCACCGTTCCATGAGTTGCGTTCTCTTATGCTTTTCTTGGGAAGAGGCAGAATCATCGCTAAATTCCGCAGTACCAGAACAACTCTGCGATCCTGAAGTACTGTGCAAATTAAGCCAATTTCTGTCTTGTAATCTCGGTAAAGTTCTCTGGCTGGGTCAGCTGTGTGAACTCTACCAAGGTGCAGTGCAGGCCCCCAAAGGCCCCCTGCCTCAATCACTGGAAATCCTATTTGGCCCCCTCCCCTTTTCTCAGATCAGCAGTCAAGCTTTCAAGCGCACTGTTGCAACATCTAGGAAAGGGGTATCAAACCCATTTGTTATGAGGGCCAGATCTGATATAAATGGGACCTTGTTGGGCTGGGCCATGTTGGGTTGGGCCGGGTCATGTCAGGCCAGCTGTACAGATTAATCTATACAGGCCATCTGTATAGATTAGGTAGCAGAGATATACATTTATAAACACAATTAAATATATATATATATATATATAAAAACCTCTTAAAAGGTAAAGGTAGTCCCCTGTGCAAGCACCAATCGTTTCCGACTCTGGAGTGATGTTGTTTTCACGACGTTTTCAAGGCAGACTTTTTATGGAGTGGTTTGCCCTTGCCTTCCCCAGTCAGCTACACTTTACCCCCAAGCAAGTTGGGGACTCATTTTACCGACCTCGGAAGGATGGAAGGCTGAGTCAACCTTGAGCCGGCTACCTGAACCGGCTTCCGATGGAATCGAACTCAGGTCGTGAGCAGAGGGCTCCGACCGCAGTACTGCAGCTTTACCACTCTGTGCCACGGGGCTCTTTCAAAAACCTCTTAAAACACAACTTAAAACATCAGCACTCATTGGTCTTAAAGGTGCTTTCTTTGTATTTCTCCCATGGGATCCAGGGAACTGGGCAAAGGAAGCTCTGGCTCTTTCCTTCCTTCCCCAGGGGACTGGGAGGAGAGGAAATGAACCTCAGCCAATAGAAGGAAGAGAGACTAGGCTCAGTAGCTCTGCTGTGTGATTGAGAGCGCTTGGGAAAACAAGCTCTGCTTTCCCCCCTTCCTCCCTGAGGAGCCTCAGCCAATGGAGAAAATAGAGGTTTTATGTAGCTCTGTAGCTCCTGTGCGATTGAGCAAGCCTTGCAAAGCAAGCTGTTATGCTGAAGGAAGCAAGATATAGGGAGAAGGAAGCGGATGACAGCCAGTTGCTTGGGGGCCTGACAGGAGCCCTTGGGAGGCCTGATTCAGCCCCCAAAGTGCATGTTTGACACCCCTGATCTAGGAGGACTGGAAACCTGTTCTCTTGTTCTTGTGCTCAGGCTGCCTTGCCCCCCCACCCCCAGGAGCTCACCTTGTCTCCGGCCAGGACCTTGAAGGAGGCAATGACTTGGTCTGCCGTGTCAGTGTCCGTCGTCTCCCGCGACATGAAGTCGATGAAGGCCTGGAAGGTCACGACGCCGCTGTTGTTGGGATCCACCACGCTCATAATCCGGTTGAACTCTGCATCTCCCTGGGGGCGGGGGGAGAGGAAAGAGGTCTTTCAGACTACAAGCAAGAGACTCCAGCTGCGTGACAGATCTAATGCTCACGGAAGGGCAATCTCAATCTCGTGACACACCGAAGCACCAAAACGGCCCGCGGTTGGAACAACCCACCTTGTGACAGTCCCACGCTAACTGCAGTGAACGTGAAACCCAAGATGTGGCCTTACACTGAATCAGAGCCCTCATCCACCGAGGTCAGTGTGATCTACTCAGAAGGGCAGTTCAAGGTCCCAGATGGAGGCCTTTTGCATCACGTACTACCTGATCCTTTTAATCGGAGATGCTAGGGATCGAACCTGGGACCTTCTGCATGCCAAGCAGATGCTCTGCCACTAAGCCACAGCCCCACACCTAGACAATGAAGCCTGATACAGGGTGGGGCTTCTCTTGCCGGGCAATGGTGGCGAACCCTCTTTGCCCTTCCTCTTCAAGGCTTAATTCAGTCTTCCTGGGGGTGGAAGGGGCGCACAGCATTATGCTGCATGGAAAACGAACGCCCCCTACTGTCCAAGGGTTGTAGGTTTGGTTCTGTAAAGCCCTCCCCCCACACCATAATTGCCATGCCTTTGGCTTGATGAAAAGGGCATCCTGCCACCCTCCAGAATATACATGCAACTCCAGCCCCAGCATCCCAGCCCAGTCTGCTGGTTAACTATCCTTACTTGCGGATTCCAAAGTTGCCAACTTGGAACAGGCCGCATTTTTGGTCTATTAACCGGAAGTCCGTTTCAAGAAGAAGACGACTGCAGCTTTATACCCTGCTCTTCTCTCTGAATCAGAGACTCAGAGCACGGCTTACAATCTCCCATATCTTCTCCCCCCAAAACAGACACCCTGTGAGGTGGGTGGGGCTGAGAGAGCTCTCACAGCAGCTGCCCTTTCAAGGACTACTCCCGCAAGAGCTATGGCTGACCCAAGGCCATTCCAGCAGCTGCAAGTGGAGGAGTGGGGAATCAAACCCGGTTCTCCCAGATAAGAGTCTGCCCTTTCAAGGACAACCTCTGCCAGAGCTATGGCTGACCCAAGGCCATTCCAGCAGCTGCAAGTGGAGGAGTGGGGAATCAATCCTGGTTCTCCCAGAAAAGAGTCCACACACTTAACCACTACACCAAACTGGACCTTTTCTAAAATTAAATCTACATAAGAACTGGTGTTTGGGCATAACAACTTTTTTTTTTTAACCAAATCAACTTGAAATGAAGGTCAACTATGAACCTCCTTCAAGAGGCTGGCTGTTCCACCAACACTTTCCACCCAGAACTCCCGAGTTCCCACAGTCTTTATTCCTCATCATGCCGAAATACCTCCCCGCTCAACTTAGCATGAACCGCAGCAGAAAAGGAAACAAGCACAAGCAAGACTCAGACATTTCAATACTGTAAAGGAAGAGTCTGGAGCCAAGACAAAGGCCGAGAGCGTACCAGGCTGTATCCCGTGGAGATAAGGAGGGCTCGGTAGTCATCGGTATCCATGCTCCCTGTACGCTTCTATTCCGACAGGCCGACAGCAAGAGGAGGAGGAAGGGAAGATGGAAGAGGCATGCAAGGTGAGACGAAGGAGAGAGCAGAAGCCCCCAGGAAGGGAGGAAGGAAGACAAGAGATGCACAGAGAAAGACAGATAAGTCAGTCACAGAAAGTAATCGAGATGCAAGAAAAAACAGGGCACAAACGTCAACAAGGGGGCATGAGTGGACACAGGAGCGGGGAAGGAGAGGTGGGAGAACGACAACGTGGTGAAGGAAGAGAGAAAAGGAGACCACGTTAATTGCGAACGTTCCCCCAAAGTACTGCGCGGGTCAAAACCGGCCCCGGATACCTGTCGGTCATTTTCCACATCGTATCCCAAGCTGATGAGGCAGGCTTTGAACTCTTCGGGTCCCAGAGAGCCGCCATGGTCCTGCCGCCGTGCCAAACACGCACGCACACACGCATGCCAGGGTGAGAGGAAGGGCAAGGGTGCGGCGGGCACATCGAGGGAGTGGAGGAGAGGCCCACGAACACACAGCCAAGGGAGGGGAAAAGAGAGGCAGTTAGTTCAAGGTCGGATGCCTTCGAGGGTTTCCTTCCCACCCCCCCCCCCCCCAATGGAAATATGGACATGTGGAGCTGCCTTATCCTCCACCAGAGCCTTGCACCCTCAAGGTTAGTATTGCCTACTCAGTCTGGCAGAAGGTCTTTCCCATCTTCTCCTGCCTGGTCCTTTTAACTGGAGATTGTGGGGATTGAACCTGGGATCTTCTGTGTGCCAAGCAGACGTTCTACCACTGAGCTACAGCCCCACCTCTTGGGTCTCCAGTTGAGGTCTTTCTCATCACTTCCTGCCTGGTCCTTTTAACTGGAGATGCCAGGGATTGAACCTGGGACCTTCTGTGTGCCAAGCAGACGTTCTACCACTGAGCTATAGCCCCATCTAATGGGTCTCCAGGGTCTCTGGTTGAGGTCTTTCCCATCCTCTCCTGCCTGGTCCTTTTAACTGGAGATGCCGGGGATTGAACCTGGGACCTTCTGTATGCCAAGCAGACGATCTACCACTGAGCTATAGCCACACCTCATGGGTCTCCAGTTGAGGTCTTTCTCATCACTTCCTGCCTGGTCCTTTTAACTGGAGATGCCAGGGATTGAACCTGGGACCTTCTGTGTGCCAAGCAGACGTTCTACTACTGAGCTATAGCCCCACCTAATGGGTCTCCAGGGTCTCTGGTTGAGGTCTTTCCCATCCTCTCCTGCCTGGTCCTTTTAACTGGAGATGCTGGGGATTGAACCTGGGACCTTCTGTGTGCCAAGCAGACATTCTACCACTGAGCTATAGCCACACCTCATGGGTCTCCAGTTGAGGTCTTTCCCATCCCCTCCTGCCTGGTCCTTTTAACCGGAGATGCCAGGGATTGAACCTGGGGCCTTCTGTGTGCCAAGCAGACGTTCTACCACTGAGCTATAGCCCCACCTAATGGGTCTCCAGGGTCTCTGGTTGAGGTCTTTCCATCTCCTTTTAACTGGAGATGCTGGGGATTGAACCTGGGACCTTCTGTGTGCCAAGCAGACATTCTACCACTGAGCTATAGCCACACCTCATGGGTCTCCAGTTGAGGTCTTTCTCATCACTTCCTGCCTGGTCCTTTTAACCGGAGATGCCAGGGATTGAACCTGGGGCCTTCTGTGTGCCAAGCAGACGTTCTACCACTGAGCTATAGCCCCACCTAATGGGTCTCCAGGGTCTCTGGTTGAGGTCTTTCCCATCCCCTCCTGCCTGGTGCTTTGAACTGGAGATGCCAGGGATTGAGCCTTGGACCTTCTGTGTTCCAAGTAGAGGCTCTTCCACTGAGCCACAGCCCCACTTCCTGGCTCTCCAGGTTCTCAGGCTGAGGTCTTTCCCAAACCCTCCTGCCTGGTCCTTTTAACCAGAGATGCCAGGGATTGAGCCTGGGACCTTCTGCAAGCCAAAGAGATGCTCCACCACTGAGCCACAGTCCCTCCCCAACACACACATGAAGCTGCCATATACTGAATTAGGCTGTTGAGTTTATCGAGGTCAGTATTGTCTGCTCTGACTGGCAGCAGCTCTCCAGGGCCTCCGATAAAGGCCTTTCAAATCACCCCCTACTGGATCGTTTTAAACTGGAGAGCTTGGGGGTTGTCTGCAGGCTAACCAAGTTCTCTACCACTGAGCCACGGCCCCTCCCCGTGCTTACTCAGGTGCCTCCCCCTGCTTTCCTAGGGGGTTTGTGAGAAGCAGCAAAAGAACCGGTTATGGGGATTGACTCCATCAACCCAGGCTGGTAGCCACCAGTGTTCCCTCTAAGCTGCAGAGTCTTGTGTGCAAAAATTCTACTTTGTGAGCTACTACTGATCCGGGGTCATTCTTCCTGAGCTGAGACAAAAAAGTGTGAGCTGGAGGCTAAAATTCTGTGAGCTGGCTCACACTAACTCAGCTTAGAGGGAACACTGGTACCCACCAGGGCACTGAGAATCGGCAATTTCACTCATCCCAGAGACCTTGGGAGCCTGGTGCCGGCCTCTAAGAATCATTTTCTGTGGTTCTACCGCCACAGAAGTCTCCGGAAAGGAAGTGCTCAGCAAAACGCCCTTCTGTCTCCTGAAGATGCAGGTCCCACAAGGCCCAGACGCCACCCCAACAGTGGTCATCCATCCAAAGGAGCCAACGCAGGTCAGCCACCAGATTTAGAATGCCTTGGGACACTCTCTGTTCTGCTGGCACCCATTTTCACATTTTGCTGAGAGGCTACAGGAAGTGAGGCGCGCGCACGTGTGTGTGTGAGCAAAGGGGCAGGAATGCACGGCTAATTTGAGGCAAAGACCAAGGTGTGGTCATGGGCAGTAATTAACTGCCGAGCTACTGGGCAGTAAAAACACTGACGTTCCCCTGCAAAGACCGTCCCAACCAGAGGTCTTTGGGAGGGGGGTGCCTTTCCCAGCAGCCAGGAGTTTAACAATCGGTCTTCACACTTTGCAGCCTTACAGGGAATCAGGCATGATAGGGTTACTTACAGCGCCCCAAACAGCTAATGTTTTGCAAAACTGAACACATCGAAGTGGTAATGGCAGCGGTTCCCCCTGTTATCTCCTTGCTCAGAAGGAAATTCGGGTGAGCTGGGGAGGGCGGTGTTTTTTGGGGGAAGTGGGCAGGCCCACGCGAGGATGGGCATTCAGTTGCTCAACCACACAAGCTCGATCAAATGAGGTGCAGCCCCAACATCTCAAAGCATGGAAATGCTGACTGTGGGAACAGGCTTTGAAGAAAGCCGGGGGAGAGGGGAGATGCCTTTTCTCCCATGGATCTATGTTTCGGATTTTCTGCTGGTAATAATAATAATAATAATAAACTTTTATTTATATCCCGCCCTTCCCGCCAGAGCAGGTTCAGGGCGGCTAGAAAGCTGGGAAAGGAGGGAGGAAAAAAGTGGGACTTTTAACTGCATTGGTGGAAGGAAAAGGAAAGGTCCCCTGTGCAAGCACCAGTCGTTTCCGACTCGGGGATGATGTTGCTTTCACAACGTTTTCAGGGCAGACTTTTTACGGGGTGGTTTGCCATTGCCTTCTCCAGTCATCTACACTTTCCCCCCAACAAGCTGGGTCCTCATTTTACCGACCTCGGAAGGATGGAAGGCTGAGTCAACCTCGAGCCAGCTACCTGAAAACCCAGCTTCCGCCGGGGATCGAACTCAGGTCGTGAGCAGAGAGTTCAGATCGCAGTAGTGCTGCTTTACCACTCTGTGCCACGGGGCCGCTTGAGTATTGGGGGGGGGGGAATGACAATATAGGGGTGTCAATGCATTGGACGATTAATGCCCAACCAGGACTGGGAAGACCTGTGTTCAAGTCCCTGTTTCACCATGCAAGCCCATCTTAAGGGCAGCTGCACTCTTTCAACTTGACATAAGGCACAGGATTAGCCTCAGGAAAAGGGGGAAGACAGAAACCCCCTCACCTTGTGCTGGCTGGAGAAGAAGAAGACCGTAGATGTATAGCCCACCCTCCTATGTGAATCAGAGTCTCAGAGCGGCTAACAATCTCCTATATCAGGGGTGGCCAATGGTAGCTCTCCAGATGTTTTTTGCCTACAACTCCCATCAGCCCCAGCCATTGGCCATGCTGGCTGGGGCTGATGGGAGTTGTAGGCAAAAAAAACATCTGGAGAGCTACTGTTGGCCACCGCTGTATCTTCTCCCCCCACAAAAGACACCCTGTGAGCAGTGTTCCCTCTAAGCTGAGTTAGCGTGAGCCAGCTCAGATTTTTAGCCTCCAGTTCACACATTTTTTTCTCAGCTCAGGAGCGATGACCCCAGAGAACACTAGTTGATAGAGGAGCTCACATCTTTAATGCGAGTAGCTCAAACGTAGAATTTTTGCTCACAAGACTCTGCAATTAGAGGGAACATTGCCTGTGAGGTAGGTGGGGCTAAGAGAGTTCTCCCAGAAGCTGCCCTTTCAAGGACAATTCTTGCGACAGCTACAGCTAACCCAAGACCATTCCAGAAGCTGCAAGTGGAGAAGTGGGGAATCAAACCCGGTTCTCCAAGGTAAGAGTCTGCACACTTAACCACTATATCAAACTGGATCTCTGGAGGAAGGGCAGGAGAAGGCAATAAGTGATATTGCGGTCACATGTTATCAGTAAGGCCAATGAATGATAAGCATGTAAGAAGAGCCCTGATGGATGAGACCAACAGTCCACCTAGTCCAGCAGGGCATCTTCTGGGCATGGAACAGATGTCACTGGGGTGTGTGTGTGTGTGGGAAGAGGTATGTGTGAATTTCCTGAATTGTGCAGGGGGTTGGACTTAAGATGACCCTGAAGATCCACTGCAACTCTATGATTCTATGGTTCATATTCTTATCATTCATCATCCTTATTGATTATATGAAAGACCAAGATCACAAAGGGTCCTCAGGGACTCTAACCGGAACTAACAGGACCTCTTTTGGCAAAGGCCGAGATGGTGGCCGGTGGAAGGATGAAGCCACCAAGACACGCGTGGGGTCGGGGTTCTGCTACCCGCCACTCCAGCACAAGGCTGCCATCCCATTCCCCCACCTCACCCCTGCACGTAACCCGGCCCACCTTGTCGAAGTGGTTGAAAGAGGCCCGGAACTCCTGCATTTGCTCCTGGCTGATCCCCTTGGCGTCCCGGGTCAAGATCTGGTTCTCCACCTCGTTGCTGGTCCGCGCAATGGTGGTGAGGAGCTGCTCCCACCCGACACGGATGTGCTGGGGAAATGAAACGGGACTGGTGAAAAGGGGGACATGGCGGCCCAGTCCACAGCAGTCTTTTAAGAAGAAGATGATATTGGATTTATATCCCGCCCTCCACTCCGAATCTCAGAGCGGCTCACAATCTCCTTTATCTTCTCCCCCCACAACAAACACCCTGTGAGTTGGGTGGGGCTTAGAGCAGGGGTGGCCAACGGTAGCTCTCCGGATGTTTTTTTTTTGCCTACAACTCCCATCAGCCCCAGCCAGCATGGCCAATGGCTAGGGCTGATGGGAGTTGTAGGCAAAAAAAAAATCTGGAGAGCTACCATTGGCCACCCCTGGCTTAGAGGACTCTCGCAGCAGCTGGCCTTTCAAGGACAACCTCTGCCAGAGCTATGGCTGACCCAGGGCCATTCCAGCAGCTGCAAGTGGAGGAACGGGGAATCAAACCCAGTTCCCCCGGATAAGAGTCCGCACACTTCACCACGACACCAAACTGGTTCTCCAGTTTGATGCTGAAGAAGATGAAGACTGCAGATTTATACCCTACCCTTCTCTCCAAATCAGAGTCTCAGAGCGGCTTACAATCTCCTATATCTTCTCCCCCCACAACAGACACCCTGCGAGGTGGGTGGCGCTGAGAGGGCTCTCACACCAGCTGGCCTTTCAAGGACAACCTCTGCCAGAGCTATGGCTGACCCAAGGCAATTCCAGCAGCTGCAAGTGGAGGAGTGGCGAATCAAACCCGGTTCCCCCGGTTAAGAGTCTGCACACTTAACCACTACACCAACCTGGCTCTACACCAAAAGGTGCTGCTTGCCTCTTGCCTTTCGCTGCCGCTACACACAGACCCACCACGGCTACCCATATAGACCATAGAGAAGTCCTTTGCCCGACTCACTCCTGAAACCGAGTCTGGGTAATTGATGGCTTGCCCCTCTCCGCTCCCTGCTGGCCCGTACCTCCATGGTGTAGTTGGTGTGCTTGTTGTCGAAAATGAGGGCCTCCTGGATGAGCTGGTGCTGCTGCTCCAGGAGGTCAATGTTGGGCTTGTAATCCACGATGCTCTGCTCGTACTGCTTGAGGTGGTTCAGCTGGTCCTCCAGGGTGCCGTTCATCTCGATGGAGATGCGCCCGATCTCCTGGTGAGAAGGGGGGAGAGGGGAAGAAAACCACGAGTCGGGCTTCACTCACCGGAGAAACGCAGACGGCCCAGGAGGCTGCTGGCATCCCTCTGGAAAAATACCCAGGCTACCCCCGATCCTGTGAGGTCTCGAAAGCTAAGCGGGGTCAGTCTTGGGTTAGCGCTTGGTTGGGAAACCACCAAGGAAGGCCAGGGCTGCTGCGCAGAGGCTGGAAAGGGCAACGGAACTCTGATTTCTCTGCCCTGAGCCGGGCTAGCCTGATCTTGTCAGATCTCAGAAGATAAGCAGGATTGGCCTTGGATGGGATTTGGATGGGAGACCACAAAGGAAGTCCGGGGTGGCTACACAGAGGCAGGCAACGGCAAACCCACCTCTGTATGTCTCTGGCCTTGACCTGAATGGCCCTGGTGAGGAGGAGGAGGAGGAGGAAGGAGGAGGAGGAGAAAGAGGAAAAGGAGAAAAAGAAGAGGAAGAGGAGGAAGAGGAAGAAGAGGAGGAAGAGGAAGAAGAAGATTGGATTTATACCTCACCCTTCATTCAGAGTGGCTCACAATCTCCTTTCCCTTCCTCTCCCCACAACAGACGAGGTAGCTGGGGCTGCTCCAAGAACCACTCTTAAGCAGAACAGTTCTGAGAGGGTGGTGACTGACCCAAAGTCACACCAGCAGGTGCAAGTGGAGGAGTGGGGAATCAAACCCGGTTCTCCCAGATAAGAGTCTGCGCTTAACTGCTACACCAAACTGGCGCTCTCCAAACAGAATCCAAACTGGAGACCGCCGAGGAAGTTCAGGGTTGCTGGGCAGAGGTAAGCAATGGCAAACTGCCTTTATTTTGACTCTTGCTTTGCCCTGGATGGCCAGGCTAGCCTGAGATTGTCAGTTCTCAGAAGTGAAGCAGCGTCAGCCCTGGTTAGTACTTGGATGGGGGACCACCGAGGAAGTCCAAGGTTGCTACGGAGAGGCAGGCAACAGCAAAGCCTCTTCTGCTCATCTCTTGCCTTGAAATCCCTAAAGCAGGGGTGGCCAAACTTGCTTAATGTAAGAGCCACGAGACACGCACATCAGATGTTTGAGAGCAACAAGACACGCACATCAGATGTTTGAAGGCAGGCAGGAAGGAAGGACAACAAATAGATGGGGAGGGGAAGGTAGAAAGAAAGCAACTTTAACTCTAAATGCCTTCTCCAAGCTGGCCTATAGGGCAGTGGGGGCTTTGAGAGCCACGCAATGTGTGTGAAAGAGCCACATGTGACTCCCGAGCCACAGTTTGGTCACCCCTGCCCTAAAGGGTTGCCATAAGCTGGCTGCAACCTGACAGTGTTTTCTACCATGAGTTCGTACAACGGCCTTGTAAAGTAGGCCATTCCTTAACACTGGTTGGCACTGAGGGAAGGGGGTATGCTAGGGCTGGAGGGGAAAACCGCCTTGTCTCAAAAACCACCCAACGTATGTGGGGGCTCAGCTGGGACTGGACCCGAGGCGCTCCTCGCCCTCCTTCTGCCACCACGTGACGCGACGCCTGTTTCCTTCTCTTCCTGGCCAGGGGCCCCACCGCTTCTCCAAGCCCCGCCCCTCCACTTCTCCCAACCCCGCCCCTCCATCCCTCTCACCTCCATCTTGGTCTGGATCCAGGGCCCGACGATGTTTGCCTGGCTGGCGAACTGCCGGCGGAGGTGCTCGTTGGACTGCTGCTTGCTCTGCTCGTCTTGGAGGGCGTGGTCCCTCTTTGGCACTAATTGCTGGACCTGATCCATCAACACAGCCAGTTACCCAACCTACCCTGCCTCGGGCAAGGTCCTCTTCCCTCCACCCAGCCTGCCCAATGGATTTGCGACCGGGACCTCGGCCAGCCGGCCTCCCCTTCCCTTCCACACACCCGTTCCCACTTGGAGTTGATGATCTGCGGGGTGACCGAAGTGTAAGGGTTGTTCCCGGACAGCTTGATGCTGTTGTAGTCCGCGATCCGCTGCGCCTCGCTCTGGATCCCCAGGATGGCCTCGCGCTCTTTGTCTGCGTCGGGCAGAGTGGATTTGAACTGGTCGTGGGCGGCGATCAGACCCTGCGTGAGAAAGATCGGTCTGGTTAGAAATGCAGCACGGAACTGGGCTAGACAGGCCCCCGAGTGGGCTTCCTTCTGAGCCACAGAGGACTGCCTGCCTGCCTGACAAGCAAAACGGAACAGGTGCTCTTTTGAGACTGCTGGCACAGCCTTTACTTAAATCAGGGGTGGCCAAACTTGCTTAACATAAGAGCCACAGAGAATAAATGAGAGATGTTTAAGAGCCACAAGACAGGAAGGAAGGAGGGAAACTAGATGGGGGAGGTGAGGGGGAGAGAGAAGTGGAAAGAAAGCAACTTTAACTTTAAATGCATTTTCCAAGCTGCTGGCTAGGTTGGCTTGAAGAAGTGCTTTAAAGACAGAAATGCCTTCTCCAAGCCAGCTGACAGGGTGGTGTGAGAGCCACACAATATGCGTGAAAGAGCCACATGTGACTCCCGAGTCTCAGTTTGGCCACCCCTGACTTAAACACTTCCCTGCTAACCACAGAGACGTCTGCTTAATAACCACGGTTACGACTAAGAACATAAGAACATAAGAACATAAGAGAAGCCATGTTGGATCAGGCCAACGGCCCATCAAGTCCAACACTCTGTGTCACACAGTGGCAAAAAATGTTATATACACACATACACTGTGGCTAATAGCCACTGATGGACCTGTGCTCCATACACTGTGGCTAATAGCCACTGATGGACCTGTGCTCCATATTTTTATCTAAACCCCTCTTGAAGGTGGCTATACTTGTGGCCGCCACCACCTCCTGTGGCAGTGAATTCCACATGTTAATCACCCTTTGGGTGAAGAAGTACTTCCTTTTATCCGTCTTAACCTGTCTGCTCAGCAATTTCATCGAATGCCCACGAGTTCTTGTATTGTGAGAAAGGGAGAAAAGTACTTCTTTCTCTACTTTCTCCATTCCATGCATTATCTTGTAAACCTCTATCATGTCACCCCGCAGTTGACGTTTCTCCAAGCTAAAGAGTCCCAAGCGTTTCAACCTTTCTTCATAGGGAAAGTGCTCCAGCCCTTTAATCATTCTAGTTGCCCTTCTCTGCACCTTCTCTAAAGCTATAATATCCTTTTTGAGGTGCGGCGACCAGAACTGCACACAGTACTCCAAATGAGACCGCACCATCGATTTATACAGGGGCATTATGATACTGGCTGATTTGTTTTCAATTCCCTTCCTAATAATTCCCAGCATGGCATTGGCCTTTTTTATTGCAAACGCACACTGTCTTGACACTTTCAGTGAGTTATCTATCATGACCCCAAGATCTCTCTCTTGATCAGTCTCTGCCAGTTCACACCCCATCAACTTGTATTTGTAGCTGGGATTCTTAGCCCCAATGTGCATTACTTTGCACTTGGCCACATTGAACCGCATCTGCCACGTTGACGCCCACTCACCCAGCCTCAACAGATCCCTTTGGAGTTCCTCACAATCCTCTCTGGTTCTCACCACCCTGAACAATTTAGTGTCATCCGCAAACTTGGCCACTTCACTGCTCACTCCGAACTCTAAATCATTTATGAACAAGTTAAAAAGCATGGGACCCAGTACCGAGCCCTGCGGCACCCCACTGCTTACCGTCCTCCACTGCGAAGACTGCCCATTTATACTCACTCTCTGCTTCCTATCACTCAGCCAGTTTTTGATCCACAAGAGGACCTGTCCTTTTACTCCATGATTCTCAAGCTTTCTAAGGAGCCTTTGATGAGGAACTTTATCAAAAGCTTTCTGGAAGTCAAGGTAAACAACATCTATCGGGTCTCCTTTGTCCACTAAGAAGATGATATTGGATTTATATCCCGCCCTCCACTCTGAAGAGTCTCAGAGCAGCTCATAATCTCCTTTACCTTCCTCCCCCACAGCAGACACCCTGTGAGGTGAGTGGGGCTGGAGAGGGCTCTCACAGCAGCTGCCCTTTCAAGGACAACTCTGCGAGAGCTATGGCTGACCCAAGGCCATGCTAGCAGGTGCAAGTGGAGGAGTGGGGGATCAAACCCGGTTCTCCCAGATAAGAGTCTGCCCTTTCAAGGGCAACCTCTGCCAGAGCTATGGCTACCAAGGCCATTCCAGCACCTGCAAGTGGAGGAGTGGGGAATCAAACCCAGTTCTCCCAGATAAGAGTCTGCCCTTTCAAGGGCAACCTCTGCCAGAGCTATGGCTACCAAGGCCATGCTAGCAGGTGCAAGTGGAGGAGTGGGGAATCAAGCCCGGTTCTCCCAGATAAGAGTCCGCACACTTAACCACTACACCAAACTGGCTCTCCACACCAAATTGACTAACGGAAGGATCGTTAGCCTCTTAATTGAAAACCTCAATCAAAACAAACGCACAGACCACACCAATTAAGTCCCAGAGGAGCGACTGTGTTAAGTCTGATGCTGCAAAAAATATCAACCAGCAGTTTTGTGGCTCTTTCAAGATAAGCAAACTTTTATTCAAGCGGAAGTTGCTGGGGATTCTCTCTCTCACACACAAGGTAAACCTGGTCTGGATTTACAATGCGCATCTGTTGAATCGAGCTCCAATCCACAAAAGCTTGCATTAGAATTTTTTAAAATTGTTCAAGATGCTGCAAGACTTCCAATCCTTTTTAGCCAATACAGAGCATCTTTGAAGACCCCCACGCCAGCTTGACTCCTGAAAATTTTGCTTATTCCTTTTCGCTCCAAAACTGGCAGCTTTCATCAGTGATTTCTTCCCTCCCTTGTCAAAAGTTTTGGAGAGAAATGTCTGGGGCTGGGCCAGGTCAGAGACTGGAGATGCTAAAGCAAGGTCAGTACAGATGCTCTTAAAAGCCACAAGAGCCCATGAAGATGCTTCGTAGTGAATCACAGGCCACGGGTCCAGCAACTGCTGTGGCTCCCTGCACTTCCTGGTTCACGGAACCTTTCAGAGGGAGAGTGAATACAATGTGAAACTTGCTGCCAGAGGAGGTGGTGATGGCCGCAGGCCTAGATAGCTTTAGAAGTTCAGACGAATTTGCAGAGTAGAGGTATATCAAGGGCTCCTAGCCGTGATGACTAAAGGGATCCTTCACGTTCAGAAGCAGTCAGCCTCTGAATCCCAGAGCCGGGAGGCAACATCACGGGAAGGCTTTGGCCTCTCTGGACCTCCAGAGGAACTGGCAGGCCACTGTGTGAGACAAGATGCTGGATTCAATAGACCACTGGTCTGATCCAGCAGGGCTCTTCTTACTTTCTTAGGAAGGTCTCAGCCTCTGTGCCCTGTTGTTGGCCCTCCAGAGGAACTGGACCACAGGATGCTGGATTCAATAGACCACTGGTCTGATCCAGCAGGGTTCTACTGATGGTCTTATGTTAGCCTCAGTCTCTCGGCCCTGTTGTTGGCCCTCCAGAGGAACTAGATGGCTGCTCTGTGAGACAGAATGCTGGGTCAGATGGACGGGCTGTTCGTCTGATCCAGCAAGACTGTTCTTATCATTTTCTCAGGGGAAGGCCTCAGCCTCTCTGCCCTGTCGCTGGCCCTTCAGAGGAACTGGTTGGATACTGTGTGAGACAGGAGGCTGGATTAGATGGACCACTAGTCTGATCCAGTAGGGTTCTTCTGTTGCTTTCATGAAACGCTGGTGACCGAAACCTGGGGCCTTCTGCATGCCAAGCAACTAGTTACCGGACAGCAAGAGCCCTAAATGTTCATTAGACTGCAAAATGTTGAGTAAGACCCTTGCAGCCATGAACTTATGAAGCTGCCTTATACTGAATCAGACCTTCGGTCCATCAAAGTCAGTATTGTCTCTTCAGACTGGCAGCAGCTCTCCAGGGTCTCAAGCTGAGGTTTTTCACGCCTATTTGCCTGGACCCTTCTTAGTTGGAGATGCCGGGGATTGAACCTGGAACCTTCTGCTTACCATCTTTCTCAATGTGCTCTCCTCTGACCAGGAGGGTTCTGGGTAGAGAATCGCCCTTCCCAACACTCCCTTTAACTGACGATACTGAACTTGGGATTCTCCACATGCAACGGGTATGGATCTGGTCCCCTCTTCCTTCCCGGAGTCACAGAGCCCCTTCTTCCTTCCCCCTACCTCAATCTCCTCAATGGTGTGGACGATGAACATGTCTTGCAGGTCCTCCATGGCGCTCTCCATCCAGTTGTTGAAGGGCGCTGCCCTCTTGGCGTATTCCAGGTGGAGCTGGTCTATGGTCTCCAGCTGTTTCTCTGTTTTCTGCACGGAAGACACAATAAGGTGGGTGGGATCAGGGCCCCCTCACCACAGGCCTCGCTACCCACCCACCCACCAAGGCAAGAAATGGGTGCGTTCAGAAGCGTGGCTCACCTCCAACATCTCCCTCCGGGTGTGGGTCAAGGACCCCAGGGAATCCCACTGGTCGCAGATCTTCTGGCACCGGGCGTTCACGCTAGGGGAGTCGTAGTAATCCAGCTCGCTGTGGGACAGAGGAGAAAAGTTACTCAGAAGCAGAATGGAGTTGAGATCTCAGTAGCCTTGCCTTTCTGTGGTCTCCTTCATGGCTGCATCGCCGGAATGGCGGAATTGCAGTAGCTAATTCCCTGCTTGGGGACAGATAAACACAATCTGAATTTGGGGGGGTTTCACTGCTGGGATTATGCAGTGAGTGTGGGCAGGGCAGGGGCTTGTGTGAGGCACATTTTATTCCCTCTGCTCTCTCAAGATGTCATCCCTTCTCTAAGCATCCGGGCGTGCTGGAAATGCAACTGAAAAGCTGGCCTCCTAGGTCAGCCACACGAACGGGCCAGGTTCTATTCTCCCTGATGGAGCTAGGGCTACAGTAAGGCATCAGAGAGAAGGAAGTCCTTCTTCACCCAAAGGGAATTCACTGCCACAGGAGGTGGCAGTGGCTACAAGCATAGCCAGCTTCAAGAGGGGACTGGATAAGCGTGTGGTGCAGAGGCCCATCAGTGCCTATTAGCCACAGCTTATTGTTGGAACTCTCTGTCTGGGGCAGTGATGCTCTGTATTCTTGGTGCTTGGGAGGGGTACAGTGGGAGGGCTTCTAGCCGCACTGGTGGACCTCCTGATGGCACCTGGGTTTTTTTGGCCACTGTGTGACACGGAGTGTTGGACTGGATGGACCATTGGCCTGATCCAACATGACCTCTCTTACATTCTTATGTCTGGGGTAGTGATGCTCTGCATTCTTGGTGCTTGGGGGGGCACAGTGGGAGGGCTTCTAGTGTCCTGGCCCCACTGGTGCACCTCCTGATGGCACCTGTGGGTTTTGGCCACTGTGTGACACAGAGTGTTGGGCTGGATGGGCCATTGGCCTGATCCAAGATGGCTTCTCTTATGTTCTTATGTGACACAGAGTGTTGGGCTGGATGGGCCACTGGCCTGATCCAACATGGCTTCTCTTATGTTCTTATCCCAGCCCCGTGTGCATGCACATCTGTAAAAAAAAAAAAAAACCTAGAGAAATCTCAGTGGTCTCAGCAGCAGGTGTTCCAACACAAGCTGGCGCTTCCGTCTTTTGCCATCTTGCTTCCCCACCAGCCAAAAGGTAACATGGGACAGGTCAAAAGCACTATCCAGTGCTTTTGCAATCACTTGGGAGTCTCCCATCTGCTGGGCTGCTACCCACAAAGCAGCTACCCGTGACTGCAGCCCAGCTGAAATAAAACACCAAGTGAGCACGAGGCCCTACAGGAAAGCGGTTTTGCTCCAGTGGTGCTTAGAGTTAGATCGTTAGTTCGGAAACCGATCCGTGCCACCAGCACGGCAGTGGCAGCTCTCCGCCACCAGAGGGCACTGCTGTCTTCTTAACACAAGACCGGTGGCCCAAGAAGCTAGAGGGACAGGGGTGTCCCTTCCACCTGAATCTCACGGGAGGGGGTTCTGTTTGGGGAGGGGGGCAGCCCTCATAGCCCCATCAGCAAGCCCTGAATGCAAAGTTTTAAAGCCAGACTGCACGCTGCTGCATGTGCAGGATCTAGTGGCAGGGAGAGCCAGGATACATGCCAACCAAAATAGCTTGGGAGGAGACAGAACAGCAAAACTACAGCTGAAAGGGAGAGGGACCCATCTCCTCTCCCCCCACCCCGCAGCCAGAAACTGTGGCTGAACTGCCCAGATCCAAGAAGCAGCAAGATGTCGGGGGTGGGGCAACATGGCTCCCACTGGCTGTCAAACTTTGCCTTGCTATTGTGGAAGAACAAAACAGGAGCTGACTGCACCGTTAAGACCAACTGAGTTTTATTCAGAACGTAAGCTTTCGTGCGCTCTCTAAGCACGCTTCATCAGGCGAGGAATCCGGCACAGTAAGCAGAGCCACACACAGCTGGTAGGCGATGGCTCAGAATGTAAAATGGTACAGATTTAAGTTCCAATGACAGAACAGTAAAATCATCTGGTAGGCAGTGGTTTAGAATGTAAAAGTTGGTCTTAAAGGCGCAATGGACTCCTATTTTGTTCTACTACTTCAGACCAACACGGCTGGCTACTTGGATCTTGCTATTGTGGAGTTATCGCAGGCCCCGGTGGTGGCGCGCCATCTCCATGAAGTCATCCTCCCGACCGCATGCACACCCCTTTCCCAGCGCAGCCTCTGCCTTCCCCAGTCAGGGGAATAACGGTCTCCATTCATGGCGGGGCTCTGCCCTGGTCTCTGTGTGTGTACTAATTGTGTGCGAGTTTATCCGAGCGAGGGGAGGCCAAAAAAAAGAAAAAGTGGTTCGCGGCAAACTCTTACAATAACCGTATTCTAAGCCAGGCGAACTGGGAAGAAGGGAGAGAACAATAGGGGCACTGTGCGTTTCGGGGGGGGGTGTTGGGGAAGGGAGGGGGGGCTCCTCTGAGAAACATCTCCTAAAGAGAGGTGATCCCCGGCGGAGCCTGCATGAGAGCCAAAGATCTGCTGGAAAGAGACCGTGACAGAAAAGCTATTTTCGGCCTGCCCAAAATACTGCACGGCCTCGGGTTGCGTCAGAGATCCGCTTCGAGGTAAGCCCAAATCTCTCTCTCTCTCTCTCTCACACACACACACGTGTGTGTGGGCTGAGATGGGAAGCCCACCAGGCAGGCTTCCTTAAAGGATGCAGCGATCACAACCTTGTAACCTCAGTGGCCCCATGGAAGGGCCAGGACGGGGAAAGCGCTGTTGGGTTTGGGAACTCCAGGTGGGGAGGGAAGAAAAAGGGCTGTAGGAGCGTGGTGGGCTCTTCCTGCTCACGAGGAGTCCTTTCCAGGGTTACGGATGGCTGATGTCCCGAGACCCAGCTGCTTCCCAATGTAATATTTTGGGGGAAAGGGGGGGGGGAGAATTGGTGCAAACAGGAAGTGCAAAGTTTCACGATTTACATCTAGAGCAGGAGTGGCCACACTGTGGCTCAGAAGTCACATGTGGCTCTTTCACACATATCGTGCGGCTCTCAACGCCCCCACCGCCACGTTATCTGACTTGGAGAAGACATTTCTTTCTTTAAATCACTTCTCCAAGCCAGCTGGCAGCTTGGGGAATGCACTTAAAGTTAAAGCTGCATTCTTTCTACCTCTCCTTCCCTCCCTCCCTTCTCTCAAACATCTGACATTCATGTCTTGTGGCTCTCAAACATCGGATGTTTATTCTACCTGGCTCTTACGTTAGGCAGGTTTGGCCACCCCTGACCTAGAGCAATACTTTGGATTGGGCTGGCTGACACCCTCAGATTAACAGCCTTTTCTGGACTGCACCTCTGTAGTGTGGGGAGGGAAATACCCCCCGCCCCACCCCCCAGCCAGCTTTTCAATACTGACTTAGAAGATCAGTGGCTGGAGAAAGCCAGTATCTGAGGTTTGGAGTATCTCTACCCCAGCGCTTAGCAACAAACACATGAAGCTGCCTTATCCACAGTCACGCTATTGGTCCATTGCGGTGAGTATTGCCCACACAGACTGGCAGCTGCCCTCCAGAGGTTTTTCACAACACCTTCTGCCTGGTCCTTTTTAAAACTGGAGATGCCGGGGATTGAACCTGGGGACCTTCTGCATGTTGAGCAGGTGCTTTACCACTGACCCAGTCTTTGCAGCGACTGACGTGTACGCGTGGAGGGACAGGGCTGCCCGGCAGAGCTCCCGGCACCCACAAACTACAATTCCCAGGATTCTTCGCTGCACCGACTATTATGAGCACAAACAACCGCCACAAATGCTCCTCCTCCCCCCCTCCCGCCCCGAGAGGAAGCTGTTTCCCAGAACAAGCCCGGCGGGCGACCCCTACTTGAGTTCCTGAGCGATGGCCGCTATCTGCTCCACACGGTCTTGGTGGGCCGCCAGGTCGCTCTCGAAGGCCTCGTGCTTCCGGATCAGGGCCTTGATGTCTGACAGGGTGGCCGTCTCGTAGTCCTTCTGCCTCAGCATGGCCTCTTTTCCTGCGGAGGAGGGGGGGGGGAAGAGGGAGGGAGTTTGTAACAGGGCCGCGAGGAGCAGGGGGGGCTGGCAGGCTAGGAAGGCCTTGGGTCATGCTACTCCTAGCCCCCTGCTCGCCCAGCAGCCAGGGCTAAACTTTGGGGTTATGGAACCAATACGGAGTGGCTCAAATACTTGTGCAAATCCAGCAGCAGAAGCAGCCAGAGGGAGCGCCCTCACTGGCATGTTTTACACACACACCCGGCATCATGCTGCCCTCTTGTGCCACTGTTTGCTTCTAGTTTCTCCATGCCAGAGGGCGCCATGGTGGGATGCTCTGATACGGATGGTACCTTTCTGTCTCTCCCCCCCCCCCCCTTCACAGCCATTCACAGGAGTTTTTCTGGAGATCTCTCTTAGCCTGAACCAACTGTGGCTTGTAACTTCCCTCTGCCTCCCCACACCTCAGAAACTTTTGAGCACTACTCCTGGAAAGCACGCTCATCTGTCCAAAAGAGTGCCATTTGGAACACACACCCCAGCCCTCCATTCTTAAACCCTGGTGACTAAATGAAACCTCCACACTCAGAGGCAGTCAATCTGTGAATACCAGAGCCAGGAGGCAACATCAGGGGAAGGTCTCAGCCTCTCTGCCCTGTTGCTGGCTCTCCGGAGGAACTCACTGGTTTCTGTGTGAGACAGGAGGCTGCACCAGATAGACCCTCATTGGCCTGTCCAGAAGGGCTCTTGTTAGATTCTTATGAGGGCCTCAGCCTCTATGTCCCGTTGTCTGTCCTCCAGAGTAACTGGTTGGCCACCGTATGAGTTAGGGTGCTAGACCAAATGGACCACTGGTCTCATCCAGCAGAGCTGATGCTCTTACGAAGGCCTTGGCCTCTGTGCCCTGCTGTTCGCCCTCCAGAGGAACTGGCTGGCCACTGTGTGAGTCAGGATGCTGGACTAGACACACCAGCAGGGCCCTTTTCGCTTCCTTATGAAGGCCTCAGCCTCTCTGCCCTGTTGCTGGCCATCCAGAGGAACTGGTTGGCCACTGTGTGAGGCAGGATGCTGGACTAGAGGGACCACTGGGCTGATCCAGCAGGGCTCTTCTGATGTTCTTAGGAAGGGCTTGGCCTCTTTGCCCTGTTGTTGGCTCTCCAGAGGAACTGGTTGGCCACTGCGGGAGACAGGAGGCTGGACTAGAGGGACCACTGGGCTGATCCAGCAGGGCTCTTCTGATGTTCTTATGAAGGCCTCAGCCTCTCTGCCCTGTTGTTCGCCCTCCAGAGGGACTGGTTGGCCACTGTGTCAGACAGGATGCTGGACTAGATGGACCACTGGTCTCACTCAGCAAGGCTCTTCTCTTCTTAGCCAGCTGTGACAACTGCTGACAAAACCCAGTCTTTCCAAAAGGCAGATTATTTTCTTTAAAAAGCCCCAGAAGTGCCAGGGCACATTTCAGAGTGGCACAATGAGTGTTTCTGGAAATGGACCGCTCCAGTCACCCCCACCCCTCCTCTGAGTGGTTTCACCCTTTCGCTTCCCACGGTCCTCAGCTGACAGGGACCTCCCCCTAACAGCTGGTCAGCAGCCTTGTGCTCCGGAATCCTCTGTGCAGCTTCCACTGCTTCCCTTTCGAACAGAAGCCAGACGCAGAAAGACACTGCTGGCTCCCCCCGCCCCCCTGCACAGGAAACCAGAGAATCGCCTGCTGCCAATCTATTCCTCAAGGGGGAGCTCTCTGCTCCGGGGCAGGGCTCAGTTGGCTCTGCGTCCCACCCGACCCTCTAAGCCCCAGGGCTGAGCCAACCGCTGTGGCTAGCCACCTTGGCGCACGGCTGGAGTTTGTGTGCTAATTCAAAAGCTATTTGTGTTTGGGATCTGGAAAAAAAAGAAAGAAAGAAAACGGGCTGGCGTTTTGGAAAACCGCTCTTCTGTTCCCATCAGCTGTTCCCCGGGACACGATCGGCTTGGGAAATCCAGACCTTGGCTGTCGGCCAAGCGGCATGAGTGTGGTTTGGGCAGAGCGGCCTCGTGCTTTGGCTGAAGCGTCTCCTGGCAAAGTTAAACTCTCACACTACCTCCATCAATAGTGCCCTCGACCCTTCAGAGCGAAAAGACCCCCAACGCAGCATCAATTAACCCACTAATGATCAGGCACCGACATCTTTCCGGGGAGTAAAACAGACATGCGAATGGATTTTCCTGTTTGCGTTGCAGCCGACAGGCCAAAGGGAAACCCCTCCTTTGTTTGGAGAGCAAGGTCTGATCGCTGAGTCCTGGGCTTCCGTCCTGAAAACTCTAACTACGGAGTAAGCCCCACTGTACTTCTGGGAACAAAGCAGTAGACAAGTGCACCTTTAAGACACTAGAGGGACCATGCCCTCTCTTTAAACTAGCGAAGTCAGAATTGATTTATGGCACCTCGCACCTACGACAGCAGTCTGCTTTTTATCACCCTCCAGTGTTTTTTCAGCCCTGTTTTGTCCCAACACTAACGAACACAGATCCCTATTTGTGATTCTTTTAATCTGCTAAAAACATTCCCATGATTCCACACTGCCCACTTATATTAAGTATGGCTGCTTGCCATTCCCATTTTGTCTGATGAAGTCTGCTTAAGAGCATACGAAAGCTGACATTCTGAATAAAACTTAGTTGGTCTTAAAAGGTGCGCTTGTCTACTGCTTTGTTCTACCTGCTTCAGACCAACACGGCTGCCTACTGGGATCTATGTACTTCTGGGAGTACGTGTTTAAAGAGTATACTGCTGATAGGCTAGGCCAGGGATGTCAAACATGTAGCCCGGGGGCTGTTGTCTGAGAGCTTTTAAGTGGAGATACTGTTGGGGATTGAACCTGGCACCTTTCAGCATGCAAAGCAGCTGCCCTACCACCCTTCCAAGGTCTGCCCCCAAGTGTTGAACCCTTGCTCTATGCCGCTCTCAATCCATGCCCAGAAGAAGGGTTTCCAAACCAAAAGAATTATGTCCACAAAGTGAGCAAGGAAGCTGGCCTACGGAAGTATTGCTGGGACAGAAATTATCCTACTTGACATAGAGCATGAACAGTATAGGCAGAGAAAGGGAAAATAAAATCAAGCTGCTAGACCCCGTGAACTTCAGAAATCTTTCAGCAATCCAGAACTGGTTCCTGCAGACTGCCACAGGCAGCAAAGCCAATTCTGATCTGCGTAAGATGTGGGGCTCTCAACAGTCTCAGAGGTGTCAAACTAATTTGTTGCGAGGGCCAGTTCTGACCTAAACGCCACTTTGTCAATGTAATGCCAGATACCCTAAACTTTATAAAGGACACAGGCAAATCCAATTACATAACAAGCTGAAAACATTAACACTCTTGGCAGTATTTCCTGACAGTATCTCCCTCGTGCCTGCCTTCCCAAATCCATCGCCTACTACAGGGACAGTAGAGAGCAGGGGTGTCCAAACTGTGCCTCTTTCACACATATTGTACAGCTCTCGAAGCCCCACCACCACCCCGTTGGCCGGCTTAGAGAAGGCATTTCTCTTTTTAAATCACTTCTCCAAGACAAGCCAGCCAGCGGCTTGGAGAATGCTTTAAAGTTAAAGTTGCTTTCTTCCCACCTCTTTCTCCCCTCAGACATATGGCATTTGTGTTTTTGTGGCTCTCAGACATCTGACATTTATCCTATGTGGCTCTTACGTTAAGCAAGTTTGGCCACCCCTGGTATAGAGGGACATCATACAGCCTTTGCTATCTGGCAATTTAGGTAATGATGACCAGCTGCTCACGGGCCAGATAAGATCCTTGGATGGGGAAGTCCTGGCCTGCGTGGGCTGTTATGTTTGACACCAGTGGTCTAGAAGCTTGATTTCTTTCTTCTTTTCTTAAAGCCGCTTACAATTCTGACTGTGTAAGTTCTCAAGCCTTGGCTGCACAAGGCATCTGAACTCTGATTTAGGAAATGGGGTTTGGGGCTAGGAAGACCGGCTGCAGCGGAGGGCCGTTTTGGGCTATGAGAGGTTAACATCCCCTGTCAGCTGTTAATGGGAGAGGGCATGATGGCACAGCTTGTCTAACTTCCAAGGCGGAGCTCTTCAGGAGGGTGTTTCTAGCTCCAAATGAGTTTGCTCTGCTCCGTCCTCCCCCCACCCCGCACAAGAGTAGTTCAAAGAGAGGCTGTGCCTTCCATGGCAACCGCCTGCTTGCTTTGATGGATGACACCATGGGGAAGGCAAAGGGGATGGGGGGGGGGGAGAAGAACAGTGGCCTCAGAGAAAGGAATTTAAGAACGCTTATCTGACAGGAAGCTGCAAGGAGGAGGATTTTTAAAAAACCCAAACCTTTTTCCTGCTTGGAAAGAGCTAAAATAAGGCCTCCTCAACTCCTCCCTTCAGAAAACAAAACCACAACACAGGAATTCAACACAGCGAGGAGAAGGCCTTGGGGGAAGAGGGAGAGAGCTCTGTGGTCACACTACGATGTCTTGTTTAAACTGAGCTGCTACCTGTGCGAAACCTGCTGCAGAAAAAAACTTCTCCACTTGCACCTGCTAGCATGGCCTTGGGTCAGCCATAGCTCTGGCAGAGGTTGTCCTTGAAAGGGCAGACTCTTATCTGGGAGAACCAGGTTTGATTCCCCACTCCCACACTTGCAGCTGCTGTGAGAGCCCTCTCAGCCCCACCCACCTGAAAGGGTGTCTGTTGTGTGGGAGGAAGGGAAAGGAGATTGTAGGGCACTCTGAGACTCTTCAGAGTGGAGGGCGGGATATAAATCCAATATCTTCACCTACCTCACAGGATGTCTGTTGTGGGGGAGGAAGGGAAAGGAGATTGTGAGCTGCTCTGAGACTCTTTGGAGTGGAGGGCGGGATATAAATCCAATATCTTCACCTACCTCACAGGGTGTCTGTTGTGGGGGAGGAAGGGAAAGGAGATTGTGAGCCGCTCTGAGACTCTTCGGAGTGGAGGGCGGGATATAAATCCAATATCATCATCATCTTCTTCAAGCGACAGACCAGCGGTTTTCCAGGGATGGGGGCCCTTGCAGGACTCCCCGGGTGGAAAAGAGGGCTCACTCACCTTCGGTCCAGGACTCGTGGATGGACGCCTTCTGCCTGAACTTCTCCGCCAGGTGGTCCAGCCTCTCCAGCCGCCGGATCTCATTCAGCAGCCATTCTTCATAGCCTTTCTCTGCCTGCTCCAAGTGGGACCAGCCATTGTTGATGTCCTGGGGAAGAGACCGGAGGGGGGTGGGGCTGGTGAAACTTACTCGGAAGGGCTCTCAAACAAGTAGGCTAGTGTGCGGGACTCAGTGCCACTGGGAGTAGTGCTAGTTGCAGGCCTGAGTGGGTTTGAAATGAGACAGATTCACAGGCTGTCGATCCAGCTGAGGGTTTCAGTCACAAGAGCTTAATGGAACTCCCAGGTGTCCGGAGGAAGCACACCCCTGCCTGACCAACAGGGGGAGACAATGGGACTCTGTGGAGAGGCATTGCCTGATTCAACAGGACTTGCATTAAGACGCTTAGAAGTGCCGAGTGCACATTTAAAAGGTTGCATTTACAAAATTTAATTTTTTTTAATCTATACCCCGCCCTATCCTGCAAGTGGGCTCAGGGCAGCTCACAGCAGTAAAAACAAGGAAGGAAAGGTCCCTTGTGCAAGCACCGGTCGTTTCCGACTCTGGGGTGACGTTGCAAACATCAGAATTAAAACATCATAAAACAGTTTCAATAGTCAGAACAGCATATTCAGAACAGACGCTATTTCAGGTATAAGCGGCAAACATATAACACCACGTATGGCCAATGACTGTCAGCTCTATAAGCACCATGAGGAGAAGAAGAATTGCAGATTTATACCCCGCCCTTCTCTCTGAATCAGAGACTCAGAGTGGCTTACAATCTCTTTTATCTTCCTCCCCCACAACAGACACCCTGTGAGGTGGGTGGGGCTGAGAGAGCTCTCCCAGAAGCTGCCCTTTCAAGGACAACCTCTGCCAGAGCTATGGCTGACCTAAGGCCATTCCAGCAGCTGCAAGTGGAGGAGTGGGGGAATCAAACCCAGTTCTCCCAGATAAGAGTCTGCCCTTTCAAGGACAGCCTCTGCCAGAGCTATGGCTGACCCAAGGCCATTCCAGCAGCTGCAAGTGGAGGAGTGGGGAATCAAACCCGGTTCTCCCAGATGAGAGTCTGCCCTTTCAAGGACAACCTCTGCCAGAGCTATGGCTGACCCGAGGCCATTCCAGCAGGTGCGAGTGGGGGAATCAAACCTGGTTCTCCCAGATGAGAGTCCACGGACCTAACCACTACACCAAACTGGCTCTCTCTGAGTATAAAAGGGTGGGGGGAAGTGATGGCATTCAAAGGGACGCCTGGTGGAAGAGCTCCGTCTTGCAAGCCCTGCAGAACTTTGACAAGTCCCGCAAGGCTCGAATCTCCAAGGGGGGCTCATTCCACCAAGTAGGGGCCCGGACCGAAAAGGCCCTGGCCCTTGTTGAAACCAGTCAGGCATCCTTAGGCCCGGGGACTGCGAGCAGATGTTCTGAGGTAGACTTCAGAGCCTGGGAGGGCTCATATGGGGAGAATAATAACATCTAATCACTTTGAAATTTAAAAAGGGGCGGGGGGGGCACAGAAAACCAAAAACCCCAAGAAATGAAAGCACATTCCGGTAAAGGTTTTAATGGCTTTTCTTCGAAATGGTTTCAGTGGCCACAAAGAAGGGGTGGCACCCCACTATACATGCATGGGAGGGAGAAGAGAAACCGCAGAGGATTCCTAATGGCTTTTTCTTACAAGCCGTTCCCCCCCCCCCCCGCTCCACACACACACACACACACACACACACACACACACACACAGACGGCAGAGAGTCTCCCACAGGACTTCTGCAACTCCCCACAGACGCCTACAGCTCCGTTTGCTCACCCACTGCCCCAGGCTTTGTGCAGAGATGCAAAGAAGGGGGCTCTAAGTCAGCAGCTACCCTACCCCGCCATCCCACCACAGTTCGGTCCCATGGCCCTAGAGAGCAAAGACTGCTGCAGTCTTCTTGATGGACAACAGAAATTCAACCACGTTGGCCATAAACTAACCCCACTCTCCTCCGAGATTCAGGTTACCGATAAGACACCTTTGTGACAGCACGTTTCCAGCGCTTTGCATATCTGTTGGTCACAGCAGCCTTGTAAGGCAGACCAGTACTCAACACCTATTCCTCTTCCTGCCTATCTATGGGGCCGCCTTTCTCTGCATGTTCCCCAGAGAGCACTGTGTTCAGGGACACAAAACCTACTGTCCATCCCCGGATCAAAGGAAGCTAGGCTGTGTTCCACACGGGCCAGGGCCTTGTCGGTGGCAGCACCAGAAATGTGGAATGCCCTCCCCGAGGCCATAATAGGCCCTTTGGGATCTTTCTCAATTCCACAGGGCCTGCAAAACTGAACTATTCTGACAGGCCTTCAACATCTAAACCGGAAGAGAACTACCACCTCGCACCGCTGAGGAGCTACAAATAACAGAACTAACAGCAAAAAAGAAAGATCCCGCCATGTAAAAAGGTAAAAAGTAAAGGTAGTCCCCTGTGCAAGCACCACTCATTTCCAACTCTGGGGTGACGTTGCTTTCATGTCTCCACAGCAGACATTTTACGGGGTGGTTTGCCATTGCCTTCCCCAGTCATCTACGCTTTCCCCCCAGCAAGCTGGGTACTCATTTTACTGACCTCGGAAGGATGGAAGGCTGAGTCAACCTTGAGCCGGCTAACTGAACCCAGCTTCCGCCGGGATCGAACTCAGGTCGTGAGCAGAGGGCTCGGACTGCAGTACTGGCAGCTTTCCCGCTCTGCGCCACGGGGCTCAAAGTTGCACAGCACCACAAAATGTTTTAATTGTATTTTAATGGTTTTAAATTGTGTTATAGAACTGGCCGTTCGCCACCCTGAGCCCCCTTGCGGAGAGGGCAGGATAAAAATTTAAACAAACAAAATAAATTTGAAGATGAGGATGAGGACAGAAAGCACGTCCGGGACTCGGCTCAGCACGTGAACCTTCTGCACTTCTCCCGTCTGCCTCTTGAGTTCTGCTCTCTGCAATCAGAACCGATTCCTGAACTGACCCCCTGCTCCAACGGGTTCCTCATCTTGCCCCAGAAACTCCACACACACACACACACACACCCTGGCTCTGCCTTGACCCACCCTTGCCGGAAACTCACCGAGACCATTTTCCCCTCGGAGGGCATGAAGGCGGGCCGGTTGCTGAGCCGTAGCTTGGTCTGCAGCGTGTTGAAGTTGATCTCCAGCTGGCACTTCTCTTGCACCTTGGGGGGCTTGTGGACCCGCCGGTAGTCGCGGAAGTCCTCCAGCTTCTGCTGCATCTCTTGAATGGTCTTCTGGGGGACGCGGTTCTCCAGCCAGGGGATGGTGCGCTGAATCCACTCCAGCAGCTGCGGGGATGGGGCGCCAGGTCAGGTCGGGACAGGGCAAACAACATGAGGAGAAGACACAGTGTGCATGCCTTTGCGCAGGGCTTCTGACCGGCCGAAGCGATCCAGTTCCACCACGGAGCTGCACGGTTCGTGCTGGCAGTGCTCCGGACGCCTCTGGAGGGGTCTTAATCACTGCAATCTCTAACTACTCTACGGGACCCTGTTCTGAGAGGTTTTAATTGGTTGTTCTCAACATGTTTTATCAGACTGTAACCTTGTGTGCCAATATCAGTTCACCGTCAAACTATTTGCTTATCCGTTCAAACCTCCGTCCTCCCTTTTTGACGCTCTTGCTCAAAAGCCTTATCCAAAGCCCCACTGCGGCCATCACTGTGCAGGAGCTGCAGGTCCCTGTAACAATTCCCCACCCCCCAAGCCTTGGCCCACGAGTAGATGTCACTTCTGAAGCAGCTGGACAAAAAGCTCCCAGAGGTGGATGGTGGGTCCCACGCCACGATTCTCCTGCCTCTGTCCTAAGCAGTGTTCCCTCTAAGCTGCGTTAGCATGAGCTAGCTCACAGATTTTTCGCCTCCAGCTTACATATTTTTGTCTTAGCTCAGGAAGGATTGCCCCAGAGCACAATACTTTATACAGTAGCTCACCACTTTAATGCCAGTAGCTCACAAAGTAGAATTTTTGCTCACAAGACTCTGCAGGTTAGAGGGAACATTGGTCCTAAGAGCTGTAGAACGTGCCAACGTATCACTGCTGAGGAGGAGGCGAGAAGAGGGGGCAAATGGTGTGTGAACTTTGTCACAGCGGAGAGCATTAGGGTTAGTCTACAAGGACAGGTCATGCAATGGCACTGTTGCCTTTCTCTTACTGTTGGAACTCTGTCTGGGGCAAGTGATGCTCTGCATTCTTGGAGCTTGGGGGGCAAAGTGGAAGGGCTTCTAGGGTCCTGGCCCCACTGGTGGACTTTCTGATGGCACCTGGGTTTTTTGGCCACTGTGTGACACAGTGTTGGACTGGATGGGCCATTGGCCTAATCCAACATAGCTTTTTATGTTCTCTGTTCTCTGGCTGAGACCTCACTGTGTGTCTCCCTGGTGTTGCAGATCAGGCCCCACCCCCTTTCCATCGCCAACCCTCCTCCCTCACCACCACCATCACATGCAAACACTCACATCTGAAGCCAGCTTCTCATAGTCTTCCATCAGGTGCTCGTTTTCCTGGTTGACAGCCAGCACTTTGCAAATCCGGTTTGCAGCCGTCTCGGCCTGAAGACGAGGAAAAGAGAGAACGTATGACCCCAAGCGTTTAGGTCTGCGTGAAGCCGAGACGTGGCGTGGAAAAAAAAAGATAGGAAGAAAAGCTGCCTGGCACAACCCTACCAAGCGTAGCAACAGGCAGAGAGAGCTTTTTAGAAAAACCAAGCCGGTGGCAGGCTTCATCAGTCCTTGTGGCATGCCCAGAGACTGCACAGGCCTCATCCCCCTCCGCAATTCCCCCAAGGCACAGCAACCCGAGGGGTGGGGCGGCAGCTTGAACCTGCCTGTAGTGCAAAAGTTAACAGCCCGTCCTGGGGCAATAGCAGAAGAGGCAGGACCTTGATGGCTCTAGGCACAAAATTTTAGCTACCCTGACCCCATCGCACAGCTGAGCTGGCCCCCACAGATCCGTCTGGATAGCCAGATATATCCCTCGTTGCATCTCCTCCGTTTTGAGTACACGAGATCTCCTGGCTGTACACCCCGTCCTTCCCAGGGACTCGATCATTTCCTGATTCGGTTTGGATCTGGTGCATCTCACGCTAGTTCAGTTATTCTCTTTGCCATGCAATGAAGGTGTGTGTGTGTGTGGGGGGGGGCAGGGGGTCTTATCTGCTGCTCTTTACCGATTTCAAAGCACCCCCCCCCGGTTCCCTTCCTCTTGCCCTTTCCACACTTCTCTGGGATGTCAAACAGAAGCCTGTCACTCAGAACTTAACATTCTTTCAAACAGGGCTTTTTTTGTATCAGGAACTCCTTTGCATATTAGGCCACACACACCCTCACAGTAGGTCCTGTACGAAGAGCCCTGTAAGCTCTTGGAGGATAGGCTGCATCAGGGGTGTGTGGCCTAATATGCAAAGGAGTTCCTGATACAAAAAGCCCTGTTTTCAACTAAAGGAATTTTTTTGGGGGGTGGGTGGGGTCTCCAACAACAAAATATGGTCTCTTTCTCTGGCTTTCACACCCACCGCAGATGCCTTGTGTTCTGCCCCTCTGTAATACAAAGAAAATGGGGAGGGGGGGTGGAGAAGAGAGAAAAAACAGCACATGAAAGCCATGGGAGGGAAAAAGTGAAGAGTTCAAGTACCTTGCCAGGAGAACAGAGTCCAAGGGGAGGAGATGGAAGCCAAAACATCAACAGAAAAGGTGAAGAGGGTCTATAGAAGGACGGGGAAGAGGAAGAGAGTCACGGGGTAAATTGAGCTGCTAACAGAAACTGGATATGCAACTTTAAATTTTTGCTATTAGGAAAAAAAAATAAAAAAAGATGCTGCACACACTGAGATCTCGAACTACCTTGGTGATTCTTGTTGTGTTCTTTACGGCAGTGTGGGAGATATGAGTGTATATGAAAAGATAAAGAGCATCCTTACAGGTAAGAAGAGCCCACAGACAACTATAACTGCCCAGTGAAGAGCAAATTTGGAAGAGGTGGGAGAAAGGAGTCAATTTCAATTCTGTAGATCAGGGGTGTCAAACATGTGGCTCGGGGGCTGAATCTTTGTGTTTGTGTCCTTTATAAAGTTTATATCTCTGCTACCTAATCTTAAATAGGGACACACAAGGCCCGACAAGGTCTCATTTATGTCAGATTTGGCCCTCATAACAAAATGAGTTTGACAGCCCTGTCCTAAGGTATAGGAGCTCTGAAGGGGGCTGTTTTTTGAGGTAGAAGCACAAATTTTCAGCATAGCATATGGTGCTTCTTCTCAACCCCTTCCCCCAAGTTTAAAAAAGATTGGACCATGGGGTCCCATTCTATGCACCCCAAAAGAAGGTGCCCCCATCTCCCATTATTTCCAATGAAGGGAAGGTGGTCCCTTTAAATGTGTTGGCCAGAACTCCCTTTAGAGTTCCATCATGCTTGTCACAGCCTTATTCCTGGCTCCACCCTCAAGTCCCTAGATATTTCCCAAATCAGACCTGGCAACCCAACCAGTAAGGCTTTTAACTGACTACTCATTTGATTGGCTGCGCAGTTTTTTAAAATACTGCTTTGGCAGCACCTGCCAACACAAAGACCTACATTGTGTCACTGAAGTTCAACCGTGGCAATCTTCTCATGGTTGTTCTGTCTCCTGTGGCGGCCATTTTGTGGCAGCCATTTTGTTCCTGTGTGCACAGTGCTGTGTCAGAATTCCAAATGTGCCCTCAGGCTCAAAAAGGTCGGGTATTCCTGAGCTAAGGTATTAACCATTCATTTAAGAAAAACATCTCCAGAAATTGAAGTACATAATTAAGGTGAAAAAAACCAAAGGCTGCTCCAATCTCCCTCTACCGTTGTGGCCCCACTACCAGAAACAACCACTTTAACCCAGCTTAATGTTTTCTTGACATTAACTGGTAGTCCAAAATATTTTATTGTTTTAAAACCCACACACACACACACACACACACACACACACAAATGGAGTCTATTTCATCCCAGTGACTGATTAGTAAAGTGCAGGTGAGTGAACACAAATGAAAAACACGGGAATCGGCTATGACTAAGCCCTCAGGCTGCCAACTGGGCATGTTCGCACAGACAAGTTAAAAAAACAACACATGCAGTTTCTGCCCAAAATCCGGGAACACAAACACACAGAGACATGCTGGAAGCTGCAGAGCCGGCAGCCACAGCGAGGTGCCTAACAAACCCCAGCTGATAGAGAGGATGAGCCAGCTGAGCTCCCAAGGCCTGAAATCAGACACAAAAGGAAATTAAAGAGGATGATGGGGGAAAGGACTGGCAATGCTAGAAATTCACACACCAGCGCACACACACCCTTCAGTGCTCCCTCCCCCTCTCTGGGGCTGCCTGCTCGTGAACAGTGTGGATGCAAGCAAGTTTAGACTTTAGGGGAGGAAAGGAACCAGCCTCTGCAGCTGGAACAGGGAAAGAGGAATCACTAGCCCAGGCCGACACCAGCAGCACTATTTCCTGCCCATAAAGAATTTACACGTTAGGAGCCAATAAATTAACGCTGGGCTTTAATGGGAAACATACTGCGGCAGCTTGGTGGCAGAGCTATCCCATTCAGCGCCGCCCAAAGAGAAACACACACACACAAACACACACACAAAACACCCTGTTCCTCTCTCCCCTTTGCACAAACGAGGCTCTTTTGCCTTCTGGGCCTAGCAGCCGAAGCCAGATTCCAGGGCCCGTCAGCAGCCAGACCGCCGGCCATTAATTTTTTTAAAGGAAGGCATTCTCTTTGTAAAAGGTTTCCCGCTTCACTGTACAGTCTGACGTAGTGGAGAGACTTTGCCTGAAACTAGCAGCAGAATGCGGGTTTGTTAAAAGAGCAATAAGACCACGTCTGGTGTTTTTGCAGGATTTGGGAACGGAGCCTCAACTGCGAGATCAGAGGCCTGATCCTGGTGATCACACCAAGGAGTGGAGTAGGGTTGCCAAACCCCAGTAGGGGGCAGGGGATCCCCCGGTTTGGAGCTCCTCTCCCCACTTCTGGGTGGGTGGGGGAATGTCTGCTGGGCACTCCATCATACCCTATGGAGATCGGTTCCCATAGGGTATAATGAAGAATCGATCGGCAGGTATCAGGGGCTGGGGGCGAGGCTTGTTTTTTAGGTAGATGCACAAAATTTTATGCATAGCAACTGGCGCCTCTCCTCAAAACACCCCCCAGGTTTCAAAAAGATTGGACCAGGGGGTCCAATTCTATGAGCCCCAAAAGAAGGTGCCTCTATCCTTCATTATTTCCAATGAAGGGAAGGCATTTAAAAGGAATGTGATCGCTTTACATGTGATGGCCAGAACTCCCTTCGGAGTTCAGTTGTGCTTGTCGCACCCTTGCTCCTGGCTCCACCCCCAAAGTCTCCTGGCTCCACCCCAAAAGCCCCCAGGTGTTTCCTGAGTCAGACCTGGCAACCCTTGGGTGGAGGGATCAGCACACTGACGCAGTGCCACGTCTCCCTTCTAGGCACTGACGGAGAGCCTTACAAACCTGGGCTGCAGTTGGGCATGAATGCAATTTCCCCTGGGTTTTTGGGAGATGGAACTGGGGAAATCTGCCCAGCCCTCAATTCTTTCTCCGCAGAACTCCAGGCTCATTTCCTTCTTAACCTCCTGTAGCGTCCTACCCACCCTCCCCCAGACGACACTTCACATGCAAGGTGATTTCACGCATTTTTACTCCTCTCAATGTCTAAAGCAGTGGCTCAAGAGCCACGTCTCACTCTTTGAAGTGTCACTTCTGGTTCTTCTGTTCCTCAGCGCGGCATCTGCCCTAGATTTCAGAGAAGCAGGCAAGGCCCTTGCCTAGGGGGTCTTTCCAGATGGCAGGTGGTTTCCACCTTGAAACAGCCACTCACTGCCAAAGGGACAGGTAAGCTCCCTATGTTGCAGGCCAGAGATGGAGGTAAATGTAGCTCTTTTGGTTGACAGCAGTGTTCCCTCTAAGCTGAGTTAGCGTGAGCTAGCTCACATTTTTAGCCTCCAGATCACACATTTTTGCCTTAGCCCAGGAAGGATGGCCCCAGAGCACACTAATTTATGCGGAAGCTCATAACTTTAATGCCAGTAACTAACAACTTTAACACCAGCAGTTCACAAAGTACAATTTTTGCTCATAATTTTGCTCATACAGCTTAGAGGGAACACTGGTTGACAGTAATTGCAAATGAAGTTCTCTACAACTGAGGAAAGGAAAAGAAAGGTCCCCTGTGCAAGCACCAGTCGTTTCCGACTCTCGGGTGATGTTGCTTTCACGACGTTTACACGGCAGACTTTTTACGGGGTGGTTTGCCATTGCCTTCCCCAGTCATCTACACTTCCCCCCAGCAAGTTGGGTCCTTGTTTGACCTACCTCTGAAGGATGGAAGGCTGAGTCAACCTCGAGCCGGCTACCTGAAAACCCAGCTTCCGCCGGGGTTTGAACTCAGGTCATGAGCAGAGCTTAGGACTGCAGAACTGCAGCTTTAACACTCTGCGCCACAGGGCTCCTCCTACAACTGAGAGCCTGGAGCAATTCCAGATTAGCTGAGAAGATAAGGGGTGTAATCCTCCACATGGCACACACACAAAAAATCCAGGTACTAAGGCAACAGGTGATCTTCCCCTGTTACAATGCCCCCCCCCAACCCCCCCCCCCCAGAAAACAGTTCTAACATTTACAGGGATAGGAAAAACAGGAGCAGAAGGGGGTGCGAGAGAAAGGGGGGGCAGGGGGGCCTCACACCACCCAGCATGCCAGCGGAGAGGATGCTGGCCAGAGAAGTCAAGCAGCAGTTTGAATGGGGGAAACGATCTTGAATGAATTAAGCAGGATGCTGAAAGACAAGGAACCTGGCTGAGACGGAACGGAAGGGGGGCAGTGGAAGGAGGCATACAGGTACATGGTAGAGGGACAGATGAAGAGCTCTCAGGGATCAGCACGATAAAACGGGGCCAGGTGCGCTGGGTAAACTGGGGGCAGGGGGATCTGCACAGGCCCTGGCTGAGATTCCCCAACCCACACTTATAGGGAGAAGTCAACAGGGATGCTTTGGACCCGAAAGGGAAAACAGTTAAGAAGTCCTCTGGGTGCAACTCATAACGGGCCAAGCAAAAACAACATGATTCTACAACCCGCTCAATTCTAGGTGGTGAACATTCTAGGTGGTGGGCCTTCCATTCAGCTCCCTCACCTGTCAGAACCAAGCCCCAGAACCCATTTCTCATCGTCCCAGTTGTTAAAAAAGGAGTTCAACCCAGCACCTCTTTCTGACAGTCCTTTCGACTCATTCTGGATATGTTTGGAAACACAGGATGGGCCCTGCCTGGGACTAGGAAGTGGTACCAGACTAATATCTGGGAGACTCAAGTTCAAATCCCCATTCGGCTGCGGAAGCTCGTCGGGTGACCCTGGGCTGGTCACGCACACTGGCCTAACCTACCTCACAGGGTTGTTGTGATGATAAAATGCAGGAGAGAGAAGAACGTAAAATGCTTTGGGGTCTCACTGGGCAAAAGGCAGAATACAAAGGAAACAAACACACAAACAAACGAAGAAGTTCTGCACCAAGACAGGAAAGCCACCTTGAATCCTCGCTGGGGAGAAAGGAGGAGTATTAAAAGAAGCAAATAAATAAATATATTTGGGGAACTTGAGGAGAACGTGAAAGAGTGCAGCAACACTTCTCAATGGATTTGGCAAACGCCTCAGTGTTTAATCAAGAGTCCACTGAAAGTGGATTGCAAAGGCAGATTTTGCTCCTGGAGTGATCCAGCCCATTTTTATAGCCCTGTCCTTTCCTCTAAGTAACTCAAGATGGGGCACGTGACTCTCCTCTCCTCCATTAAGCCTCACAACCACCCCAAGAAGGAAAGCTGAGAAGGCACGACCAGCCTAAGGCCTCCAAAACCAGGTGGGGATTCGAACTTGATCCTCTCCAGTTCCTTCTGCAACCCCTAACACCACATGGATCGACCACTGAGAGGACAGCAAAGGTGTTGGCTTTCGTACGAAGTGTGAAACCCATCCACCCAGAGAAATCCCCCCCCCTCAACCCTCAGCTAAGGCCGGAGAATTTCCCCCCAACTCATGATGTAGATGATGCTGAGTGTTTAATTTGTTTTTTCTGGAAGTCACTTCAACTTTTGAGCAGGCTATTTATTTTTCACTTTTATTTATATTCCGTATTTTTCCTCAAGAGGGACCCCAAGCAGCTTCCATTGTTCTCCTCTTCTCCATTTTTTCCCTCACAACAACTCTGTGAGGGAGATTGGGCTGAGAGTACATAACAGGCCCAAGGTCAGTCCAGCGAGCTTCCATGGCAGGGTTCAAACTTGGGTCTCTCAGCTCCAAGTCTGACATTTTAACCATGCTGCTACCGAAGAGCGCAGCATATTTTTTTTTGTTTCTTATTTCTTAAAACGGAAGAGGTCTATGTGTCGTTCCAGAGAGATGCGGCCAGTAATGAAGGGTTCCGACATTTATGAGTGCCCCAGTCAGGGTTCCCTCTAAGCTGAATTACCGTGAGCTAACTCGCAGTTTTGTAACCTCTGGCTTATATTTTTTTTGTCTTAGCTCAGGAAAAATGGCCCCAGAGTAAACTACACCCACAGAACAGCGTAGGAAACATGTTAGTGGCAGCTTCGGTTAGTCAGACACCTTCACAACGCATCCGCAAAGCAGCATCCCCTCCGACCCAGCCAAAGCTCACCTTCTGAGCCCCAGAGAAAGCGTGATAGAAGCAGGAGACGTAGGTCATGATGGCTTTCTCATCAGGCCTCAGCGTGCCTACAATATCTGTGCAGGAAGGACAAGAGGGGGAGAGAGAGGAGAAAGGAGGCCAAGTCAAAAGCGCAAACGCAAGATACTTCCAGACCCTGCTCTGGCATGCAGCAGAGGAGGAAGGCAGCAACATCTATATATATATTTCACTTTGGACGGGGAGCCAAAGCTCAGCTGGAATGGGAGCTCCAAAACCCTTGTTAGCCCAGGCAAATATCTCAAGCTTTTTCTCAAAGATCTGCCCCAACTTTAATGCGCTATGTTTTAAGGGGTTGACATTAATCAACTTTCACAAGATTTGTTGGTAGGGCTGAGAACAAAGTGGCTTCAGTTTCAGTGTGTCACTACAATAGGAAAGGTACGGGAAATATGTTCAAGAGCTGTAGCTTCCCCCTTGTTCAAAATCAGTCTCCCAAACTTCCTTCAGCGCTGCAAATAAAACAGGCCGGGGGTGGGTTGGGCAGCTGTGTAAATTGTTCACTGAATTTGATAGGTGTTGAGTTTAATCTGTTAATCGATTCTCCAAAAAAAGGAAGGACGATAACTGGATAATTATTCTACCTGAAATACAGAGGCACACCGGTCACCCTGCGTGAAATACAGAGGCGCACCAGACACACTTTTAAGCATCACTTGGAGCCCTCGAAATAATTTGACTCAGAGGGACTGGTGTGTGGGAATGGGGATTGGATATGCTCTTTAGCCACACCCTGATCTAGCTGAGCTTTGGGTGTCCCATTTCCTAGCAGCTGCTGCCCCCTGCAAGAGACATCATGAGCGTGAGGAACACCGGAAAGAACAAGCTGTTATGGTGTAGGCTCGGTTGCTTCTGGTACCTTCTGTGCGCCAGAGAAGGCATGGTAGAAACTGGAGACATAGGTCATAATGGCCTTTTCGTCAGGACGGGCTGTGTTCACAATGTCTGAAAAGCGAACAATAAGCATTAAGGACTCCAGGAGGCAACATACTACGAAGGGGCCACCGGCTCGGAAGTCCTCCTGTAGGGAGAGAGTCATTCTGGGAAACGTTACATATGTGAGGATAAGTCACACATTCTAGGCAAGCAGAACTGGACGTCAACAGAAGTTAAGTCAGTGATCCCGAATGCCAAAGTTCAGGGCATCATTAAACTAACATGGGTCTTGGAGGCCACTGAATTCTCCCAACACCTGCTTTTTCTTCTGGGCTTCCAGCTGGGAAACTTTGGTTTTCTAACACAGTTTTAAACACATGCTGGTCACTTCTGGAAGGCTTTGGTGGGCTGCTTGGTTATTGGGGCTTTTTCCATTACAGGGGAAGGTCGGATAGAGAGGCCGGGTGAAGTCAGGGAGGCTATTGACGCCAACAACAAAGATGGAAGCAAGAAACAGGGACTTGCTAGCTTGTCCTCTTGAGTTTGCTATCTTATTTGCTGGCACAGCAAACCAAGGCAGGCAGCATTTGGGAGAGTGTGGTTTGATCCTCCTCTTGGATCCTTCCAAGCACACAGATAAAAGTTGGAAGAAATCCTCCTGAACCTTCCCCCTTGCGAAGCCTCTTACAGAGAATTGCTACTCACCACGAAAACTGGATACTAAGCTTGAGATGCCACGTTATGCTAAACGCACCACAGAAGAGAAAACCTCAGTCTGTAATGGCTGCCTGCATGCCAAAGAGGTAACTGGATCCTGCCAGTCCATTCTAATAATTCCCTTTCTCTGCAGGCCAGCGTTTAAACTAGCCAAATGGATCCAACCCAGAGTCCAACTGGTCTCAATATACTGGACTAACCGAATACTGTCCGAATAACAGTCCGAATTCTGGACTGGCTATTTTTAAGCAATGAAATTCTTGCCTCTTGGTGTCTTCGTTCTCAGAAAAGAAGTCAACTGTCAAATATTTACCAGCTGCCCATTTGGCTATTTCTAAAAGCAAAGAAATTCTTGCCTCTTGGTGTCCTGTTCTCAGAAAAGTAGTCAACTGCCAAATATTTACAAGCCGCCCATTTGGGCTGTGAGCATGCACTCAATGGAGCCCTGAGATAAGAATGGACCATGTATGACTTCAAACTTTATTATTTATTTATTATTAAAATTTATAGTTGAGTAGGATTGCTTTTTTCAAACATGGAAGAAGCAATCTCCTTGGAAACAGAAAATTAGAACTTCAGGAAGAAACCGAGCTGTGCTAGAACTTCAAGTTTTCTACTTTTTTTTTTTTAACTGCAGAGGGAACATTAAAAATGTGATCCTTTTCCTGAAGACTGAAATGGTACATCCCACTCTTCTATAACAGGACTCTACTACCTCCTCCATTTTCAGAACAGGAGGGTTGCTGGGGCAGAAGAAATGCAAATTATCTGGCTGAAGAGGAGTCTGCATTTGCAGGGGATCACAGGCTAAATAGAAGTCAGATTATTCTGGCCAAGGCTTTGGCTCCAAGTGTTTTCGGCTTGTACGAACTCAGACCCCGCTGATGGATAAAGGTATGAATGGTACTTCAAAGGCAAGAATGTGCTACATTAGAGCTCAAATGCAACTCAGCAGAAAGGAAGAAACCTTCTCCTGAAGCCAAGTCAAGGTCCCCAGGCCACGAAGATGGGAGAGATGCTCGAAGCTTACCTTCTGCATCCAACATCTTGGGAATGTCGAGGTATTTTTCTGCAACCTCAAAGGCATTGTTCAGATTTGTGACTGGGTCGTCCTGGAGGAAGGGAATTTGTCATTAAAAAGGCACCAAGCACAGCAATTGGCAATTCTGTCCCGCCAAACCCAGATCAAGGGAGGAGCTGAAGGCAACATCTCATCTCCACTCCACTAAAAGATGATGACGATATTGGATTTATATCACACCCTATACTCTGAATCTCAGAGTGGCTTACAATCTCCTTTTATCTTCTTCTCCCACAACAGACACCCTGTGAGGTAGGTGGGGCTGAGAGAGTTCTCACAGAAGCTGCCCTTCCAAGGACAACTCCTGTGAGAGCTATGGCTGAGCCAAGGCTATTCCAGCAGGTGCAAGTGGAGAAGTGGGGAATCAAACCTGGTTCTCCCAGATAAGAGTCCGTGCACTTAACCACTACACCAAACTGGCTCTTCAAAAAGCCAACCACATCTGAGATCCAATTCAAGTATTCAATTACTACTGAAAACTGTAGATGTGTGCCATGCTCTGCATAGCCACAGAAACACTTAAAAACTTTCCCTGTGGGTGTCTGACACCCTCCAGGAGGACAGGAAACACCCACGTTTTGGGTTGGCAAAAAAAAAAAAAGTGTCCGGTAAAACTCTACCCCCAGTATTTACATGTCCTTCTAACCACACAGAGCTGCAGCTGTGATTTCTGGCAACAGCCATACAAGAAATGGAACTTTTTAGACAGGCCATTACTGTGAGTCAGATCCTGCAAACCCGTTCCGCAAGCGGACACCCTGACCTCCTGTAAAAGCAGCCTTCCCCTGATGCTAAACTCTCAGAAGAGCATTTTGCATTCAGGAAATTCTCTATCTGCAAAGGGAAGTGCCTCTGCTAATGGAATGGATCCAACCTCATGAACTGAATAGTTCTTAACTACCCTGATGAATTCAAGACTCCAGGCTTTGTTCTGAACTCGACGCAAAAACATGGTTCTACTCTGATTTCAAACAGACTCCACTTCCTGAATGTTTCCTTGCATGCACAACTCTCTCCGTCCTGAAGCCAGCCACACAAGTTATGTGCATCTTATCGACGGAGGAATTCAAGCTGAGAGTCCATGACTCAGCCAGGGACACCAGACAAAACACCAGAGCAGGCAATATGGATTCATTGCCAGAGGCTGTTGTGATGGCCACGGGACTAAACAGCTTTAAAGGGGAATTAGATAAATTCACGGGGATATAAGTCTATCAAGGCCCACTAGTCATGGTGGCTGAGGAAAAGGAAAGGAAAGGTTCCCTGTGGAAGCACCAGTCGTTTCCGACTCTGGGGTGACGTTGCTTTCACAACGTTTTCACAGCAGACCTTTCTACGGGGTGGTTTGCCATTGCCTTCCCCGGTCATTACACTTTCCCCTCAGCAAGCTGGGTACTCATTTTACCGACCTCGGAAGGATAGAAGGCTGAGTCAACCTTGAGCCGGCTACCTGAACCAACTTCCACTGGAATCGAATTTAGGTCGTGAGCAGAGGGCTCCGACTGCAGTACTTGCAGCTTTACCACTCTGCGCCACGGGGCTCTATATGGTGGCTGAGGAGAACCTCTAATTTCAGAGGCACTAAACCTCAATCCCTGAGCCAGGAGGTAGCATAAAGGGAAGGCCTCGGTCTCTATGCCCTGTTGTTGGCCTTCCAGAGGAACTGATTAGTCTCTGCGTGAGACAGGATGCTGGACTACTGGCCTGATCCAGCAGGCCTGTTCTTATGTTCTTGTTAGGGGAAGGCCTTGGCCTCTCTGCCCTGTTGTTGCCCTTCCAGATTAGCCTCTGTGTGAGACAGGATGCTGGACTAGATGGACTACTGGCCTGATCCAGCAGGCCTGTTCTTGTTAGGGGAAGGCCTTGGCCTCTATGCCCTGTTGTCGGCCTTCCAGATTAGATGGACTACTGGCCTGATCCAGCAGGACTGTTCTTGTTAAGGGAAGGCCTCAGCCTCTTATAGCCTTTGCTGGCTGTTCAGAGGAACTGGCTGGCCACTACGTGAGACAGGACGCTGGACCAGATGGACCACTGGCCTGACCCAGCAGGGCTCTTCTGATGTTCTAATGTGGTGAACTACAAAAAGGCTTCCAGGATCTGCCGGATTCTGAGGGGCACTCATGCAAAACCGTATGCTGAGACAGAAGTTACCGTACCTTCCTGAGCTTGTCGTATTCGATCAGTTCTGGTCTGTGTCTGTGGATCAAGGCATTAAAAGCAAGGCCGTCTTTCCAGCTGTAAACAGAAGCCCAAAGATGCAGTTAGGTTAATCAGCTGCTGAGAAGAGAGAAAGAGGTGCTACAAGCATGCTTTAATAAGCTGTGAGACTGCTTCATACATTTGTATATTGGTTTCTGGGCCAAATGTATGAAATTTGGTATGAAATTTGGTATGAAATGCTTCATACATTTGTATATTGGTTTCTGGGCCAAATGTATGAAGCATTTCATACCAAATGGAGGGAAGGGACAGTGGTTCAATGGTAGAGCATCTGCTTCGTAAGCAGAAGGTCCCAGGTTCAATCCCCGGCATCTCCCAACTGAAAAAGGTCTAGGCAAACAGATGTGAAGAACCTCAGCTTGAGACCCTGGGGAGCTGCTGCCAGTCTGAGTAGACAATACTGACTTTGATGGACCGAGGGTCTGATTCAGTAGAAGGCAGCTTCATATGTTCATATGTTGATCAAATGCCCGCCTTCAGACTTGCCTGCCGTCAAGGGGGCCGAGCACTGTTTCTCTGGGTCAGGCACAGAACTATAAAATGACCCAACGAACCACCTCCCAATTCCCTGCCATGCAATTTTTTCCTATCCCCATCAAGTCACAACTGATTGAGAGCAACCCCCATGGGGTTTTCAAGGCAAGAGACGTTCAGAGTTGGTTTGCCATTGCCTTCCTCTACGTCAAGACCCTGCTGTTTCTTGGTGGTCTCCCTTCCAAGTACTGACTGGGGCTGACCCCCCATTAGCTTCCGAGATCTGACAAGAATGGGATAACCTGAGCTATCCAGGTCAGGGTTGTGTAATCTTATGAGCTGTAAAAATAAACAGATATATTATCTATGAAATGGCATTAGACAGCCTGTACCATAGTCAGTGATGGGGGGGGGGGGAATTGGAAATTAAAAAATTTCCCAATTCACAGTTTAAATAATGTTAGCAAGAGGCAGCAAATGCACTATGTATGAGCCTAGACCGGGGTGGCCAAACTGTGGCACAGGAGCCACACGTGGCTCTTTCACACATATTGCGTGGCTCATGAAGCCCCCACCGCTCTGTCAGCCAGCTTGGAGAAGCTGTTTGTCTCTTTAAATCACTTCTCCGGGCCAGGTCAACCAAAAGCTTTGAGAACGCATTTGAAGTTAAAGCTGATTTGTTTCCACCTCTCCCTCCCCTCATCTATTTCCTTTGCTACCTACATTCCTTGCGGCTCTCAAACATCTGATGTTTATTCTATCTGGCTCTTACGTTAAGCAAGTTTGGCTACGTCTGGCATAGACTGACAACAAGAAGCTGGGAAGTTTATCACATGAAACTGTCTTATACTGAATCGGACCCTTGGTCCATCCAAGTCAGCCTTGTCTACTCAGACTGGCAACAGCTTTCCAGAGTCTCAGGCAAGAGGTCTTTTATATCACTTACTGCCTGGTAAACAGGGATGCTGGGGGATCAAACCTGGGACCTTCTGCATGCCAAGCAGACGCTCTACCACTAAGCTAGAGCCCCATTGCATGGCTCTCCAGGATCTCAAGCAGAGGTCTTTCCCATCACCTCCTGCATGGTCCTTTGAACTGGAGATGCCGGGGATTGAACCTGGGACCTTCTGCATGCCAAGCAGATGCTCTACCACTGAGCTACAGCCCCACTTCATGGCTCTCCAGGGTCTGAGGCTGAGGTCTTTCCCATCACCTCCTGCCTGGTCCTTTGAACTGGAGATGCCAGGGATTGAACCTGGGACCTTCTGCATGCCAAGCAGATGCTCTACCACTGAGCTACAGCCTCACTTCATGGCTCTCCAGGGTCTCAGACTGAGGTCCTTCACATCACCTACTGCCAGATCTTTTACCTGGAGATGGTGGGAACTGAACTTGCCAACCAGATGCTCCACCAGTGAGCCACAGCCCCTGACTATGTTTCATATCCCACATGTGACTCATGGAACGTGACTGATCTGCACTGTAATAGTGCCAACGACCAGTGTTCCCTCTAAGCTGAGTTAGCATGATCTAGCTCACAGATTTTTAGCCTACAGCTCACACATTTTTGTCTTAGCTCAGGAAAAAAGGCCCCAGAGCACAATAATTCATGCAGACGCTCACAACTTTAACGCCAGTAGCTCACAGCTTTAATACCAGCAGCTCACAAAGTAGAATTTTTGCTCACAAGGCTCTGCGGCTTAGGGGGAACATTGCCGACGACTATAAAGAAACAGACTAAATTAACATATGTGGGGTGGAAAGTTCTTCCACAGAAACATTCAGAATCAGGAACATTTTCTGCCCCACGTCACAGATCGTGGCAATGGGCTTCCCACGGTTCGGCCTCTAGCAAGTGCCTTTAGTTTGGGCTGCTGGCTCATGGGAAAAGAAGCTATTGGCCTTGTCTGCCAAAGCTTTAACACAAGACCGATGTCAGGAAGCGATCGCTTGCAGCCTTCGATAGGCTCAAGCGTTTTGTAAAGGTGAAGTAGCGAAGAAGAATGAAAGACTTCCGACAAGGTAGGGCTCAGATCCGTTACCTGATGTGGAAGTTCTGCACATTGACGTTCTTGTAGGGAGCCGTCTTCCGCTGGCACCAAAGCAGCAGGCCTTCTTTGGCCGAGGTCTCTGCACACGGGGAGGGGGGGGGGGATGAAAAGGAAGTTACAAAGCTATATCCAGGAGGAGGCTTTCCTAAAATGGAGCCTTAACCGAAGGCGGCAGCTGGAAAAAGTGCAGGATGGAACCAGCCCGAACCTAGAGAGAAAACTGTGGAGGATTCATACAGGACGATTGGCACATTCAGGAAATAAGTATGCTTAACCTTCAGTTTCTTATATCTCGCAGGGTACACAGAGAAGGGCTCCATTAGTGCCAGGAAGGATCTTGTGTAAAGCAGGTCTTTGTGCTTACTTTAAAAAGGGACTTACAAAGTAGTGTTCCCTCTAAGGGTTAGAGAATCTACTCTCGATTCCCAGCATCAAAGAGGCCAGGCTCAAACAACCAGAGTCAGGGCCTTTTCTGTTGCGGCTCCTGCCTGGTGGAATGAGCTTCTGGAGGGGGTTAGGGCCCTGCAAGAGTTCTCACAGTTCCGCAGAGCCTGCAAAACGGCGCTCTTCCACCAGGCATTTCCGAATCAAAATAGATGGCAACAGAAAATAGACATTACGCCATCTGGCCCAAAGAAATATTATTATTATTATTATTAATTGTATTTGATGAATCGCCCTATCCTGGCCATAGACATCATTTGGCCCACCTCAAATACTCCATTGTGACCTGGGATTTTTAGCTTAATACGCCAAATTACATCGACTGAATTGGCAGTTACCAGCCATTATTAATACAATCTACAATCTACTGAAAGACTAAATAGCACCTACCATTGTTGTACGATACTGTTTTGTATGTTTTTTTTACCTATGGCGTATTTTATATTTTTTTAAAGAACGGCTTACGAATACTGGTTTTTACGACCTTTCAATGTGAGCTGCCCTGAGTCTGCTTCGGCGGGGAGGGCGGGATATAAGTCAAAGAAATAAATAAATGTTGAGTTAGTGTGAGCTATCTCACAGTTTTTTAGCCTCTGGCTCACACATTTTTGTCTTCGCTCAGGAAAAATTGCCCCAGAGCAAACTCGTCGATGCCAGTAGCTCAGAAAAGCTCACAACTTTTGATGCCAGTAGCTCAGGAAGCAGAATTTTTGCTCACAGGACTCCGCAGCTTAGAGGGAGTTCTGAGTTAAGTAGTAGAAAAGCTGCCTCATAAAGGAGGGCAGGGAGCTGTTCCCGTTAGCAGCAGAGAACAGTACTCATCATAACGGGTTTAAATTATGAGTGCAAAGATTCCGACTAGATATTTGGGAGGGGAAATCCCCAGTACAAGTAATTCAGCAGTGGAACCGGCTGCCTAAAGAGGTGGTAAGCTCCCCCTCACTGGCCGGAATAGAATCATAGCATTGGAAGGGACCTCCAGGGTCATCTAGTCCAACCCCCAGGCAGGTCTTCAGGCAGCAGCTGGACAATCACGTGCCAGGGTTGCTTTTAGGCTGATCCTGCATTGGTGGTGGTGGGGGGTGTTGGACTAGATGGCCTGTATGGCCCCTTCCGACTCTATGAGTTTATGGCTCTGCTGGTAACTAACCCCGCCTCCTTCCCCCCAAGGCCCATTCTCTGCCTTCACATAACGGTAGAATTAGATCAGGGGTAGGGGACAGTGGCTCTCCAGATGTTTTTGCCTACAACTCCCATCAGCCCCAGCCATTGGCCATGCTGGCTGGGGCTGATGGGAGTTGTAGGCAAAAAAACCATCTGGAGAGCCACTGTTCCCTACCCCTGAACTAGATGCTCAGCAACAAGCGCAGGATCCCTAGTTCAGTGTTTGATGCTGATCTGCAAAACAGGGATACAAGTGCAGGAAGGGAAGCTGTTCACCAGCCTCTTGTCTGGTTTCTCTTGGGTGCTTCTCCAAACCAAATTCTTCCCCAGTCAGAGTTCCTGGAATACCGTATTTCCCCGCGTTACCCCAGGACACTAAGCCCATGTTACCAAACTCTCCTTCCCCACAATGAAAGTACACTGCACTCCCTTTTCATGTATGCCAACACTTTTCTTTAGTCTGTAAAAATGAAGCATGCTGGTAGAAATTCACATGCTGTGGGGGGAAATGGGAAGCTGTGTTGGTCTGAAGCAATAGGACACAATTATGGTCCAGCAGCACCTTTAAGACCAACAAAGTTTTATCTTGTGTGCGCTCACTTCCTCAGGCGATAGGAAATGGAAATAGACTCATATATCTTATATAACTTATATACAGTGGGTTGGATAGTAAAATTAGCATAAAGAATAATTAAGACGTTTTAACAGATTAAAAGGACAATAAGCTTAATTATATGGCTATCTTCTGTTAAAGGTTAAAGGGCCTTATGAGTGAACTTTGACATAGAACAGTGTATATTTCTGAGAAAGGGATATACGGGGAGGGGGCAGTCTATTTAGCCACCAGGGGCCAGATCTGTTCCCTGCAGTGGAATCTGCCCACACTTTACAGGCTCACTCTGAGATCAAGTATTTGAAAAACAGCGACACGGTTGATAAACAAAGCGAGGATTATCGGCAACTACACAGCTGTACGGAGAGTGATTTCTTAACAGCGTTCTACTGGGAAGCAGGAAGTGAGGGATGGCAGGGGAGGCCACCATCCTGGATCACTGTGAGGCCACAACACTTTGCTGTTTGGGGTTTTTAATCTTCCTCTCCGCTGTATCAAAAACACAGCATCTGTACAGCTGCTGCGGTTTGGCCAAGAGGAAGCACGGAGAGTAAACTGACACCGTGCCACAGAAGGGCTGGTTCCTACCTTCCACTGAGATGTCCTGAATGGCGAATCGGAGGATGATCGTCCAGATCATACCCAGGGTCATCTTGGCATTGCCGTCGACGATCTCTGGAAGGGGAAGGGGAGGAGAACATTAACAGTGGGGAAAAGGCTGTGCCGGCGACCATTTGACTGCAACCACTGGTGTTTCCCAAACTCCTGGTAGCGCAGTATGTGTTGAAAAAATAGGAGATCTGCTTTGCTCTTGCAGCTGGGAATGCTTACTTTGTGAGTATGTGTAAGAACAACAGGCCTGCTTGGTGCTTTGAATGAGCCAATGATCTGGGTTCATCTTGACGGGAAAAGAGGCACACCCAAAACAGTGACTCATACAGAGATGCGACAGAAGCCAACCACTCTCAAGAGTCTGTTCATCTTTGCACTTGAAGTACCAGAGTTAAATTACGATCACCAAGAGATGTGTCAAGCAACGCTGACCGGAAGGAAGCCAGGCAAGTAAATCATGCAGAGTCGCCACTGGCAGCCTCACAAATATCCAAAGGCTATTTAACACACGGAATTCACTGCCACAGGAGGCGGTGCTGGCTGCAAGCATAGACAGATTCAAGAGGGGACTGGATAAACATATGGAGCAGAGGTCCATCAGTGGCTCTTAGCCACAGCATACTGTTGGTACTCTCTGTCTGGGGCAGTGATTCTTGGTGCTCGGTGGGGGGCACAGCGGGAGGGCTTCTAGTGTTCTGGCCCCACTAATGGACCTCCTGAGGGCACCTGGTTTTTTGGCCCCTGTGTAACTCAGAGTGTTGGACTGGATGGGGCCATTGGCCTGATCCAACATGGCTTCTCTTCTGTTCTTATGTACCTTCTGATGGCACACTCTCCACTCCTGCACTACAGGCAGCTGGGGAATTATTACCATGGCCTGTGAGAAAAGGAGTCAGTAGAAAAGTGACTGAACTAGGGAAGGCCACTGGGAAGCATCTACAGGGAGGAAGTCCTTTCCTGAGGCAACAGACTCCGTCATCCACACCATGCTTAATTGCCGGCTTGCTGCTTGCCTGTTCAACTTCTCCATTGGAAAACACATTACAGAATAAGTCTCTGACACTCTTTCCCCTCAACAAGCACCAGTAGAAAGACAGCCTTGGAACCGAGTTTCCTGCCACCGGGGGAAACAAAAGGAGAATGGGAGCCAACTACCGCCGTTTAGAAGAGGCAAGTACAGGCAGGCCTTATGCTTTTCGTGGGCAGGCAATACCTCCTCCTCCCCCCTGGATTTTAGCAGCCTCTGATGAGGGCGCTTGCAAGGAACAAAACGCTCTCATCCAGCAAGGCAACTCTTTTGTACTCACAAGGCCCTGGAGATCTCAGGAAGGACTGTGGGCGTGTCACAATCCTGAAAGGTTTTTAGAAGTACCACTGAGAATGGGATCCGTTGCTTGACCTCCACTTTTGCTCTTTTTCTGTTTTTTGAACAGAAAAGCAAGTTTCAAGGCCTTATGACTGCGAAGCTAAGCCTTAGAGCTATGCAGACAATTCCTGCTGAGATCTCAGGTAGAGGTTTTGAGAATCCATGTTGGATCAGGCCAATGGCCCATCCAGACCAAAACTCTGGGTCACAAAGTGGCCAAAACCCAGGAGCCATCAGGAGGTCCATCAGTTGGGCCAGAACTCCAGACACCCTCCCAGTGTTGTTCCCCAAGCACCAAGAAGACAGATCATCACTGCCCCAGACAGAAAGTTCCATCTATACTTTGCAGCTAATAAAAAAAAAGGTAGTCCCCTGTGCAAGCACCAGTCGTTTCCAATTCTGGGGTGACGTTGCTTTCACAACGTTTTCACGGCAGACTTTTTATGGGGTGGTTTGCCATTGCCTTCCCCAGGCATCTACACTTTCCCCCCAGGAAGCTGGGGACTCCTTTTACCGACCCCGGAAGGATGAAAGGCTGAGTCAACCTGGAGCTGGCTACCTGAACCCAGCTTCCGCCAGGAATGAACTCGGGTCATGAGCAGAGCTAAGGACTGCAGTACTGCAGCTTTACCACTCTGCGTCAGCCACTGACAGATCTCTGCTCCACATGTTTCTCCAATCCCCACTTGAAGCTGTCACCACTGGATTCCACATGTTAATTACTCTTTGGCTGCTTAAGGTTAGCCATGAGGGAAGAGCTGCTCTGCCATAATTTTTTCCACTCCCCGTTACAAGCAGAAGCAGCCCGAATTTTGCAGAAACGCTATCATGCAAGGTTTGTTCTGTGCGTATCCTCACTTATGCCAGTTACAGCTTTCAGCGGTTTGGAATTTGCAATTGCCCAGGCACAGAATCGTGATTCTCAACCCCTCTTCGCCCCCAATTCTTTTAAGAATGGAGCACATCTAAGCCACCAGGAAGCCTGAACGCAGCTGTCGATCCTCCTGCCAGATTGTGTGTGCCTATCCTTGCCAGATTCGGGCAAGATGAAGGGCAGGGGCAGGGAGGCTGGTTCAGCTACTGGGAGAATTTAACGAGAGACGCTCGGGGCCAAGCCCGTAGAGGAGGGTCTCTGGAAGCAATATGGGTGAGGAACTTGGCTGGTGCTCCTCAAGACAAATGCAAACATTCGGAAGCAGGAAGGATTAGAGTGGAGGGGAAATGCAGAGCAGTGACAACTGGGGAGGAGAGGGAACGGCACACAAAGGTGACCAGTTTGGCAAACGCTCCTGCAACCTGAGATGCCACACCTGACAGGGCACCTGTCGGAACAGGCTCAGAGCTCTCGAGGGCAACTCGCTTTCCCAGGTTAGGTCCCAAAAGGCAGGAGGGGGTTGACTGCTGCTGGATCCCCGGGGCCATTTGAAGAAAAGAAAAAGGGCTGCCCTACACACTGAATCAGGTCGGTGTTGTCTACTCAGACCAGCAGTGGCTCTCCAGGGTCTCAGGTTTTCCCATCACCCACTGCCTTGTCCTTCTTCACCAGAGATGTTGAGAACTGAACCCAGGACCTTCTGCATGCGAAGCAGAGGCTCTCCCCACTGAGCCATGGGTTGTTTTGTCTGGCCCCAGCATCACCGGAAACAGCAAAGGGCAGAGAAGACCCTTCAGCTATTGTCTGCTTCGGATTAGTAACTGCAAGTGGACAACTTGTACAGTGGCAGCGGCTTGCATGTAGTGGCTTAGATCCTACAAGTTCTTTCTGCTGGCAGAGGTGCCTTCCTTCTCCTAAGAGATGATGTTTCCGCTAATGGGAGGGATCTGCAGCATCTAACCAACTCCACAAACGAAAAAAGCTGCACTGGATCCAGCCAGCCAACCACTTTTATGAAGCTCGCAAGAAAGGCTTTTCTCCCTTTCCCACAACTCGTGGGCATTCAATGAAATTGCTGAGCGGTCAGGTTAAAATGGATAAAAGGAAGTCCTTCACCCAAAGGGTGATTAACATGTGGAATTCACACACACACACACTCTCTCTCTCTCGGCTTGGCTTCGCAAACGAAGATTTAAGAAGGGTGCAATAGTCCACATCTGCTGCAGGCTCGCTGGTGGCTGACAAGACCAATGCGGGACAGGCAGGTCCGGCCACAGTGGCTGCAGGGAAAAGTCTGATTTAGGATTGGTGCTGTAGCAGTGCGATTCTTCCTCAATCTCCTTTTGTCCTCAAGACCAGCTATGCGTGCGTTCTCAAAGGAAGAGACAGCCTGGTGGATGGTGTGTCTCCATGCTTTGCGATCTGAGGCTAGGTCAGACCACTGGTGATGGTTGATGCGACAGGCGCCAAGGGATTTCTTCAAGGAGTCCTTGTACCTCTTCTTTGGTGCCCCTCTATTTCGATGGCCGGTGGAGAGTTCGCCATACAGGGCAATCTTGGGAAGGCGGTGGTTTTCCATCCTAGAAATATGCCCTGCCCAGCGCAGCTGCGTCTTCAGCAGCAGTGCCTCGATACTGGTAACCTCCGCCCGCTTGAGAACTTCAGTGTTGGTCACAAAGTCACTCCAGTGGATGTTGAGGATGGTGCGAAGGCAGCGCTGATGAAAGCGCTCGAGGAGTCGCAGGTGATGACGGTATAAAACCCACGATTCGGAGCCGTAGATGAGGGTTGTCATCACAACCGCTTTGTAAACATTGATCTTTGTGCCTTTTTTCAGATGCTTGTTGCTCCACACTCTTTTGTGCAGCCGGCCAAATGCACGGTTTGCCTTTGCCAGCCTGTTGTCAATCTCCTTATCGATCTTGGCATCTGAGGAGATGATGCACCCCAGGTAGCTGAACTGCTGGACTGTTTTCAGAACTGATTCACCCACAGTGATGCAGGGAGGGTGATAATCTTCCTGGGGTGCAGGCATATATATATGTGTGTGTGTGTGTGTGTACACACACACAAACACACACATATATTGGCCACTGTGTGACACAGAGTGTTGGACTGGATGGGCCATTGGCCTGATCCAACATGGCTTCTCTTATGTTCTTAAGGCTGCTTGCTCCTGCAATCAGATATTCAAAGGTAGACTGCATCTGCTCACAGATGCTCAACTCAGTAGAGGCTAATAGCTTTTCAGAGACTGGACTTCTCTTATCCATAGGTCATCCCATGGAAAAAGGTAGCCAGGGGCCAGGGCTAGGAATGGAAAGGCCGAAGAGAAAAGTGGTTCAGGAGTTTGAAGGAAAGAGAATGCAGGGCAGAGGATGCTTTGAGAGAAAGGAAGCTGGGAGGGGGGAGCAGAAAAGGGATGGTGGCTTAGTGGTAGAGCATCTGCTTGGTAAGCAGAAGGTCCCAGGTTCAGTCCCCAGCCACTAAAGAGGGTCCAGGCAAGTAGGTGTGAAAAACCTCAGCTTGAGACCCTGCCAGTCTGATTAGACAAGACTGACTTTGATGGACCAATGGTCTGATTCAGTATAAGGTAGCTTCATAGATTCATATGTTCAAAAGGTCCACAGTCAGGCTCTCAGAGTGAAGCTGACAAGGGGATTGAACCCTTTCCCTGTGAAGAACGGTTAAAGAGGTCAGGGCTCTTTAGCTTGGAGAGACAACTATAGAAGTTTACAAAATTGTGCATGGGCTAGAGAAGGTAGAGAAAGAAGTACTTTTCTCCCTTTCGCATAGTACAAGAACTTGTAGGCACTCCATGAAATTAATGAGCAGTAGGCTTAGAAGAGATCAAACCGAATTCTTCGTCAACAAAAGAGCTACCGTATTTTTCGGTTCATAAGACGCTCCGGACGCACCTTCCTCCTGGGGGGAGATCCGCTGCCTCCGCCTCCGATCCCGGCGCTTCCCCCGCGCCTGCCTGCCTGGCTCCAGCTTTGCTTCCAGCAAGCGCTGGGATCCCTCCACGCTGCCCCCACCACAAACCCAGCGCTTCGCGAGCGCCGGCTGCGGAGGGGGTAGCGTGCTTCCTCCGTGCCTGTCTGCCTGGCTCCAGCTCTGACGCTTACAGCAAGCTCCAGGATCGCTCCCTCCGCCCTCCAATCCCAGCGCTTGCTTTAAGCATCAGAGCTGGAGCCAGGCAGACAGGCACGGAGGAAGCATGCTGTCCCCTCCACAGCCGGCGCTCACGAAGCGCTGGGGGCAGCGTGGAGCGATCCCAGCGCTTGCTGGAAGCAGAGCTGGAGCCAGGCAGGCAGGCGCAGGGGAAGCGCCGGGATTGGAGGAGGCGGATCGCCCCCCCCCCCGGAGGAAGGTACGTCCTATCGTCCCTTCGCTCCATAAGACGCAAACACTTCCCCCCCACTTTTTTTTGGGGGGGGGGAGTGCGTCTTATGGTCCAAAAAATACAGTAATTAACATGTGGAATTCACTGCTTCAGGAAGCAGCAGCGGCTACAGCACAGTTTCAAGAGGGGATTGGAGAAACATGGTGAAGAGGCCAATAAGTGGTTATTTGCCACAAGGTATAGATGGAATACTTTGCTGCTCTCTGTTCTTCTGATGTGGCACTGCTGGTGGACCTCCTGATGGCACCTAGGTTTTGGCCACTGTGTGACACAGAGTTTTGGACTAGACAGGCCAATGGCCTGATCCAACATGGTTTCTCTTATGTTCTTCACCTGAAACAGAATGAACAGCCGTCTGAGTCTTTGGTGGAAGGCCTGTAGCCAAGTCTCTTGTTTTAAATCCATGCCTAGTTTCAAATTTAGTCATGAAATTCTGTGTGTGTGAGACAGTGAGCGATCAACAAATTCCCCCCCACTCAAAAAAAATCCCTGCAGTTTACTCAGGGGAGGATTTTTTTCTGACCCCCTAACACAAATCAAATCTATACAGTGGGGTGGAGAAGCAGCAAGCAACTAGCAAGGAACAACGGTGCAGCGGGGTGGGTGGGAATCTGATTGAGGGGACAGGAATATTTGGTCATTTAAAAAGAAAACCTGTAAGAAATTTACTGCAGGTCTGGCCAGGCTCAAAGAAGGATCAATCACACAGACCCGGAAGAATAAAGAAGAAAATGTTTGGCTGGCTATTTTGATCCAATTTGCTCCAAAACGCCCGGCAGTTGACCAGCCCCAGAGGAAAGGACTGTTCCTTTGGCCAGCCGTCGCAGACAGTTGTGTTTCCATTTCCCTTCCTCTCTGGCTCCCAAATGACTTTTAAAAATTGCTTCTTATGGATCTGGCTTCCTGCAGATGTGGGAAGAGAGGGGAGAGCCTGGAGGAGGAGAAGGAGAAATCTTGTTTGTGTCTTTCCAGAGAACCCGCTTGTTCGCTGGAGACAACCGAGCTCCAAGACGGCCCTTCCAGGCCCTGTGGCCGCCTCGCATGAAGCCTGCTTGGCAGCCGCACGGCTTGAGACACAATCGGAAAGGTGCACCAGGGCGACTCAAATCCCACAACCTGTGTGGCAGTGAGACCAGCCTGATCCCATATGCCAGCTGCGTTTGGCCCAGCCATCTTGCTTCCTTGCACGCCCTTCCTTTGCCCCCCATTAAAACAATGCTCTGATTGCAAATTCTTCATTCTGCTCTCCTCCGTTTTAGCCTCACAACAACCCTTTGTGGTATGTAGGTTAGGCTGAGCATGTGTGACTGCCCCAAGGTCACCCAGGCGAGCTTTCATGACATGAGTGGGGATTTGAACCTGAGCTTCTGGAGTGGATCTGGGAGGTCCCACCCAATGCAGCAGGGTTGGAAGCCTGTTTTTACTTGAGAGCTCTTCCTGTTAAGGTCTTCGGGTTTCCTGACCCCAAATTCACGTTTCTTTTGCGGGCGGCTCCTTGTTCTTTATGCGGACAGTCTGCTACACGATTTGCTTTTAGCTTTTGTGTACCGCAAGCTACTCTGAGCCATCTGGAGGAGTGGGATAAAAACCCCAGGCAGGGATAAAAACTCTGTGCGCGCTCTCTCTCTCTTGTTTTGCACTATTTATGCTGGTACTGTTACTTGTGGGAGGAGACAGGGACAATGCACTTTACTCTCCCACCCCCACAAAAAAACCCCTGGAATTCTTATTCTGTTGGTCTTTTGGCTTCTAAGATTCCAGCAGGGGTTGCTCGTGCACGCTCTTGGGAGTCTGCTTCCACAATCATGAGGACTAGAAACTTGGAAAAAAATGAAATCAAGCCAGGTATGAAATCAGCCCCACGTGAACAGAAGCTGCTTGCACCAAACTTAAATCAGCCCTTTGAGATGCAGTCAAAAAGCCGAATGCTGCCCCTGCAGTTTTGTTCTTCTTTCTGTATGCTGAGGAAATCTTGGTCTATTTACAATCACATTGGTGCTCTGGCCCACTGAACTGAGTATTTTTTAGTGTAAGATGTATCCACCACACAAGAACTTTCACCCTCCCACCAGTGGTCACACAGGCTTTGGAGTCTTTTGCAGTCAGCTCTTCACAATCCCCTTGAGAGACAGGCTAGGGCCAGAAAGAGGTCCTTGACCCAAATAAACTTCACGGCTGAGTGAGGAATTCAACTCAGGTCTCCAAAGTACACTGGCACCGACTCTCAAACGCATTAACCCAGGCAAATTTTGTCAGTCACAGAGCCGTGCTCTGATCCACCACATCAAGCCCCCCCCCCCTCCCCGAGTCCCTCCGTTATGGGTGGGGTTCGGGAGAGATGTCAAGCAGCCCAGGTTCAAACAGCTGCAGAATTTCCATTTCCATGATGCATAACACAACTTCGCTGGCGCTCTCTGAGCCTGGCTCTTTGTTTAACCCAGCAATCTGCTTGCATTCTAGCAGAGACCACAGCACAAAGGCCAAATACCTGCTTTGCATACAATAGAGTCCTAGAGTTCAGTCCTGGAGGAAAGAATCTCAGAGGGTACAGACACTGGGAAAGGGTTTTCTAAGAAGAAGGTGGGGAGGAGAAACCACAGCATTTATAAGAACGTAAGAGAAGCCATCTTGGATCAGGCCAATGGCCCATCCAGTCCAACACTCTGTCACACAGTGGCCAAAAAACCCAGGTGCCATCAGGAGGTCCATCATTGGGGCCAGGACACTAGAAGTCCTCACACTGTTGCTCCTCCCAAGCTCCAAGAATACAGAGCATCACTTGCCTCAGACAGAGAGTTACATAAGAACATAAGACAAGTCATGTTGGATCAGACCAATGGCCCATCCAGTCTAACACTCTGTGTCACACAGTGGCCAAAAAACCCAGGTGCCATCAGGAGGTCCATCATTGGGGCCAGGTCACTAGAAGTCCTCACACTGTTGCCCCACCCAAACTCCAAGAATACAAAGCATCACCTGCCTCAGACAGAGAGTTACATAAGAACATAAGAGAAGCCATGTTGGATCAGACGAATGCCCATCCAGTCCAACACTCTGTGTCACACAGTGGCCAAAAAACTCAGGTGCCATCAGGAGGTCCATTAGTGGGGCCGGGACACTAGAAGCCCTCCCACTGTGCCCCTCCCAAGCACAAGAATACAGAGCATCACTGCCCCAGACAGAGAGTTCCATCAATACACTGTGGCTAATAGCCACTGATGGACCTCTGCGCCATATGTTTATCCAATCCCCTCTTGAAGCTGGTGAAGCATAAACTAAGCAAGCCCAAACGATTTGGGCTCTAGCATCTTCAGTTCAAAATTCAGCTGCCCAAGATCCTGCAGGGAGACTGAACAGGTGACACGGACGTGGATGGATCAAGCTTACCACTAGCTTACCTTCAGCTCCTATGGAAACCAGTTTGACTCCTTTGCTCGCTATGAAATCGAGAGCCTTGTTTACATTGTTGATCTTGTGCACCCTCATCTTCCCTCTCTCCGGTTTTGGTAATCGTTCCCCTGAAAGAGGCCAGATTTGGGGGGAGGGGGGAGCGAGAAGGGAGACAAAAGTTAGCTGCCTTGGTTACAGAGTTCAGGTTTAACAAGACAAGAACTCAACTGGTCTTGCAAGACAAAAGTGTTTTTTGTTTTTTTTGGTGCTGCACTAAAAACAAGGAACAGAAAAATCTAATGTTACCACCCCAGTTCGAGTACTTTGGGGAAGAAAAGAAAAGAACAGAAAGGAAGCCTTGTAGCAGCCCTTTTTCTCCAAACAGGGATGTTGACAAATGGGACAGAATCCCATTTTTGAGTCTGTCAGCAAAGCCTGGAGTCACGCATAGCCTTAAAACAAGTGGACGGGGGGCCAAAATAGGCTTCGCACAAGACACCCGTGACCAGTTCCTCCCAGTCTGTTGAACCCTGGCCTTGCAGGCTGAGCTATTTGGGTGATAACTGTGCAAATTAACACAGCTAATTCCGAGTGTCGGACTGGAGAAAGTGGGGAACCTTCTCGCAGGAGAGTCCCGACTGGGCCTCAGGAACAGCTACTGATTAATAGGCTTGGGACTGTCTCAATTCTCCCCATATGAGCCCCGGAGATCATTACGATCAGCAAGTCAACATCTCTTGACCATCCCCGACCCCAGGGATGTCCAGATCGCCTCGACCAGGACCAGGGCATTCTCAGCCCTGGCCTCAGCCTGGTGGAACCAGCTCCCTGTAGATGTTCAGGCCCTGCTGGAACTGTTGCCATTCCGGAGGGCCTGCAAAACGGAGCTGTTCTGCCAGGCCTACGGCTGAGGCAGCCGGACGCTCACACCTATTATACCATCAAATTGGCCTCCCTGCACTCTTACTCAAGTTGGGCAAATACAGTTGACATCCTGGACACCTAGAGATGCTTAACTGATGTGTCCACACCATTCCACGTCGCTTTAACTTTAAATTTAAACTTAACTCTGCGTCTAAACGGTTTAACCTGTATGAATTTTAATCTGTTTTAAGTGTCTGATTCTGTTTTATTGTTTGGACGTTTTATTGATTGTTTAATTGTGCTGGAACCCGCCCTGAGCCCATTACGGGATAGGGCGGGCTATAAATTGACAGAAATAAAGAAATAAAAATAAATAAATATGCTAGCCACCCAGAGGCCACCAACACATCCTGCCACTTTAGGCTGCTCCGCACCTCCCACTGTTCGTGATGGAAGTACAAAGGCTTGCACTGAGAAGAGCATAAGAGGGCCTGAGAGCAGAGGCAACAACTAATGGGAGCCTCACCTGAAATGACCTCCAGCAGCAGCATTAGTTTGAGGCCGTCGCGGAAATCTTCGTCGATATTCTCGATCTGCGTGCCGGCTTTCCGCAGGTGGGAATTGCACCATGCTGTGAAAGTCTAAGAGAAGGGAGAGAGAGAAAGGTGAGGGATGGCCTTGCGATCGCAGGAGGCTGCAAATGATGGACACTGCGTTCACTTAAACCAGGGAACATTTTTTTTTTTTTGCCAAGGTCCATTTGGATATTTATAACATCATTCGCGGGCCATACAAAATTATCAACTTAAAAAAAAGAGTGCTCCGCCGAGGGAGAATGATTCAGGTCAGCAAAATTAATACAAATAATTGTTTTTCTATTTGAAGTCATGTGGGGAGAGCCTAATTTGGCACACACACACACCTGGCCCACAACCCTAGAAAATGTCTAGGTCCAGGGCTTTTTTTGTAGAGGCCACCACATGGCTAGGCTAGGCTCGGCCCAGCAATCCCCAAGGGCCAGACCAAGTGATCTTGAGGGCCAGACATTCCCAACCCCTGGCTTAAACAAAAGGTGACATTCTCAGGAGGCTGAACTCCACCTCCATCACTCCATTCTGCTCTTTTGGGAGGATCACACACCACACACAGTGTCTCCCACAACTAAACACGGGAAGCCCCCAGAAGATCACAACTTCGGCACAGACCGCTCTCCGAGATGAAACAAGCACCGGTATTGTAGAGTTTCCCACCATGTGGGTCAGGACCCAAAAGTGGGCTTCTTTTTGTGAAGCCTCTGGAAGAGGGTCGCAGGCCAGCCCTCCCTAATGGCCACTCCTGCCCCTTTCCATTGCTTTCTCCTTTACCCTGCAATGCAAGGCACGACCCCTGAAACAGCATCTTCCATGCCATGTTCGTTGGTATCTTTTCTTCTTTGCAAACACTTGTCAATCAAGCAGAAAGATGATAATGATATTGGATATCCTGCCCTCCACTCCGAATCTCAGAGCGGCTCACAATCTCCTTTATCTTCCTCCCCCACAACAGACACCCTGTGAGGGGCTGAGAGAGCTCTCCCAGAAGCTGCCCTTTCAAGGACAACTCCTGTGAAAGGCTACGGCTCACCCAAGGCCATTCCAGCAGCTGAAAGAGGAGGAGTGGGGAATCAAACCCGGCTCTCCCAGATAAGAGTCTGCACACTTAACCACTACACCAAACTGACATTCTGACAGTCAGTAGAGCCAATTTCTTAAAATCTTAAGGGGCATTAAGAGGCACTGATGGAGAAGAGGAGGACGGTCAAAGGCTGGGATGTCGGAACGCCACTTGCTTGGGGTCTACAAGAAGGGATAGTTGCACCCTTTGTGTGACGGCTGCTGTTTTCTCAGAAACAGTCTAGAAAATAGAACACCGACCTCACAATTTGCCTAGGGCAACCACAAACACTGGGCCAGCCCTGGATGGGTCACCATACCAAGTAAATTTGTACTTGGAGGGGGGGCGTGCCTCCGTGCCAAAAAGAAGGGGTACTGCCTGCTGCACAGGACAAGACTGAATCCAGGAATGCCTCTTGATGCACTGCGGAGGCATACAGCCTGCAAGAGTTCAGAAGTGGCAAACACTTTTCTACAGGCTGCAAAGGCAACACCAGCCCGGCTGCATGGGGAGGCCCTAGCAGGGTTGCAAACGCATGGGCAAAGGAAGTCCCCAAGGGACCAAGATGTTGGTGGCGGGATGTGGCTCAGTGCTACCGGCGCCAGGGACTTCCTGTCAGGAGGAAAGGCATTTCTTGCACTCTCCACCCCCACCCTCAGGCCTGTGCTGCACAAAAGCACGCCTGCTCTAGCCAGGTAGCAAACATCCCTTTCCCCAGTGGTGGTGCTAGAGAGGCAGATCTCCCCTTCCCCCAAGCTGCCAGCCAGAGAAGAGCGGAACACAGAAAGAGACAGAGAGGTCGGTACAGTACAGAGAACAGGCCATCTCCTTCCTGCTAAAAAGTTCAAGGTAGTCCCCTGTGCAAGCGCCAGTCGTTTCCGACTCTGGGGTGACGTTGCTTTCACAACGTTTTCACGGCAGACTTTTGACGGGATGGTTTGCCATTGCCTTCCCCAGTCATCTACACTTCCCCCCCACAGCAAGCTGAGTACTCCTTTTACCAACCTTGGAAGGATGAGAGGCTGAGTCAACCTGGAGCTGGCTACCTGAACCCAGCTTCCGCCTGGATCGAACTCAGGTCATGAGCAGAGCTTAGGACTGCAGTACTGCAGCTTTAACACTCTGCGCCATGGGGCTCTTCTCCTTCCTGCTACCAGTAAGGAAAAGGGAAATCCCATATTGGGGAAGATGAAGGGGGAAACTTTGTAGGAGAGCCCGCTTTCCCCCTGCTGAACCGGGGAGGCTCTTTCCCTAATGCTGGTGTACTCCTCTTGTAATTCACGTTTTGCTTCTAAAGAGGGAACTGGTCTCAAGAAAAGGGAGCACTTATGCTATTATTTACTTATTAAATTCATTTTTAAAAAAAATACCACCCAATTCCCTGTAAACAGTAGAACAAAGTAGGAGTCAAGTGCATCTTTAAGACCAACAAAGTTTTATTCAGAACCTAAGCTTCCGTGTGCTCCAAGCACGCTTCATCAGATGAAGAATCAGGTAGAGTGTGCAGAGCTACATATAGCTGGTAGGCTGTTGTTTAGAATGCAAGATGGTACAAATTTAAGATACAATGGAAAGGAAAGGTCCCCTGTGCAAGCACCGGTCGTTTCTGACTCTGGGATGATGTTGCTTTCACAACGTTTTCACTGCAGACTTTTTACGGGGTGGTTTGCCACTGCCTTCCCCAGTCATCTACACTTTCCCCCCAGGAAGCTGGATACTCATTTTACCGACATCGGAAGAATGGAAGGCCGAGTCAACCTCAAGTCGGCTACCTGAAAACCCAGCTTCCATCGAGTTTCGAACTCAGGTCGTGAGAAGAGCTTAGGACTGCAGTACTGCAGCTTTAACACCTCTGTGCCACGGGGCTCTTAAGATCCAATGACAGAATAGTAAAATTAACAAACTGAACAAACCTTTGATCTGGGTGCCATGAGTATGAGAAAGCAATAAAACAATAATATGTCAAAAATGTGAGAATGTCTGTCAATCACTCTACTATATAAACCTGGGTCAAAAACAGGGTATTACTTTCCCAGAAGTTTTTCCATCCAACTAATTTACCTTCCAATTTCTAAACATTAAAATTACAATAAAATTCCAGTATCAGTTGAATTCTGTCAGACTTCCATTCATGCCACCACCTTACGGGGGGGGGGGGGGGGAGGGGAGAGGTAAGTGTGCCAGACAGACTGACGCCATTGCTGTCCTCAACCAAACACCTGGCAGAACATCTCTGCCTTATAAGTTCTGGGGAACTGCAGTAAGTCCCACAGGGGACAGGTGTTACTCAGCAGAGAATTCCAACAGGTTGGGGCCAGGACACCAAAAGTTAGGAAAGCCCCTCTTTCATCACAGTTTGACAATCAGCGGCTCTTAAGAATAACTAAGGGACTCCATTCATGATTTTGAAAGACCCCAGATGCTCTCATGAAAGGGCCAACAGCAGGTAGAAGCAACAGACAGGTGGGGTGGGTGTGAAACTTGCTCTCCGGCTTTCACCCCCAAAAGGGGCTCGTCTGTGGCAGAGAGACAATGGCTGGAAATTCCAGTTGGCCGGACAGGTGTGGCTCTGGATTGTAGACTGCAGGACTTTGTACGTCATCATCATCGTCATAAATATTTTTCTGTCACCTTTCTGTTTAACCAGGATCCACAAAAAGTTCGCTTTCTACATTCTCTCCCCTCCATTTCTAGGAGGGTAAGAATGACACGTATAAGACTGTAATTGTGTTTTGGGGGAGGTTGATTCTGCACACCACAAACTGCTGTGGCTAAAACGAAGAAGACAGCGAGGGATGAGATGATGGTTGTGAGGCTGCTTTTCCAAAGAAAGCTGTCGGTGAGATTCAGGATGATGCTGAAGTGACACGAATGTGCTCTTCTTCCGCCATCAGGCCTGTTTATAAGGAAGGAGATGACACCCCGTGACAAGCTTGTGACTTGACTGACGCGTAGCTGGAGACCAAACTCCCTCGCTCAGCCTTGTACTAACCCACAAAGAGAGCGTTAAAATAAAATAAAAAAACAACAACTAGCCATCTTGGCAGTCGGTGCGTGATGCACTCAATGCATCTATTCAAAGGATCGCCAACTCGCATTCAGTAGATAAAAGTCTCCCTTACCTGGACACTTGGAGCGAACACCTGGTGTTCTCAAGACAGCTACACAAATAGCTATTTGTGCAAAAGAGCAATCTGCCTAATGCTGGGGTAACCCAACATGGTGCTCCAGTACACTGGTGCCTGCTAACACCTTTCCCGAGGCCCGACAAGTATCTTTAGAAACTGGGCATGGCCAGATGGGGCTTTTGAATGGCTGTGCAGGGTTTTTTTAAAAACTGCTTTGGCAGCAGCTGCCACCACCGCACAAGGATCTTCACTGTGTGACTGCCCTACCGCTGCATATGTCCAAGAAAGTATTTTTTTAAAAATAGTACATTCATTTTAAAAGGCATTCCTGCTAAACTGAGCCTCTGCCAGAAATGCTGACGGGTTACTATTACTGTAATACATAAAACTCACTCTCTGACACTCCGCGGTTGGCTCCACCTCCTGTGGCAGCCATTTTGTGGTTGTGCCCACCACCGTGTGCCAGAATTCCAAAGTCGCTGCAGGCTCAAGTGTTGGCCTAGCGCTTCACACTGAGACTAGAGTTAAGACGTGAAGAATGAGTCTCGCCTTCCTTTGCTGAAAACCGAAACGGCAGCAGCGCTGAGGGATCATGGATTCTGCTGGATTCTGGCTTTGGGAAGACAGGACCTCCACCAATCAGAATTCCTGATGGGCCTCAGTTCGTTAGATTATGTATGTGGACCGCCGCACAAACTTTTCCTTGCCAAGAAACAGGCACACGCTATTTCAATTTAATTTATTTAAAATATTTATGAGCCCACTTTCCTTCCCGACAACGAGGACCTGAAGCAGGCTTCTAATAAAAGTTTTCCAACAATGCTGTGGTTTTCAGATTCCATGTGAGACCTTACTGCAGAAATGGGAGCCGTGATGGATTTCTGAACTCCAAGCTGAAGGTGCGCTTCTTCCCCACTCTTCCAGGGACAAGGAGATCCCTCCTTCCCAGTTTAACTCAACTGTAATGAACTTCACAAGTTATAGAACAAAGCAAAAGTCAAGTGGTACCTTTAAGACCAACCAATTTTTATTTAGAACGTAAGATTTTGTGTGCTCTTCAGCACACTTCATCAGACGAGGAATCCAGCACAGTGACTTGGCTCACTGTGCTGGATTCCTCGTCTGATGAAGTGTGCTTAAGAGCACACGAAAGCTTACGTTCTAAATAAAAGCTGGTTGGTCTTAAAGGTGCCACTTGACTCCTGCTTTGTTCAACTGCTTCAGACCAACACGGCTGCCTGCTTGGATCTATTCACAAGTTATAGATATCAACAGCCCATCTCTGGGAGAGCCAGTTTTTGATTAAGTGTGCGGACTCTTATCTGGGAGAACCGGGTTGGATTCCCCACTCCTCCGCTTGCACCTGCTAGCATGGCCTTGGGTCAGCCATAGCTCTGGCAGAGGTTGTCCTTGAAAGGGCAACTGCTGTGAGAGCCCTCTCCAGCCCCACCCACCTCACAGGGTGTCTGTTGTGGGGAAGGAAGGTAAAGGAGATTGTGAGCTGCTCTGAGACTCTTCGGAGTGGAGGGCGGGATATTAAAAAAAAATCCAATTATCTATCTATCTATCTATCTATCTATCTATCTATCTATCTATCTATCTATCGAAATACAGTTAAGGAGGGGAAAGAGAAGTAAAGATCACTTGCCTTTCCTGCCTGGTCACCTAGAGCAGTGGCCCCCAACCTTTTTGGCACCAGGGACCCGTTTTGTGGAAGACAATTTTTCCATGGACCAGTGTTGGGAGGTGACGCTGGGGGTTTTGCCATCCCAGGATGCCCCCCATGCCCACGCCACATCCCTGACTCCCCATGGGGTTTTTAAATGGGGGGACACTGGGGGTGTTTCTGCCTCCCTCTTCCATTTAAAGACCCCCACCAATCAGTTGATCGGTGACTACTCACAAGTCTGCCTTTTGCACATCCCCTCGAGATGGCAAGTTCTAAGCAAACACCAGTTTCTCTGCAACAACCAAAACAGGCCTTGCTGGGTCAAGACCAGTGGTCTATCTGGTCCAGTATCCTGTTTCACACAGTGGCCAACCAGGTTGCCCTGAGGGGCCAACAAAGGCTGAGGCTTTCCCCTGATGTTGCTTCGGTGGCCCTGGGATTCAGAGGCTCACCCACTCTATGGAGTCATTGTGCTAGTAGCCCTGGACGGACCTCTCTTACAGGAATCTGTCTAATTCCCTTTTCAAGCCATGTACACTCATGTCTATCACTATATGCCCAGTGGCAGTAAATTCCTAATTTTAATTACTCACTGAGTGTACATCCTTTTACCCATCAACTTCCAATAAGCCCCTAAGTTCCAGTATTATGAGAAAAGAGTTCTCTGTTCATGTTTTTCATCCCGTGCTTGATTTTAAAAGCCTCTGTGTGTCACTTCTCCCTTAGTCATCTTCTCTCTAAAACAGGAAACGCTCCTGCCTCTTTTCCCTTTCCTTCCAGGGACCCCAATGCATATCTGACTCTCTTCCCCGCAGCCCAAAACTCTACAAAAGTCAGTCACAGGCATGATAGACTCTCTTGCTACCACTATGTCCCTGCACAGCACGCACTGTGGCCAAAAGCCAGACTCCCCCATTTGGATGTGCCTCGGTGAGTTCAAATTAACCTAAATGGCAAATGCCACAGGTGTGCCTGCTAACTGCGGGACTTTTTGGAATGCCTTCCAGTTACTCAGAAGGAGTAAGTTTTGAGCGCTAAAGTTATTCTGCATTAAAAAGGTGATTCGTGATGCTCCAGCTCCAAACCCACGTGCAGGGGTCAGTTTGCGGATGAGAAATGGAGAGTTGCAGAGCTCTGGGCAGGCCCGGCTTTGTCCAAACGACGTTGCCTAACCCCACTCATTCAGAAATTTGTCAGAAGGGGCTGATTCATCGGCAGGGAGGCCGCACGTGGTTTGCCACGAAGGCTGAGATGAGCAGCATGAGGAGATGAGAACGGAGCACCCAGAGGGACTGAGTTTATCATCCTCAGCAGGGGTCGCTTTGTAGAAAAAATAGGTGGTGGAGCTCATCCAGGGATTGCCAGTTTGGTGTATTGGTTAAGTGCGTGGACTTTTATCCGGGAGAACCAGGTTTGATTCCCCACTCTTCCACTTGCAGCTGCTGGAATGGTCTCGGGTTAGCCATAGCTCTCGCAGAGCTGTCCTTGAAAGGACAGCTTTCTCTCAGCCCCACCCACCTCACAGGGTGTTTGTTGTGGGGGAGGAAGATAAAGGAGGTTGTGAGCCGCTCTGAGACTCTGATTCAGGGTGGAGGGAGGAATATGGTAGTTCAGACCTTATTTTGAGTTTCAGAGCTTTCAAACTGTCTTCACAGAGCCAGTTTGGTGTGGTGGTTAAGTGAGCAGACTCTTATCTGGGAGAACCGAGTTTGCCCACACTTCCATCTGCAGCTACTGGAATGGCCTTGGGTCAGCCATACCTCTCACAGAGCTGTCCTTGAAAGAGCTCTCTCAGCCACACCCACCTCACAGGGTGGCTGTTGTGGGGGAGGAAGATAAAGGAGATTGTGAGCCGCTCTGAGACTCCGATTCAGGGTGGAAGGCGGAATATAATCCAATGTCATTGTCGTCTTCTTCTTATGTAGCTGCACCTACTATTCAATGGACAAGGAGGGGAGGAGGGGGAACCCTCAGAAAGGTTCAGGAGCTAAGCTCCTGTGAGCTCCTGCTGAATCCGAGGCCTGATCCTCAGATGGGTGGATTCTGCTCGATGTGAAAAGTGGCACCAGGCTCCTTGGTGGTCTTTGAGGAGGAGGAGAAGGACTACTTGTAATGCCCTCTACATGGGGCTGCCCTTGTCCCAAATCCAGAAACTACAGTTGGTGCAGAATGTGGCAGCCAGGCTGTTATTGGGGTTCTCCATGCAGATGCACATAGAACTGCACTGGCTGCCAGCGGTATACCAGATTCGCTACAAGGCGCTGGTTATTACCTTTAAAGCCCTATATGGCCAAGGACCTGCCTACCTTACGGGCCGTCTCTCCCCATATGTTCCCCAGAGGGTACTTAGACCTGGAACGCAAAATTTACTATCGATCCCCGGGCCAAGGCAGACAAGACTGAAAACAACTAGGGAAAGAGCCTTCTCAATCGCTGCCCCCCCTTTGGTGGAACCAACTGCCTGAGGAGGTCAGAGACTTGTGGGCCCTTGCCCAGTTCCGCAAGACCTGCAAGACAATATTATTTCCGTTAGCTTTCAACTAAAATCACTGAAATACTAGAAGACGACGACATTGGAGTTATATTCTGCCCTCCACTCTGAATCTCAGAATGGCTCACAATCTCCTTTATCTTCGTCCCCCACAACAGACACCCTGTGAGGTGCGTGGGGCTGAGAGAGCTCTCACAGCAGCTGCCCTTTCAAGGACAACCTCTGCCAGAGCTATGGCTGATCCAAGGCCATTCCAGCAGCTCAAGTGGAGGAGTGGAGAATCAAACCCTGTGAGGTGGGTGGAGCTAAAAGGGCTCTTTACAGCAGCTGCCCTTTCAAGGACAACCTCTGCCATTGCTATGGCTGACCCAAGGCAATGCTAGCAGGTGCAAGTGGAGGAGTGGGGAATCCAACCCGGTTCTCCCAGACAAGAGTCCGCGCACTTCACCACTACACCAAACTGGCTCTAAAGGATGCCTAAGAATAATGAACGCCACCTGTAACTAAACAGTAATTAGCACCAAATTGTTTATATTGTTTTAACTGTTTTAATTGATGTTTCATTTAACTGTTCTATGGTGACTTCACTGCATGCTGCAAGCCGCCCTGAGCCTGCTTCGGCGGGGAGGGCAGGATACAAATCGAATAAACTAAACTCAACTCAACCTGGCTTGCTGAGCAACAGAAAGCGACGGAGGAAAGAATCTGGAAAAGGCAGTTTAGCATGCGGGCGGTGTGTGTGTGTGGGGGGGAAGGCTTCACCCCTTCTTCTAAAGGACAGCAATACACCCGGCGTGCAGGGCGGGGAGGGAAAAAAAACAAGCCCAAAGTCAGTCCCCAGACAAAGGGAGTAGTGTGGGTTTGGCCCTTCAGAGGCGTCAAAAAGGATTTGATGGGCAGGGTAATTGTGCCACCCTGGTACACGGCAGGCAATCACAAAAAACAAACAAACTCCAAGGCTTCCCCCACTTATCTCAAGCAAGCGGGAAGGGAGGTTTCGTATCCGAGAAGGCGTTCTTGCAAGATAAGGGAACCTGTAACCATGATGCAAATCCGGGCTGGTAGTCAAGTCGAGGGTTGCCAGCATTGGGTGGGGAAACACCTGGATTTGGGGTGTGTAGCCTTAGGAGGGTCTTCAGCAGGGTGCAACGCCATAGGTCCCACCCTCCAACAGAGCCGTCATCTCCAGGGGAAATGACCTCTTGTCATATGGAGATCAACTCTAATAGCAGATCTCCAGGCTCCACCTGGAGGTTGGCAGCCCTGGGCAAGCTGCTCTTGCAGCCTGTGGCTTTCTGAAAGGGAACCTGCTTCTTCCTGTTTAGCAATGGACAGGAACCTATGTGCACTGATGAAACCTGATGAAAACTGATGAAACCTGCCCCCTCATTACATGCAAAAACATCTAGGAAGCGGCATGTTTAAATGCAGGGTAGCAAAGAGAGGGTGTTCCACTGCAGGCGGATCCCCTTCAGAGTTTCCTCGTCTGCCGCAGAGCCACAGTCTCCTCCTCCATGGCCACGAACTTCCTCAGCAATACAGAGACAATTGTGATCTGTCTTGCAGGGCCGCTTTAATGATTATAGAGTTGTTAATGTGCAGAGTGCTCTGAATACTATGAAAGAGCTCAATTCTGCTTATATATGTTATACCAGGGGTGGCCAAACTTGCTTAAACATCAGATGTTTGAGGGAGGGAGGGAAGAAGGGAAGGAAGGAAGGAGGGAGGGAAGGAAGGAGGGAGGGAAGGAAGGAGGGAAGGAGGGAAGGAGGGAGGGAGGGAAGGAGGGAAGGAGGGAAGGAAGGAGGGAAGGAAGGAGGGAAGGAAGGAGGGAAGGAAGGAGGGAAGGAAGGAGGGAAGGAGGGAAGGAAGGAGGGAAGGAAGGAAGGAAGGAAGGAAGGAAGGAAGGAAGGAAGGAAGGAAGGAAGGAAGGAAGGAAGGAAGGAAGGAAGGAAGGAAGGAAGGAAGGAAGCCATATAGAATAAACATTAGATGTTTGAGGGCAGGCAGGCAGATATTGGATTTATATCCTGCCCTATACTCTGAATCTCAGGGTCTCAGAGTGGTCACAATCTCCTTTACCTCCTCCCCTCCCCCACAAGAGACACCCTGTGAGGTGGGTGGGGCTGAGAGAGCTCTTACAGCAGCTGCCCTTTCAAGGACAACTCCTACAAAAGCTATGGCTGACCCAAGGCCATTCCAGCAGGTACAAGTGGAGAAGTGGGGAATCAAACCCGGTTCTCCCAGATAAGAGTCTGCACACTTAACCACTATGCCAAACTGGCTCGGAGGGAGGAAAATAGTTGAGGGGAGAGAGAGAAATGACTTCTCCAAGCCAGCCACTGGGGGAGTGGGGGCTTTGAGAGCCACACAACATGTGTGAAAGAGCCACATGTGGCTCCTGAGCCCCAGTTTGGCCACCCCTGCTCTGCACTGTGTTCACAGTATGTAATACTATAAAGGCCAGTGCAGCGTCGTGGCTAAAGTGTTGGACTAGGATCAAGGAGAACTAAGTTCGAATCCCTGCTCTGCTGTGGAAGCTTGCTGGGTGACGATGGAGCCAGTCACGCACTCTCCACCTAACCTGCCTTGCAGTGTTGTTCTGGGGATAAGATGGGGGAGAGGAGAATGACGGAAGCCCATCTTGGGGCCCCACTGGGGAGAAAGGCGAGCTACAAATAAAGTAAATAAAGGTGCTACTACTTCACCAGGTCAGTATTTTTCACACACTCTCTCAAGTGCCTTTGAGCAGCTAAGTAACTGCAGAAATTTATTTATTTATTTATATTTTGATTTATATCCCGCCCTTCCCACCGAAGTGGCTCAGGGCGGCTTACAACATATAAAACTTACATAGGTTTGGCTTAAAAACAATTACATAGCAGCAGTTAAAACAATAGATTAATAAAACATAAAAAATAAAAACCAGCGGTTCGTCAGAATGCACTCTAGCTCCATCCAAAATTCTCAGTGTCGGTTAGTTATAGGCCAGCCGGAAGAGGACTGTCTTGCAGGCCCTGCGGAACTGCCCTAGGTCCCGCAGGGTCCTCACATCTTCCGACAGCTGGTTGTAAGGCGCTGTTACCGAGAAGGCCCAATCCCTGGTAGATTTCAGACGGGCCTCCTTTGGCCTGGGGATTACTAGCAGGTTTTGCGAACCCGATCTCAGTACTCTCTGGGGAACGTGTGGGGAGAGACGGTCCCTAAGGTAGGCAGGTCCTAGACCATATAAAACCAGACAGGCAGCAGCGTTGGTCTAAAGCAACGGAATAAAGTTTGAGCCCTGTGGCATCTTTAAGACCAACAAATTTTACAAAAGGTTATATCCAGAACTAAACTTTGTTGGTCTTAAAGGTGCTAGTGGACTCAAAACTTTGCAGATCTGCTAGCAAATCTGCTATTCCAACTAGCAGACTGGACATCGATCTGCTATTCCAACTTCGTTACTCTCCGTTGTTGTTCCAGCCCAGGTAACACAAACTAACAAACACCAGACGCCGAACCTGTGACTCTTTTAATCTGCTAAAAAAACATTTCCATGACTCTGCATACTAACTCACTGCCCACTTTAGGACTGCTTGCCATTCCATGCTATTGTCTGATGAAGTGTGCTTCTAGCACACGACAGCTGACATCCTGAATAAAACTTTGTTGGTCTTGAAGGGGAAACTTGACTCTTGCTTTGTCCTACTGCTTCAGACCAACACGGTTGCCCACCTGGATCGGTTTGCAGAGGAAGTTATATTGCCGTTGTCCCCTCCCCCCCAAAAAAGAGTTGCCTGGCTCCCCTGCAGACTTTGGTTGCCACCTTCAGTACAGGCTGCGTCACCAACTTCAGTAACGGACTCGGGAAGGAGGGGCCGGGCTTTGCAGCCTCATGGTTTACTCATACGCGCATTCCTTCCCACGCTCCGAGGAGACCAACCCCAGCGTCCTGAATGGATTGGGAACCAAAACCAAGCGACGCTGTGGGTGGGGGGAGGTGAGCCCCTCCTTGCTCTGCTGGGTGGCACAAGGAAGCTGGGTGAATGAACAGGGCACACTGTGTCTCATCGCATCTTCCCCCCCCTCCACGCCCCTTCCCGGCAACCGCTGGCCAATCCAGGCAGGTCCTGATGAGCTCAACAGCCAGAAATGTCGCTTTGACAGGTTTTAATGAACCATTCATCTGGCGGGGAGGGGCAGCGGTGGGGAAGCTTCTTCCCCAGGCCAAAAAAAAAAAAAGAACAGGAGAGAATGTGAAGCTTAAAACTCCGCAAGTAACCCCAAACACCCGCTTCCCATTCCAGCTGGATAATGCACGGGGCTTGCAAATGATCCCCTCGTTTCCCTCCTCTCCCCCCCCGCCCCCCCAGCCCTATTGTCACAGGGCAGATCCCAGCTCTGCAGTCGAGGTGGAAACTGCCGTCAAGTTGAAGCCAACTTATGGCAGTCGGAAAGAGTGAGAGTCCAGCGGCACCTTAGTGACTAACCAAATTTGTGGCAGGAGAGGAGCTTTCCTAAGTCGCTGCTCAATTCTTCAGTTTTGCTGGTCTTTAAGGTGCTGCTGGTCTCTTGCTCTTTTGACTGCTACAGATAGACTGACGCGGCTACCCATCTTGTTCCAACTTACGGTGACCCCCCCTTGCAGGCAGAACTGAAACTAGGCAAGGGCCGTGGGGGGTGGAGCAGTGCCCCCTCCCAAATCTGCCAGGTACATCCTCTCCCGGTCCCCCAACCCTCCCCCTATTGTTTAAGCTTCGTTAAATAAATTAGAATCCCCCAGCGCCCCCCTCCAGAAAAAGATCCCAGACATGGGCTTGCTTATGGGGTTTATAAGGGAAGAGACGTTCAGAGGTGGTTTGCCGTTGCCTTCCTATGCATAGCGACCCTGGACCTCCTTGGTGGTCCTCTCATCCAAGGACTAACCAGGGCTGACCCCTGTTTAGCTTCTGAGATCTGCTATGAGAAGAAAAACTGCTCTCCCAGGGAAGAAAAGCTTTTCATTTCAATTCTTAGGAACTGAAACACCGGGAGCTGCCTCAGGCTCAGTTAAACCTATGGTGTATCGAAGTGAGCACTGCCAAATCAGATTGGCAACAGATCTCCAGGGTCTCAGGCAGAGGTTGTTCACATCACCTACTGAGGGTGGCGCAAAGGGCCATCAAGCCGCAGACTGCTTACAGTGACCCCACAGGGTTTTCATGACAAGAGATGCTCAGAGGTGGTTTTGCCATTGCCTGCCTCTGTGTCATGACCCTGTATCGAGAGCCAGTTGGGTGTAGCAGTTAAGTGCTTGGACTCTTATCCCCACTCCTCCACTTGCAGCTGCTGGAATGGCCTTGGGTCAGCCATAGCTCTCGTAGGAGTTGTCCTTGAAAGGGCAGCTTCTGGGAGAGCTCTCTCAGCCTCACCCACCTCACAGGGTGTCGGTTGTGGAGGGAAGAAGATAAAGGAGATTGTAAGCCGCTCAAAGGAGGAGGAGGAGGAGGAGAATGTAATTTATACCCCACCCTTCTCTCTGAATCAGAGACTCAGAGCAGCTCACAACCTCCTTTACCTCCCCCCGCCCCCACAACAGACACCCTGTGAGGTGGGTGGGGCTGAGAGACCTCTGACAGAAGCTGCCCTTTCAAGGACAACTCCTGCGAGAGCTATGGCTGACCCAAGGCCATTCCAGCAGCTGTAAGTGGAGGAGTGGGGAAACAAACCCGGTTCTCCCAGATAGAGTTCGCACACTTAACCACCACACCAAACTAGCTCTCATTGCACACTCAAACTCTAACAGTGTTAGGAAATACCCTGGAAGTTCTCTTGCACAAACCTCACTGAAACAAACAGGCAAGGGCACCTCGGCACCTTGAGAGGTAACCTGAGGGGAGGGGGGAAAGGAGCTGCCATGGTCTTTGCTGGGTCTGCCCAGGGGAAGGAGCCCCAACCCCAGAGAGGCTGGAAATAGCAGGCGGCAGCCTATTTGTGGAAAGAGGGAGCGCATTAATCCATTGCCCCCCACCATGGGAGAGAAACCACAGCCAGAACAGCAGGGCAAGGGACTGGGGTGAAATGTCTAGCAGTTAGTAGGGGGTGCTAACATGTTGGGGAGATTAAATGGATTTTTGGACGTTGCCTTGTAAACTGGTGGAAGGCTGGACTTGGATTCAATTCCATTTTTGTTTTATCACAGAAGGTTTTTATACCCCACTTTTCTCTACCTTAAGGAATCACTTTCCCTTTCTCTCCCCACAACAAGCATCTTGTGGGGTAGGTGGGGCTGAGAGAGTTCTGAGAGAATTGTGACTGTCCTAAAGTCACCCAGTCTCTGGAGGAATGGGGAATCAAATCTGGTTCTCCAGATTACAGTCTGCCTCTTAACTGCAATGCCACACCTGAAGCTCGCCTAGTACCAATCCTCAGCCTGGCCTACCTCAAAGGGTTGTTGCGAGAAAAGGGGATGTTCTAAAAACTTTCCTGGTTGGGAAGAAAAGCAGAATATAAACAAACAGATGCAAATATATGCATCTCTTTTTTAAAAAAGGTCTTTTCAAAAAAAAACTCACTTGAGGGTATTCCTGGTTAATTCTAAAACAGCGCTTTATATGGCCGCAAAAAGTTGGGCAGAAGTGTAAAGTTCCCTGGTGGACGGGAGGCTGAGAAGGAAAAAGGATCTGGGGTGTACTAACGGTAGCCCCATGCAAGGTAGGGTAAAAGTCTCAGCTGGAAAATCCCACATAAACTGCCTGCAAAAAAAGAACCAACTCTTCCCTAGTTTGCAAGAACCACCCCTGCATAATCGCTTGGAAATCTGTCTTGCTCGCCCTAGGCGAGTGGGAATTTGCAAATGGCAAGAGGTAGCAAGGTGCACAGAACCACCAGTGGGGCAGACTTACCGTTAGCAAGCCTGTGATTCAGTGATAATTACACCTGTTCCCTGCTCATCCCATTCTATAGTGACTTGATTTGCTCAAGGCAGAATGCAAAAAGCAATGTGAGCTAGCCGCTCAGCCAGACAGGTTAGCAGGGATAAGAAACCCACGCTGATGGTTATCCACCGGAATGGCTCCAAACACACCATCGTGCACCCTTCCCATCCTGTTTTCAAAATGTAGGCACTTCCCTCCCATCAAGGGCCAATCTGGTTCCAGTTTGCAAAGTTAACTGATGGCCCTTGAGAGGCCCAGCGTCTGCTCTTCTTACAAGCAGACCCATTCCTGGATTACCCCTCCTTCAGCTCCAAAGAAAAGGCAATGTGGTTCTCCTCTGAGCAATCCCAAACTCTTATAACCAAGAGCAGAAACCTGGATTGTTGCTCCCTGCCATGTCAAGAGTTCTGGCGCTTGGGCAGAAAGAAAGCAAACTGCTTTCCAACATGAATTTGAGGGGTGGGGAGTGGGGACTTAGTGGCAGAGTATCTGCTTGGCATGTGGGAAGACCCAAGTTCAATCCCTGGCATCTCCCATTAAAAGAATCACACATGAAGCAGCCTTATAATGAATCAGACCCTTGGTCCACCAAGGTCAGAACTGTCTACTCAGATTGCCAGAGGCTCACCAGGGTTTGCTATGCAGAGGTCTTTCATATCACCTATTACTCCTAACTGGAGATGTCAGGAATAGAACCTGAGACCTTCTGCATGCTTTAGTTTAGTTTAGTTTATTTGTAATTTGTATCCCGCCCTTCCCACCAGGTGGCTCAGGGCGGCTTACAGCATATAAAATCTAACATAAGCATATAAAAGTTTAACATAAAAATTTAAACATTTCACACAGTTTACATAGTTAAAATTTAAACATTTCACACAGTTTGCGTAATTAAAACATTAAAAACATACAGCGATCTTATAAAAACTACACTCAGTTTCAAGTTTCAAGTGCCGGTTAGTTGTAAAGCAGAGGCTCTACCACTCACCCGGGGCTCCTTCCCAGGTAGCAGGTGATGGGAAAGACCTCTGCCTGAGACCCTGGAGAGCCACTCGCCAGTCTGAGTAGACAATATTGACCTTGATGGACCAAATCTGATTCAGTATAAGGCAGCTTCAGGCATTCAGCTGAAATCATAGGCTCACAGAATTGGATGGGGGTGGGGTGGGGTGGTCACACAGACCATCTAGTTCAGGGATGTCAAACATGTGACCCCAGGGCCGAATCAGGCCCCAGAGCAACTGGCTCGTGTCTGCTTCCTTCTTCCTCTTGCTTCCTTCTGCATCTCAGCTTGCTTTGCCAGGCTTGCTCAATTGCACAGGAGCTACAGAGCAAAACCTCTATTTTCTCCATTGGCTGAAGCTCCTCCCCCTCCTGGTCCCCTGGGGAAGACCAACAAGTGCTAATGTTTTAAGCATGTTTTATTTTAAGGTTGTTAAAAAAAAAACTTTAATCATGTTTGTGTCCTTTAAAAAGTTTATATCTCTGCTACCTAATCTTAAATAGGTACACACATGGCCCGGCTCAACAAGGTCTCATTTATGTCAGATCCATCCCTCATAACAAATGAGTTTGACACCCCTGATCTAGTTCAAGCCCCTGCTTAATGCAGGATCAGCCTAGAGCATCCCTGACAACAAGGGGTTGTCCAGGCACTGCTTAAAGACTGCCAGTTCAGTGTTAACACCCATAGGGTGCCAATGTCTACGGCAGATCCCTGCCCCAAGGGGCTCACAGTCTGAAGTCTGACATAATGGAGAGAAGAAATGGGGAAGATGCATTCCCCACCCACCCCACAAGTAGCACGTGCATGAGCACTATCCTCAGAAAGGGATGGTGCAGTAGTGGTCAATAGCTTCACGGGAAAGATGGGCTTTGAGAAGGGATTTGAAGGAAGCGAGAGAGGAGTTCCAGGCAGCCACAAAGGGGTCGTTGCAGAACTGGGAAAGTGAGGGTTGTGGCAGGAAAAGATGCCCTGGGGAGCAAAGAGGTAACGGAGACAAGGTCGTAGAGAGCCCCTCTACTGTGCTATTCTATTAGCCTCTTACGGTGATGAAACTTTTGCCAGACTCAGGGGGAAACCCACCCCCCAATCCACAGCCTTACTGCTGTCCTGATTGGGATTTCCCACATCAGTAAGATATCGTGGCTCTCCTTGCGTCAAAGTCAGAGAGCTAGCGTGGCTGAAGGACTAGGAGCACAAACTGGAAGATGCCCTCAGTTCAAATCTCGCTGTGCTGGGCCAGACTGGTGATCTGCCGGGTCCAGAAACGAGCAATCCGATGCCCCAAGAACTAGCCCCGGAAGATCTAGCCACAAGAGTGACAGAGCCTCATCTTGTTCTCACCCTCTTTGCCTAACCCAGTATTCAGAGGTATACTGCCTCTGAAAATGGAGGCTCCTCCATTCAGTAGTCATGACTATCTGCTGATTGACCTCTCCTCCATGGGCAACTAATCCCCTTTCAAAGCTAACTAAGCTAGCAGTCATCCCAACCTGGATGTCCCAGGCGAGTCCAATCTCATCAGATCTCAGAAACTAAGCAGGGTCAGCCCTGGTCAGTACTTGGATGGGAGACCACTGTGGAAGTCCATGGTCACTATGCAGAGAGACATAAGAACACAAGAGAAGCCATGTTGGATCAGGCTAATGGCCCATCCAGTCCAAAACTCTGTGTCACACAGTGGCCAAAAAACCCAGGTGGCATCAGGATGTCCATCAATGGGGCCAGGACACTAGAAACCTTCCCACTGTTGCCCCCCAAGCACCAAGAATACAGCATATCACTGCTGCAGACGTAAGAACATAAGAGAAGCCATGTTGGATCAGGCCAGTGGCCCATCCAGTCCAACACTCTGTGTCACACAGTGACCAATAAACCCAGGCGCCATCAGGAGGTCCATCAGTGGGGCCAGGACACTAGAAGCCCTCCCACTCAACCCCCTGCCCAAGTATCAAGAACAAAGCATCACTTGCCCCAGTCAGAGTTCCAACAATACACTGTGGCTAATAGCCACTGATGGACCTCTGCTCCATATGTTTATCCAATTCCCTCTTGAGGAAGGCAGTGGCAAATCACCTCTGAACGCCTCTTCCCTTGAAAACCCTACAGGGGTGCCATAGTTCAGCTGCAATTTCACAGCACTTTCTATACATCACAACCTAGAAGCCATTGCTACATCTGGTAGCTGTAAATTCCACAAGCCACTCGCTCCGAGTGAAGTACTTCTTTGTCTGGCGCTGATCACAACTAAAGTCGCTACTTGACTCCTACTTTGTTCTACTACTTCAGACCAACACGGCTGCCCACTTGGATCTCTCTAGATGGTCTTAGGAAGCTCTTCTCCTTAAACCCCTTCAACTGCACCTTGAGGACAATGGAAGGAGCAGGCTTATAAAACCAGTCCCTTGCTTGGATAACTGCAGTGAGCAACTGTCACCTCCGGGTGACCAGGCAGTGAAGAAGCAAACCAGAAGAGCAGAAATTCCTCCCCTCCCTTCCCGGTGGATCATGTGCGAGATAAATGATTAACTTAATGTGTGCGTGCAGGAACAAGCTGTTAGAAATTGCCGCAGCTTGCTAACTTCTGTGGATTTGTAAGGCTGAAAGTTTAAAAGAGCGACGCTGGTTGAGGCAAGGAGAACTTCCTCAAATGCTGCATTCGAACCTTATTTTAACAGGGATGCTGCCTGTAGGAAGCAGTTAGGCACCCACTGCCCGAGCAGCGGCACGGTTGGGATGAGAACACGTTAAGACAGAAGTAAGAACCTACTGAAGAATACAGATGGCCTCCTTGGCACAGTATGTTTGCAGTATAAACTGTGGCCACTTCTGAAAAAAAAATTTTGCAGCTTAACCAATCACACCTTCTTACACAAGCCACAGTTTGGGGCTTGTAACTGGGGAGGGGTCGGGTTAAACATTGCCCGGTTGAAAGCACATCCTGGAGACGAGTTCCGACGCCAGCCAACTTTCCAAGCGATTCTCACTCGCTCTTCTCCCTTCTCTGAGCCAACCGTGCTTTAAGGTCAAACGACAAGCTTGCTCTGGAATGTTCCAAAATGGAAGTGTTCAAAACGTGCTATTTTGAAACGGGGTGTAATTTGGTATTTAAGGGAAAGAGAAGCAGCCAATTAAGCGAGGCTTAAGCTCTGGCAGGTTCTCTCGACGCACACACACAGCCCTTCCCACACAAGTCCGCACCCAGGCTTTAACTTCTGTCACTGGACAGGAACTCCTGCAGTAACAGGATTCAAACGGTCGCCTTTGGTACCATGTCGTCACTGCAGCTTACAAGGTGGAGATAAGCAACTGGAGACCCCCAATCTCTTGGCCAAAGTCCCCCAAGGAATGCTAATTGCTTTCCCCTCCAGTAAATCTAGAGCCCACACAGATCAGGAGAGAGAAACATTGTGACAGCAGAACTCATGGCCAGACACTCCACGGAGGAGAGGCACTGAGGCTCTGCCTTCACAACCAAATCATGAGAACTAGAAACTTGAAGTAAGATGCTGGTCTCGAGCCTACAGCAGGGGTGGCCAAACTGTGGCTCGGGAGCCACATGTGGCTCTTTCACACACATAGTGCGGCTCTTGGGAGCCCCTACCGTCCTGCTGGATGGCTACGAGAAGGCATTTGTCTCTTTAAATCACTTCTCCAAACCAAGCCAGGTAGATATGTAGATAATGCCTTTGAAGTTGCTTTCTTTCCACCTCTCCCTCTCCCCATCTATATGCCTTCCTTCCTTCTTGTCTTGCAGCTCTCAAACGTCTGATGTTTATGTTATATGGCTCTTACATTAAGCAAGTTTGGCCACCCCTGGACTACAGCATGCATGCGAGGGATCCTGCCACAAAAGCCAAGTCGAGTGTTCAGGGCTACTGGGACACAGCCCACCTGCCTCTTCCTTCATCTTGCAATCAAGGTTTGCATGAAATCACTGGACAAAGTGAAATCACGTTACAACGTAGGGTCTGCAGCAAAAGTCCCAGAATGACCCAAATACAGCTTTATCAGATTTTCAAACTGCTTCCAAGGAGCCCTCGAAAGCTAATGGAGAGCCAGTCTGGTGTAGTGCAGAGGTGGCCAAACTGCAGCTCGGGAGCCACATGTAGCTCTTGAAGCCCCCACCACCCTGTTGGCAAGTTTGGAGAATGCATTTAAAGTTAAAGTTGCTCTCTTTCCAACTCTCCCTCCTTGCTTCTTCCCCCCACCATCAATTTGCCTGCCTGCCGGCTCTCAAACATCTGACATTTATTCTATGTGGCTCTTACGTTAAAGCAAGTTTGGCCACCCCCGGTGTAGTGGCTAAGAGCAGTGGACTCTAATATGGGAGAACCAGGTTTGAATCCCCACTCCTCCTCCACATGCAGCCAGCTGGGTGAACTTGGGTCAGTCACAGTTCTCACACCTCCCTCACAAGGTGTCTGTTGTGGGGAGAGGTAGGGAAGGAGATTGTACGTGCTTTCATACTCTGAATGAAGGGTAGGGTATAAATCCAACTCATCTTCTTCAACCAAACAGGCATTGGCCTGTATAGGCCCTCGTTGGGAGGGTGCTCCCACACTGTTGGGGCAAGCAATGAGAAGGCCCTGCCCCTTTTCTGAGCAGGGCCTCAGTGCTACGTACGACAAGACAGGTCCACGGATAGAAGATTTGCTCCCAAAGAAACTTGTTTTTTGAAGCAGGAACTAAGGCCCATCCTGCTTTCACCAGCTCAGACAAAAAAAGGAGAAAATATAAGGCATTATCAGTATGGTATGACAATATGCTCTGGACGTCCAAAGTCTTTGCTGAGGCTTTGTGTCAATATCAAAGCAACCACAGGCTAAAGAGCAGAACCTGGAAGAACCACACAGGACACGTGCTATGGGAAAGTCCCTCCACGGACCACCAGCGAGTGTTGATTCCCCAGAGAAGACTCAGAAGGGTATTGTGGAGGATGGAGCTGCTGAGAACCAACAGGGTCACACCGGCTGCCTGCCTCTGTCCTGACAAAAAACACATCCAATCAAAACAAGTTCAGCCTGGCTAAGCCCAAAGGATGCTTTACACAAGACCAGCTTTCACGGGCCCCCTCCCACAACACACACCCTGTGAGGTAGGTGGGGCTGAGAGCTCTCTCCCAGAAGCTGCCCTTTCAAGGGCAACTCCTACAAGAGCTACAGCTGACCCAAGGCCTTTCCAGCAGCTGCAAGTGGAGGAGTGGGGAATCAAACCCGGTTATCCCAGATAACACGTCTCACAAACACATGGCTGGAAAAGAGACAGGTTCAAAAGAAGCTTGCCTGAAATGGCTTAAGTCAGTGTGGATCAAGTTCCTTAACTGTTGCCTGTTCCAAGCTTTTGCCCCTGGGGAGAAGTGTTTTCCATCCATTTGACTTGACAGCTGAGCTCTTGTGGCCAAGGGCCACGGACAGGGTCGAGAGGGCATGTTGTGGCCTGGACTTCTAGAGGCAGCTGAAATCCAAAGTGGGCTGGTAGGCCAGGAAGACATTCCTGTGGGCCACTTATCCTGTATGGATTTATAAGCAAAGCCATCGTTATCTAGAACAGGCCACCTATGCTTCACCTCTCTACCAAGAACACCCATCACCTTCAAACACAGATGCTAGCCTCCAGGTGGGACCTGGGGGCCCCCAGGAATTACAGCTTATCTCTAGATGACAGAAGATATTGGATTTATATCCCGCCCTCCACTCCGAAGAGTCTCAGAGCGGCTCACACTCTCCTTTACCTTCCTCCCCCACAACAGACACCCTGTGAGGTGGGTGGGGCTGGAGAGGGCTCTCACAGCAGCTGCCCTTTCAAGGACAACCTCTGCCAGAGCTATGGCTGACCCAAGGCCATGCTAGCAGGTGCAAGTGGAGGAGTGGGGAATCAAACCCGGTTCTCCCAGATAAGAGTCCGCACACTTAACCACTACACCAAACTGGCTCTCCGACAGAGACCAGCTCCCCTGGAGAAAGTGGGTGAACTGGAGGGTGAACTCTACAGGGTTCCACCCCACTGAGGTACCTGTTCTTCGCAGGTGCCACCCTCCAGACCTGGATCTGGCAACTCTACCCCACCATACCCTGCTGGTAACCAGGGGGACCTGACCTGGCAACTCTACCTTCAAAACTTCTATCGGAAAAAAAACGTGCTTTCACCAACAAAGAAGATGATGATGATGATGATATTGGATTTATATCCCACCCTATACTCTGAATCTCAGAGTCTCAGAGCGGTCACAATCTCCTTTACCGACCCCCTCCCACAACAGACACCCTGTGAGGTTGGTGGGGCTGAGAGCTCTCTCCCAGAAGCTGCCCTTTCAAGGACAACTCCTACAGAGCTATGGCAGACCCAAGGCCTTTCCAGCAGCTGCAAGTGGAGGAGTGGGGAATCAAAACCAGTTCTCCCAGATAAGAGTCCGCGCACTTAGCCACCACGCCAAGTTGGCTCTCGACCACTACACCAAACTGAACTCTTGTGGCAAAACATTTGTGAGGCTACAAAAAGGTGGCACGAATCCTGTCCACACTTCACCTATGAAGTCCACTGTATATCATAACCTTGCTCTCTTAATGAAAAACTGAAACTCTACGGTGAGCAAGAAAAAAAAAAACAGGAAATCCAGACAAAATAATCGACCTCTGCATGATTGTAGCCTACCCTGTTGGCCGTTATGATTTGCAGGCTGCTATTCTGGAGGGGGTGATTATTAATTAAAAAATAACTGCCCCACTCTGAGCCTGGCATTCAGGCAACATCGGTCAAGCTTTGCCAGCAAATCCAGCAGGGCACCCTGAGAGAGGGGCTGTGGCTCAGTGGAAGAGCTTTCGCTTGGTAAGCAAAAGGTCCCAGGTTCAATCCCCGGCATCTCCAGTTACAAAAGACCAGGCAAGAGGTGATGGCAAAGACCTCAGTCTGAGACCTTGTAGAGCCATGAAGTAGGACTGTAGCTCAGTGGTAGAACATCTGCTTGGCATGCAGAAGGTCCCAGGTTCAATCCCCAGCATCTCCAGTTCAAAGGATCAGGCAGGAGGTGGTGGGAAAAACCTCAGCCTGAGACCCTGGAGAGTCATGAAGTGGGGCTGTAGCTCAGTGGTGGAGCCTCTGCTTGGCATGCAGAAGGTCCCAGGTTCAACCCCTGGCATCTCCAGTTAAAAGGACCAGGTAGGAGGTGATGCGAAAGACCTCAGCCTGAGACCCTGGAGAGCCATGAAGTGGGGCTGTAGCTCAGTAGTAGAGCATCTGCTTGGCATGCAGAAAGTCCCAGGTTCAATCCCCAGCATCTCCAGTTCAAAGGACCAGGCAGGAGGTGGTGGGAAAGACCTCTGCTTGAGACCCTGGAGAGCCGTGAAGCGGGGCTGTAGCTCAGTGGTAGAGAATCTGCCTGGCATACAGAAGGTCCCAGGTTCAATCCAAAGCATCTCCAGTTAAAAGAATCAGGCAGTAGGTGATGGGAAAGACCTCTGTCTGAGACCATAGAGAGCAGCTGCTGGTCTGAGTAGAGAATACCTGAGACCCTGGAAAGCTGCTGCCAGCCAGAGTGGACAATACTGACCTTGAGAATTCAAGGGTCTGATTCAGTACTAATCAGCTTCATCTGTGTTCAGAAAGAGGCTCTGCCCACTCCAGGCACAATGTATTCATCCCCCCCCCCCAAGCACCATTATTTGTATTTAAGCAAATTCAGACCAGAAGCCAGTGGGAGCTGTACATCAGCTTCCACCTGCCTTTGCGTTCCCTGGCCAAGACCATGGAGGTGGAGGTGATAAAAGCTGACATGCCACCAGTTCCACGGGGGGGGGGGGGTGGCTTTTCCCATGACCCCAGTCTGCAGTTCAGACTCTCTCTGTATGGAGGAGAAACCCACCCCTTCCAAACCGAAACCCTGCAGACAGAAGTTGTTTTTTCAGAACAGGTCAAACCACCAATATTTGCATGAAATTCATTTGCCTTGCTTATACAGGTGTACGTGTGTGTCTAAGTAAGGCATGGAATCTGCTGAGGTTGAGTTCAACCCAGGGCTCCTATGGGAGACATGCTAAAAAGGTAAAAAATTCTGGAAACGTTGAAGCTGCAGGGAAAGGCAAGTGAGCAGTAGAAGCTCTGTTCTACCTTCCTTTTACGTAGAAAAAAATTTGCTCAGGGGAATTTATAGCATAAGCCAAACTTATTTATTTGCAAACATAAACTCTACTATTTTAAGGACGTAAGAATGTATTGTACAACATGTGGCATTACAATTGTATGATTTGGTATATTTGTGGAATGCTAAAAGGTATAAATAATGGCATTTTAAGCATCGGTTCACTATGTCGATGGATGACATTTCCATGGATAGACAATTGGAACACTGCATTTTTTTTTAAAGGCAGGTTTTATTATAGGGGCTTAGAAACTATAACAAGACCTCAGCATTCCACATCAAAGCACAAAACTGTATTTTTATAATAAAATCTCAAGAACCCAAAAAAGGGAAGAAACAAGTCTGAGTGTTCAAGTTAAACGTTAATGGTAAACTCTGCAAAAGTTTATCATTCTATTAAGGCAGTAACCCAGTGCACATTTCATTTGGAGAAAAATCCACTAAACTCACAGAGATCTGATTCCAAGTAAACATGCAGAGAGTCAGGGCAAAGTTCGCTATCCTGAACTTGTACTTGTTTTATTTATATCTCATTCCATCCTGCTATATAATATACTCTTAAAAATACTATCCTAAGTTCAGTTCCTCTCTTCATAACCTCGAGATCTGCAGGAACTAACAACACTCTTCTGTGCTTTTGCAAGCTTTTGCAGTGGCCCTTCAGGGGAACTGGTTGGCCACTGTGTAAGGTGAGATGCTGGACTAGGTGGACCCTCACTGGTCTGATCCAGCAGAGCTCCTCTTATGTTCTTATGAAGGTCTCAGCCTCCATGCCTTGTTGCTGGACCTCCAGAGGAACTGGCTGGCCCCTGTGTGACACAGGATGCTGGACTAGACAGACCACTGATCTGATCCAGCAGGGCTCTTCTTATGTTCTTATTCTACCTTCACTATCATGACCTTTGAAACTTGAAACCAAGGAATCTGCAGCAGTGTCAGTTCACTGTATCACACTCATGCCAGTTGCATCCTTTCTTGAAGAAGCAGCGGGGGGGGGGGGGGGCTGTGCATACCCCTACTGTAACCCCATAACCAGAGCTTTTTCTGTAGCAGGAACTCCTTTGCATATGAGGCCACACCTACCAGATGTAGCCAATCTTCCAAGAGCTTACAGGGCAGGGCCTATTGTAAGCTCCTGGAAGACTGGCTACATCAGGAGGGCGTGGCCTAATATGCAAAGGAGTTCTGGCTACAAAAAAAAGCTCTGCTCACAACCATCCTGTGAGGAAGGTTAGGTTGAGAAACTGTGACTGTCAATTGTGGCTGAGATTGTCTGGTGATCTTTATGGCCAAGCAGGGAATCTGAACCCAGGTCTCTCCCCTGCCCTTTGTCCTGGCCATCTGCTCTTCTGTATCCCTCCAAGATGATGAGACCAGAAAACTGTGGCACCTACTGAACCAAGGACGATTTAGAAGGCTGGTCCATCCAGACGGAGTTATTTGGCTCTCATCCGGAAGGAGAGCAGCCTTCACGGTAACTCTTTATTACGGCCATCACTCATACCTGCTGGCTGCCCTGCAGCGCTTAACAGATTGAGTCCCGGCTGGGCCGTCATAGCCGATTGCTACAGTGCTGAGCTCTGCAAAGCTGGGGGTGGGAGGAAGGAAAGCAAGGCCAGGCTCAGGAACCGAGGAACAAGCAATAGGCTGGGTGCGAGATGGCGCCCATCATCCAAGCACGTCTCTTTCATTAACCCAGGAGGTCAGCCTGCGGATAATCAGCTCACGTTGCCCGGCAACTTCTGAATCTTTTCTGGAACATGGAGAGTGGAACGGGGAGCTGCAGGGACTCCGGGGGCCGAATCAGCCTCTCAGGGCTCCTGAGCATTGGGGGGGGGGGGGGGGGAGAGAATGTGGAAGAGGCTGAACATCTCCCCATCCCCCTCCAAAGTAGCAGAGGAGAAGGACTGTGTCTCAGCAAGCAGAATATCCCAGGTTCAATCCACGGCATTTCCAGTTACAAACGATCAGGCAGCAGGCGATGGGAAAGACCTCTGCCTGAGAGCCACTGCCAGTCTGAGTAGACAATATTGACCAGGGATGACCAAACTGTGGCTCAGGAGCCACATGTGGCTCTTTCACACATATTGTGTGGCTCTTGAAGCCCTCACCACCCCATGGGCCAGAAGACATCTGTCTCTTTAAATCATATCTCCAATCCTATCTAGCCAGTAGTTTGGAGAATGCATTTAAAGTTAAAGTTGCTTTCCTTCCTTCCCACCCTTCCTTCCTTGCAGCTCTCAGACATCTTTCATGTCTTGCAGCTCTACAACATCTGATGTTTATTCTCTGTGGCTCTTAAATTAAGCAAGTTTGGCCACCCCTGATATTGACCAAGGTTCTGATTTAGTAAAAGGCAGCTTCATGTGTTCATGGGAAGGTCCATGTCTCAGTGGTAGAGCATCTGCTTGGCATGCAAAAGGTTTCAAGTTCTATCCCCATCACCCCGGTTTAAAGGGCCAAGTAGCAGGTGATGAGCAACCTGAGATCCTGGAGAGCCAATGCCAATCTGAGTAGACAACAACGAATTTGATCGACCGAAGGGTTGACTCAGTATAAGGCAGATTCCCGGATAGATGGCTGAATAACACCAGGGGCCTGGAGAAGGAGAAAAGGGAAAGAAGGTGGACTAGCTAATCTGCTTGGTTCGCAAAGAACAAGGAGAGAGTTTGGCCAGACAGGATGATGGGTGTGAGCTCTACCGCTCCAAGTGGCATCACCTATTTTCTTTCACCTTCCTGTTGAGATGCTAAAAGGGGAGTCTGGCATCTAAATGAGGAATGCAGAAAGCCGCCTTTGGAATGGGGTTGGTTTTGAAAGTGCTAGTTTTGCACGATGTTTGAGGCAGGAAGAGGAGGTGGTGCCACCACACGCTACTTTAAGCACCATCTGAACTGGATCCCGAAAGGACAGGGAGTGTGGGCCGGGGTGAAGATTAAGAGGTGCCTGAAGTTGCTACATCCTACAGCCCAAAATACGGAAACATTCACAGCTACAGCTCTGGTTAGCAGCCAAGCCAAAGCTGGCCGTGGGCAAGTGACTAAAACAGGAAGAGTCAGAACAGCCCATGGGCCAGAAGGGGTAGCAGGAAGCACTGAGAGAAACACACAACTTGAACTCTTGGGGTCTCCCTCCCAAAACCCGGGGGCATGCTGGTCCACATTGGGAGAATGGAAACTGGCAGCTGTCTTCCTTCATTGTGAACCTTGTCTGTGTGGAAGATTGGAAGTCAAGTCAGGTCTCGGTCTCAGTTTTGCTCAGGTGGCAGACAATAAACAGAGCTGTGCTGATCCAGACTGTCAGTGGAGGCTCATATCGGTGGTGCCCCCCAGCCCCCGGTCATCTTTTTGGTGCCAGGTCAAGATAGCCTTCTTTGTGGAGGCCTTTAATGACCTACTGAGTCATGCAGGAACCCAATATGATTAGTCCGAGAGCCAGTTTGGTGTAGTGGTTAAGTGTGCAGACTCTTATCTGGGAGAACCGAATTTGATTCCCCACTCCTCCCCTTGCAGCTGCTGGAATGGCCTTGGGTCAGCCATAGCTTTCATAGGAGTTGTCCTTGAAAGGGCAGCTTCTGTGAGAGCTCTCTCAGCCCCACCCACCTCAACTGTCTGTTGTAGGGGGAGGAAAGTAAAGGAGATTGTGACCACTCTGAAGTTCAGAGTATTGGGCAGGATATAAATCCAATATCATCATCTTCTATTCAGGTACTTTTCTCACAGTTTGGGTTAGGTCCTTTGGGGTCCAGTCTATTGTTTTTCATGTTATCTTAAGTTACTTTTTAATTCTTAATGTTTTATCTATTGTATTTTATTGTTTTTATACTTGTAAACTCACCAGAGGGCTTCTACTACAGGGGATATAGAAAATGAATTATTATTACTACTACTTATAGCACCACCACCTCTGAAATTCTGATGAAGGTGGTAAAGAGCAGGCACAAAATTGCTGCCACAGAAGGAGGAACCAAAGCAACACTTTTACAAATCTGCACTGCCAATCAAATCTCCAATGACCAATCAGAAGCCTTGCTGGGCAAAAGCCTCACCTGGCCTCGCCCAGTTTCTTAAAATACTTAGTGGGTGCCATGTTGGGCCTTGACATACATTGACCAACTCAATACGAATAACTAACAGGTCTCTGCCCTTCTCCCCCTTCAGCTCCACAGAAATACCATCAAGCAAATGAAGTTTCTGGGAGATCTCCTTGCAAGCCCCCATCCAAAGCCCCAAGGGGTGAGGGTGGTACACACACTGGTAGATGTTCATCTGAACATGCAGGAAGCAAACACTGGCAAAGCCTCCCACATCGAAGGAGGCAGAGAACCAAATGACACTCCGGTCCACCTTATTGCCTTGGAATTCCTTGCCGAGATCAATAGATACCTCAGGTGGCTTTGAGATGGTGGTGAGCCCAGAACCTAGACTGGGGAAAGCTAAGCTGTCCGTCACCAGTGCCAGCGTGGCCAGCTGAACTGCACTGGCAAGCAAGCAAGAGGACCCCATCTAGCTGCTCAAGCCTACCAAGGCTTCATGGGAGGGGGAGAACAGCCCATATGCACACTTAAGATTTCAACCTCCAGCAGCCGACCTGCAGTTACTTGCCCCAGCACATGGGGAAAGGCGAGAGGTGAGTCATGCTTCGTTTGAGTGAGACGGGGAAGATCTGCCGAATGTATCTGTGAGAACAAAGCTTTTTAAGTTCACATGCCAGCTCGCTGAACTCCCACTCTGACTTTCCTGGCTTATGGGACAGTCCCTGTTTGCAAACTCAGAAATGCCTCCCGCCACCCCCCAAGATCCCACCTCAGCAACCAGGCATGGCTCAAGTTACTATAAAAAGCAGCCCGCTTCGGGGCTGTGCAACTGCACCGGAGATGCTCTTTCAAGAGGGAGAGGGAGAGTGCGCTGCCCGACTTTGGGACCAGACACCTCCATTTTCCCACGATGGTTCCAACTAACTGTCAAGCCTATTAACCATGGGGAGGGCTGCCGGTGAGAACTCCGCTCCTTTCTCCGCTTGGAGGCCAGCCTGCTGCCAGAGAGGTGCCTGCACCTTTTGGCACCGCTGTAATTGCCCTGCCAGAGGGCCCCGCCCTTGTTTCAAGAGCAGAAAGCTCTATTCACTCCTTGGAGGGCCTCACCCCAACTTCAGTGCCAAGCGGCAATGGAAATCGCCGGCATGCCCAAGTGAAAGGGCAGCATCTGCACTGGTGCAGCAAAGACTCCAGTCTTTTTTTATTGCTCTGGATGCCCCCAGTTACAATCACAAAAATGTGTGTCCCAGGCCATCTACAGCGCCTCCCTTGTTTATTTTTATATACAAAATTTATATCCCACCTTTCCACCCTCACGTGATCAACCAAAAGTGGCTAACAATTTAAAATATACATGATAAAGCCACATTCTAAGACCATTAAAATCAACACACACACACACACACACCCCATGCATGAAACACACATCATTAAAACAAATTAAAAACAGAGTTGAAATTCGCATGAAGAGACAGTAGTTAAAACGGGTCCCCGATGTGGCGCCCACAGGCAACATGGTGCCCATCAAGTGCTTTTAGAAAATGGGTGGAGCCAGCTGGGGGTTTTGCTAAACAAGGCTTCGGATTGGCTGTGCAGATTAAAAGGCATCCTGTTAAACAGAGCTTCAACGTTTCTGTCAGATGAGGTACTATTAGAGATATACATAACTCTGCTGACTGACATCTGTGGTCCGTTCCGTCTCCTACGGCAACCACCATTTTTTGATTGGCTCCACCTCCTGTGGCAGCCATTTTGTGATTGTGCCCATCGCCCTGTGTCAGAATCTCAAAGGTGCCCGCAGACTCAAAAAGGGTGGAACTCTTGCATTAAAAGGAGGGGTCCTTTGGAGTGAATGCCAAAAAATAGACCCACAGAGAGCTGGGATGGCACCAAGGCAAGGTGGGGATTTCCTAGCTCAAATCTCATTTGGAGCAGCCGGCAACACATCCTCTGTTTTCTCTTATCATGAGAAACTCGTGGTACATACAAACGCTGCTGGTCTCCAAGAAGTGAATGCATCGAAGTTGGGTCTCAAGCCCCCACCCCCAGATCCACCAGGGATAGCCCGTATTATTAGCATCTGAGGCCAGAGCTTCTTAAAAACTGTGGTTTGTGAATTTAAACACCACAACCTTCATATCTATCAGCACAAAACTGCAAGAAAACTACTCAGCTACAAGCCTTAATTAGAAATCCAAGTTTTGCGCTAACTGATAAAACTCTGGGATGTGGGACTGCCTGCATTTGGACATCGTGGCTAACTGGAGTTTGAACAAGCTGAAGTTTATTGTGATGTCTAAATGTAGCCTCTGGGATTGATGCAACAAACCGGCCCTTCTCAGCCTACCTCACTGGGAGGTGGCAAGGACTACAAAGATGGCATATGAAAAGATCTTTGGACACTTGAGAAACTATTGCTGTTCTGGGTAATTCCGCTGTGGCTAGCTGTCTTCCAATTCCTTGGCATGGAATTTTTTAAAAAAATATGCTGCTACCAGGGCCGAGATACCAGAATTCTGCACCAAGGTGACCCCAATTCTGCAACTTGAACAATCCAACTGTTTGCAAGAGTGGCACAATTAAGTTAAATTTGCGAGTTTTTAAAAAGTTTGCATTTTCTGCAACCTTACATAGTTTATTTTACTTCTGCTAGCTGGGGGGGGGGGTGCAAGGTACTACAAAATGCATTGGAGTCCCATCCCACCCTCCACCCCCAATCCACAGGAGATCTTTAGCATTTTCCTCTGCCTCCACCACCCTACCCACAATGAACCGTCGCCTGCTGGAGGCAGGCCAAGATAAACCGTGCAACCAGTCCAACCAGATGAAGCATGGAAACCTGACGCATCGGCTCCATTTTAGGCAGAAATGTCAGGGCTGGAAGCCATTCATACAGCTCTCCCCTGATGAAAGAGGCTGCTCACTCCACAGCCCAAAGCGCCACCGTTAGCAAAACAGATCTACCAGGTCCAGCCGTATGTCCTCCTGAAACATGCACGGTTAAAAGTTCCTTAGACGAGGACATCCTCTTTTGCTGCTCGGAAGCCAGTCAAGTCGGTACACAGAGGCCCATCTGATGGGGAAGGGGGAGAGAGAGAAAGCCAGCCAGTCTTAAAGCCTCCGAGTTCTGAAAGCCAGCCAGGCTGCCGGCTCCTTCCCACGAGGCAAGCAGCCAAGGGCCCTGGAGTTCCAGCCAGCCCGGCCGCAGAGTTGACGAATGCCACACACGCCTTCTTGTGACAGGTCTCAGCCTGGATCAGCCAGATTAAGAGGCAGAGAAAGCCTGTCAGGCAGTTACCTCAATAACAGACAGTGACACACAAAGAGAGATAAAGGGGATGGGGAGGGCGGCTTATCGGCCTCTCCTTCTCAATCAGCAGTCCAAGCCACTCCGGGTTAGTGGCCTCCTCGGGTTAGTGGCTGATGCCCACCTGCTGGGGTGCAAGCCTTTGCATAGCTGCTTTTATATTTTGCTGCTGTTAAGGCGCATGCAGCAACAGCGCCACGCCACCTGCGCATGCGTGACAGTGAGGCGAGGTCACTCAGCGACGAGGCGGATTCTTTTTAAGCATCAGCAGGTTCAAAGATTCTGGCTCCTCCTCTTCCTGTCCACAGTCCATGCAATGCCACGTAACTTCCTGCCGTATGCTTGTCATTCAGCAGCTCCTACTCTGCCATCTGGGGCTAAAGCAGGATCCTGGGTCCTGGAAGGCAGAAGACTGGTGGCCCTAGACCCAAACGCATCTGTGTTCAGAGGAAGGAGAAATTTCACTTCTGTTTTCAAGATGTGAATCTCCCATCAAATAATGCACACTCCAAACCAAGATTGTGTTGCTATCTGGAGAGCCAGCATACAGAGAGCCAGTTTGGTGTAGTGGTTAAATGCACGGACTCTTATCTGGGAGAACTGGGTTTGATTCCCCACTCCTCCACTTGAAGCTGCTGGAATGGCCTTGGGTCAGCCATAGCCTCTCACAGGAGTTGTCCTTGAAAGGGCAGCTTCTGGGAGAGCTCTCTCAGCCCCACCCAGCTCACAAGGTGTCTGTTGTGGGGGAGGAAGGTAAAGGAGCTTATGACTGCTCTGAGACTTTAAGATTCAGAGTATAGGGCGGGATATAAATCCAATATCTTCTTCATACAGTGCTGTATTTGGGAAGGGAGCTTAGGGGTAGAGAACCTGTCCTGTATGCAAAAAATCTCAAGCTTCTTCCTTGACATCTCAGGCTTTGATAGGTCTTCTACTCCACACCCTCTTCAAATCAGAGGATGGTGGTGGGGAGACCCTGTGAGTAGCTATCACCAGCTCAGATACGAATGCAGCTTGTTTATCCTCTGCTTGCAGGGACTGTCTTTGACCCTGGGCATGGCCAAGGGGAAGAAGTCAAATGACTCTTGGCCCAGCTCAACGAATTAGGACCAACCAGGAGCCTTGCTGGGCAAAACCCCCACCCACTTTTAAGACTGCAGATTTATACCCTGCCATTCTCTCTGAATCAGAGACCCAAAGTGGCTTACAATCTCCTAGATCTTCTCCCCCCAAAACAGACACCCTGTGAGGTGGGTGGAGCTGAGAGGGCTCTCCCAGCAGCTGCCCTTTCAAGGACAACTCCTGCGATAGCTATGGCTGACCCAAGGCCATTCCAGCAGGTGTAAGTGGAAGAGTGGGGAATCAAACCCTAAAATAATAATAATAAAAGTCTAAAGTAATAATAATAAAAAACCCGGTTCTCCCAGATAAGAGTCTGCCCTTTCAAGGACAACTCCTGCGATAGCTATGGCTGACCCAAGGCCATTCCAGCAGGTGTAAGTGGAGGAGTGGGGAATCAAACCCTAAAGTAATAATAATAAAAAACCCGGTTCTCCCAGATAAGAGTCCGCACACTTAACCACTACACCAAACTGGCTCTCACTTGGCAGGAAGCAGAAAGGAGTCTGGGGGCACCATGGGGCACCACGTTGAGGACCCCTGCCCTAGTCTCTTCAGCTCAAAGGATCAGGCGTTACGAAAGACCTCTACCTAGAGAGCGGCTGCCAATCAAAGCAGTCAATGGCAACAGTTCAGTGCTGTCTCTGTATAATGCAACTTCATCTGTTCAAGGAAGATCCAAACGCAACAGGGTCAATTTCCAAGTTTCTAGCCCCTACAGGCAAGAACAGCAGAACAAGGTAGATTGCTCCTAAGGAGTTATCCACTCAAAATGGTTCAATTCCTCTGCTTGCGGAGGGAGGCGGGGAGAAACTAAACCAGGGCATTTAAAACTATAAAGATGCCAGTGCGAGAAATCAAGATACCTATTCAGCAATCAAATTCCAGTTCGTGCTTGCCTGGGAAAGAACGCAGGAGGGAGGCTGCTGAAGAACAGCAAGCCAGCAGTAAAGCAAATACCCAGATGGCAGAGAAGTGGCCCTAGCCATGAGGCAAGGCATGGCAAAGAGGGAGATGGATCTGATCCATGGGGTGCTCTCTTCCTCTCCCCACCAGCCCCGCTGAAACAGCTGGGATCAGCACAGCTGGAGGCTGTATTCACAGGAAGAGGGGGAAATGAAGACATTTTGGGGTTTTCTTCATCTGTCATGGCCAGCAACAGTAACGATGCCGTTGGGTGCTTCTGCCTAGGCCAGCTTCGTGTATGCCAAAAAAGGAGGAAACGCACAGTTCTGGGCTGGTTACCTCAGCAAGGGGTGACTGTTTTGGCAGGAGGGAAGCAGGGGCTATGAGAGGATCCAACTAAGGCCATACAGGCAAAGGAAAGGGACGTTCTTTGGAGACAGTGGGCACAATCCCAACGAAGCAGAGTCCTAACTTACAGCCTTGGAGACTAGATGTTTGTCTAGGGCGAGCAAGATTTTGCCCAAGTGACCAGTTGGGAAAGGTACAAAAGCTTCCCTTTCAACCCCTCCCCTTCTTGTGCTCTTTCCTGGACACAAGAATGTTTAGACTGTAAGCTTCCCGGGGCAGGGAATTATCTTCCAGAAATCTGCAAAACACCACCTATTTTCAAAGGCACGGAACAAGTGACATGCCTACATGGTGAAACCATAATAACGGAGGGCACAAATTCATGTTCTCCAGGGTTAAAAGCCGCAGGACTGGGTTCAGGTTAGAATTCCGTCTTCTGCAGCAGGCGCTGAGGCATGGAAACACACACTCCCTTTCCATTGGTTTAGTATACAGCATATAAAGTCATGAACTTAACGTAAGAATATAAGAGAAGCCATGTTGGATCAGGCCAATGGCCCATCCAGTCCAACACTCTGTGTCACACAGTGGCCCAAAAAAAAATGGTGTCATCAGGAGGTCCGCCAGTGCGACCAGGACACTGGGAGCCCTCCCACTGTGCCCCCCAAGCACCCAGAATACAGAGCATCCCTGCCGCAGACATAAGAACATAAGAGAAGCCATGTTGGATCAGGCCAGTGGCCCATCCAGTCCAACACTCTGTGTCACACAGTGGCCAAAAAAACCCAAGTGCCATCAGGAAGTCCATCAGTGCGACCAGGACACTAGGAGCCCTCCGACTGTGCCCCCCTCCCCCGCCAAGCACCCAGAATACAGAGCATTACTGCGCGAGAGAGTTCCATCAATACCCTGTGGCTAATAGCCACTGCTGGACCTCTGCTCCATATGCTTATCCAATCCCCTCTTGATGCTGTCTATGCTTGTAGCCTTCACCACCGCATGTGGCAGTGTTAATCCACGTGTTAATCACCCTTTGGGTGAAGAAGGACTTCCTTTCATCCATTCTAACCCGACTGCTCAACAATTTCATTGAATGTCCACGAGTTCTCATATTGTGAGAAAGGGAGAAACGTACCACACAGCTATTTAACACAAAGGAGTAAGAGGCTACCATCTCTCTTCTCCCCTCACCCCCGCCACCCATGACAGGCATATGAGTGTTTTTGCCAGCTCCATAACTATTTAGCTGCAAGCAGCAATTATCAAGATGGTCAGACACCACCACAAGCCCGTCTGTGCCAAGCTTTCCGCTCCAGTCTGGAGGATTCCATAAGCAGAGACAGATGGCATGGGGCAGACGCGGGGATCTGGCCTCCCTCCCACCACACGCTTTGATTCCAAATGTTTCGATTTCATTCATCCTTGCGCTTAAAAAAAAACACAAACCCACTCAAGAATACAGAGCTCCAGCAAATAGTAAACATACATCAAGAATGCCAGGTTTTAATAATGGGTTGAACAGCGGGTATTTTGCATTGGGTTTTCTGTATTGGCCAAAGATCTGGGCCAGTTATTTGAAACAGGCACATCTCTTCTCCTAGCTTTCCTTCTGAAATGCCTTCCTGTTTCACTCTTCTCCCATTCTTCAAAGGCATAATAACATAAAAGAAGCCATGCTGGATCAGGCCAATGGCCCATCTGGTCCAACACGCTGTGTCACACAGTGGCCAAAAAAACCAGGCGTCACTAGGAGGTCCATCAGTGGAACCAGGACACTAGAAACCCTCCCACTGTTGCCCCTTCCAAGCACCAAGATTACAGAGCATCCCTTTCCCAGACAGAGAGTTCCAACGATACGCTGTGGTTAATAGCCACTGATGGATCTCTGCTCCATATGTTTATCCAAATAGAGGCCTCTTTCCTCTAAGGCAAAAAAGGGAAAGGCAGCTGGAATATCTTCTGCGATATCAGGGTGGCTCGGCCAATCGCTACTGGAGGTTTCACAGCCAAAACATCCCTGTAAGGTAGGCCAACAAGAACATCTGCTCAAGCCCCTCCTTCAACAGAAAGCTCACTGGGCAAAAAGATGTTTGGTCTCCGATCTCCTGTCTGTAAAGCAGGAATACTGGCCTATTCGAGAGCCAGGATTGGGCAGAATATTTACTAGGCCCAGAGGCCCAGATTAAAATCACCCACCCCAAGCCATGGAGACCATTCCAAAAGTGGCCCTACCACTTTCTAAAAACACTTGATGGGGTCCAGAAAGCGGCTAATATGTTGGGGACCAGGCTAGACTTTCCTGCAGTCACAGTGAAGGCTAACCGTGCTCTGAGGTCAACAAGTGGAAATCTAGCCTTCCTGTCAACCCTAGCTTTTAACGCAGCCAGGGTGTATTTACAATGGCCGTGCTGATCAAAGAGTCAGATAGTGGGGGAGGGGAGATCAAAGGGCACAAGCAGACGTAATTTTCCAGGCGTGGGTTCATATTTTATCTTGTTCAGCTTGGTATTTAAGGCCTCCCACTACTACCATTCTTGCCTGTGGGATGTGCCCTTTGCATCTGCTAGACCTCAAGAGCCCCTCCCTTCCCGAACACTTGCTGAAAAACTGCGCAGGAAAAAACTGGACTTGAAATCAGGCTGGACGGGCCCTTCTAGGCCAGCCCCAGATTCTGGGGGAACTTCACAAAAGTGCCTGAATGGGTTGAGAAAGAACCAGAAAGCTGTCACCTGGCTGAGAGCGTCGTCAGCCACAAAGCATGTGCGTCCAGATAATTCACACTGCAAGGAAACCGGCAGAAGTACATCTTCTGCCTGCTTTTTTAAAAAAGGGTGAGGGACAAAATTCAGCACCATGAACTCTGAGCCAGATTCCGTTCCAAGCTCACACCGCACTGCTGGACATCAGCAGAGTCTTGGCAACCGGCGTTCACAGCTACCGACCGGCAAAAGGCCATCACGGTGACGGGAGTAAGTTACAAGAACCCAGAGTCCTGGACATGCAGTGCGCAGCGCATTTGTAGGCATTGTGGTGGCCGCTTTTTCAAAACAAAGAAAAGAGTGTTCTTCCTGTTGAACGCAAAAGCTTGGAATCCAGGTCACGCCAAACAGGACAGTGCTGTCTACAAACCTGGCAGATGGAGAGGAGGGAGAAAGACACTCCCTAAGATTGCAGGGGGGAAAAAATATCTTTGTAAATTAACACAAATCCTAAAATAAATTGTCTGAGGGGGGAATGGAATATGCTTCAGGAGGCACAGAACAGAGAGCCACTTAGGTGAGTGGGGAAAAGCAAATGGGTTCAGTCCAAGAACTCGCAGAATCCCAAAGGTGAGAGAAATAAATTTCCAAAACCAACTTTCTGGTGCAATTTTCCATGGGTTCTGCCAACCTGTTCGCTCAAACAGCACACTTGAGGGTTGAATAACTATCAGCATGCAAAGTGGAGCCACACGTAAGACAAAATAGGAGTTTCTGCATATGCTTGAAAATTAACCCTTTCTCTACAATAGGATACCACCCCAATAAACATGCTCCTTATTCTCCAGGAAGCACATTGAGGGCAGCTGGATACTGGAGAGCTTGCAATAACCCCCGAGCTATCTCCTGAAGCACAGCCAGTTTGGTGTAGTGGTGAAGTGCACGGACTCTTATCTGGGAGAAGCGGGTTGGATTCCCCACTCCTCCACTTGCACCTGCTGGAATGGCCTTGGGTCAGCCGTAGCTCTCGAAGTTGCCCTTGAAAGGGCGGCTGCTGTGAGAGCCCTCTCCAGCCCCACACACCTCACAGGGTGTCCGTTGTGGGGAAAGAAGATAAAGGAGATTGTAAGCCGCTCTGAGTCTCTGATTCGGAGAGAAGGGCAGGGTATAAACCTGCAGTCTTCTTCTTCAGCAAGGGGAGGGTTAAGCTGAATTCACAAAGCCACTCTGTGAAAGGCACCCTGACCTAGACAGCCCAGGCTAGCCAATTTGTGTGCAGAGCCAGCCAGTGTCCAACCACCTCTGTTCATCTCAGCCCTGACCCGGACGGGTCAGCCTAGCCCTATCTCAAAGATCTCAGAAGCTAAACAGGGTCAAGCCTAGTAAGTACTTGGATGGAAGACCACCAAAGGAAAAGGGTCGCTTTGCAGAGGCAGGTGACAGCAAAGCCACTTCTCAACGTCTCTTGGCTTGAAAACCCCATGAGGGTTTGCCATAACTTGGCTGTGAGTTGACAGCAATTGGGGAGGGACGGTGGCTCAGTGGCAGAGCATCTGCTTCATAAGCAGAAGGTCCCAGATTCAATCCCCGGCATCTCCCACTAAAAAGGGCCCAGGCAAGTAGGCATGAAAAACCTCAGCTTGAGACCGTGGAGAGCCGCTGCCAGTCTGAGTAGACAATACTGACTTTGATGGACTGAAGGTCTGATTCAGTAGTTCATAGATTCAATTTCCATCACCAGAGGCAATACTGGAAGGTGACTTGTGGCCAGAAGGAGGATGCCCAGAGATCCCTCCCTTCTACTTTGATTTTTCTAAGCAGCCTCCTTGAAGGCTTGGCAGAGGACGGAAAGGAAAGGGCCCCTGTGCAAGCACCAGTTGTTTCCGACTCTGGGGTGACGTTGCTCTCACAACGTTTTCACGGCAGACTTTTGATGGGGTGGTTTGCCATTGCCTTCCCCCCGTCGTCTGCGCTTTCCACCCATGGGGTCTAAATTCAGCGATCCAGCAAAGGAGAAGCTTGGAAGGGAGCTGCCCTTTCAGTGAACGTTTTTACACAACACCCCAAGTCTTGGAGAAAGGAAGGGGAACCCACAAACACAGAACGAGGTCTTGACTGGCCCTGCATCCTGGGTATCTCTCCAAAAGTGCTGACTGCCCAGCACGAGTTATTTACTGCTATTGTTAAATATAGCTGCCAGGGGGAAGGGAATTTCTCCCCTCACTGCTCATCTCTTTCCCTTGAAAGTCAATGACTAAGGATCCTTTGACCAAACACTGAATATTTCACCAGTTCGGCAAATCCCTTTTTGACTGCAGAGCAGGCAGCTGCCTCAGCTCCTATCTGGCTGGAAGGCAGGCTAGCGGAGACGTTACCAAGAGGTGGGGGAGGAGGCAGAAGAGATGTACAGAAGACTTACCGAAATCCGATTACAGACCAAGAGACCTTGCCAACATGGCTTCAGTAACTGTTAAGTCATGGACCTCCTCAACGGAAAATAGATTTCACTTTATTTATGCTATTTGTTTTTGAAGGCATCCTTGCAGTTTGAACATAAGAGAAGCCATGCTGGGTCAGGCCAATGGCCCATCCAATCCAACACTCCCTGTCACACAGTGGCCAAAAACCTCAAATGCCATCAGGAGGTCCACCAGTGGGGCCAAGACACTAGAAGCCCTCCCACTGTGCCCCCTCCAAGCACCAATACAGAGCATCACTGCCCAGGTAGAGAGTTCCAACAATATGCTGTGGCTAACAGCCACTGATGGACCTCTGCTCCATATGTTCATCCAATTCCCTCTTGAAACTGGCTATGCTTTTAGCTGCTGCCATCTCCTGTGGCAGTGAATTCCATATGTTAATCATCCTGTGGGTGAAGAAGTACTTCCTTTTATCCGTTCTAACCTGACTGCTCAGCAATTTCATTGAATGTCCATGAGTTCTCATATTCTGAGAAAGGGAGAAAAGGACTTCTTTTTCTACCTTCTCTATCCCATGCACAATCTTGTCAACCTCTATCATGTCACCCCGCAGTCAACGTTTCTCCAAGCTAAAGAGCCCCAAACATTTTAACCTTTCTTCATAGGGAAAGTGTTCCAACCCTTTAATCATTCTAGTTGCCCTTTCCTGGACTTTCTCCGATGCTATAATATCTTTTTTGAGCTGTGGTGACCAGAATTGTACACAGTATTCCAAATGAGGCCGCACCATCGATTTATACAGGGGAATTATGATACTGGCTGATTTGTTTTCAATTCCCTTCCTAATAACTCCTAGCATGGCGTTGGCCTTTTTTATTGCAGTCGCACACTGTGTTGACATTTTCAGTGAGTTATCTACCATGACCCCAAGATCTCTCTCGTGGTCAGTCTCCACCGGTTTGGGGAGAAGGAAAGTTATGGACAAGAGTATGCTTTAGCAACCACACTGGGGAGTGAACGCTTCAGTCTGTGGATTCGAAGGGCACTGAGGACAAATGTGACCCACAGGGTTGATTTCTCCACAGGTTGATTTCTCTTGTGCTAGCCCCGCTGGAATGAACACAAACTCTGGCAAGACTAGAATTTCCCAATGGAATTAGCTTCACATTGGTTTGGGGTGGGGGTGCTTTTCAATTTTCCATCCCAATAAACAAAACCGCCAGCAGGTTCTTTGCCGGTAGGACTTCCTCCCCTTTCAAAGGGACGTCTTATCACACAGCTTCCCTCTCAAAGTCTTAGATGTCAGGAAGCCATGCTCTTCAATGCTTCAGAAAGCCTTCAGCTTTGATTTGGAAAGAAAGGGAAGGCGTTTGCCAGCAGGAGATTCCGCCCCTTGCCTCCTTGGCCACAAAGATCTATGAGGAAGAAATCCCAGTGCCAGAGAAGCGAAGGATTTGTCCCTGGGCCTGTCTCAAGGACCTGTTCTGGCTTCCCCTTGCAAGTCTGTGGCAATGTTTGCCCATCTCAATGAGCCCTTTTCTCCTAAGCGAGAGAGGTCAAGGAGGAATGCTGCGAAATTCGCAAGCAGGGCACAGAGGTGGCCAAACTGTGGCTCTTGAATCCCCCACCACCACATCAGCCAGCATGGAGAAGGCATTTGTCTCTCTAAATTACTTCCCCAAGCAAAGCCAGCTAGCAGCTTAGAGAATGAATGTAAAGTTGCTTTCCTTCCACCTCTCCCCATCCATCTTCCTTCCTTCCTCCCCACATCTGATGTCCATGTCTTGCAGCTCTCTTCACTCAGAGCCGAACTGGCTGTATGAACAGTATCATTAAAGTCTTGCGGCTCTCAAACATCTGACGTTTATTCTTACATTAAGCAAGTTTAGCCACCCCTGCTTTAGAAGGACAAGTAAGGGGCCAACAAGGAAAACTTGAGCAGGCCGATTTTCTCATCCATTCCTCCACTGGCAACATGCATCCTCAGTCCTTGTAAGGGCTGATCTACAAGGCAATATTATTCTCCCCTGACCTGGATAGCTCAAGCTACCCCATTCTTGTCAGATCCTGGAAGCTAAGCAGGGTCTGCCCTGGTCTGTATATGGAATGGAGACCATCTAGGATCATCAAGAGTGACACTGAGCCGGGCAATGGCAAACCGCCTTGAAACGTCTCTTGCCTTGAAAGCCCCATGAGGTTACCAAAAGTCAGCTATCAATTGATAGCATACACACACACAGAGCGGTCACAGTGGTGGAGCTCATCCAGAGATTGTTATGCAGCTGCACATACTATTTAATGGACAAGGAGGTGGAACTCTCAAGAGGAGGAGGAGGAACTCTCAGAAAGGTTCAAGTGCTGTGCTCCTGTAAGCTCCCACTGAATCTGAGGCATATATATTGTGCTTTTTTTTTGACGCACAGGAACGCAGTTCCAGCTGGCTTTGTGCCAAGGGGTGTGGCCTAATATGCAAATCAGCTCAAGCTAGGCTTTTTCTACAAAAAAAGCCCCGTGGGAAACAATGGTGGCATCAGGGGGTGTGGCCTAAAATGCAAATGAGTTCCTGTCGGGCTTTTTCTACCAAAAAGCTGCACACGTGTGTATACACACACACACACACATTTATACATATATATACACACATACATATATACACATACACTACATACATACATATATATGTGTGTGTATATATATATATATATACACACATACATCCATATATATGTGTGTGTGTATATATATATGTGTGTGTGTGTGTGTATACACAGTATGTCACAGAAGTGAATACACCCCCTCACATTTTGTAAATATTTAAGTATATCTTTTCATGTGACGACACTGAAGAAATGACACTTAGCTACAATGTAAAGTAGTGAGTGTACAGTTTGTATAGCAGTGTAAATGTGCTGTCCCCTCAAAATTACACAACACACAGCCATTAATGTCTAAACTGCTGGCAACAAAAGTGAGTACACCCCTAAGTGATAATGTCTGTCTCTGTCTCTGTCTCTCTATCTATATAGCTAGCCCCTTGGGGAAGTTCCCCTATCACTTCCCCCACCACCACTTTTCTGTGGGTGGTTCTTATGCTAATAATAATGCATCTAGCCAGCAGTTCTAAGAGTCACATCCAATTGTAAATTTAAAAGCCATCTGAAGACAGACTTCACCCGGAGCTCCCATGCCCCACTTTCCTCCCTCCCCACCACCAGCGTAAAAAGCTCACACTTAAAACCACAGCTCTAGTTCGCGACTGGTTCCAAGAATCTCAGCAAGCTCTAACAATAGTCAACGTTGCTCCCAATGCCACCGTTAAGGCCAAGGGCTGGACTCTTTGCCACTTTCTGATCTCTTAATGGTGGCTCTCCAATCTGGAATGCCACCTTCACAACCGGCCCTGCAGAATAGTTTGTGAAGTTCTTGGATAACATTTGCTGCTGGTTTAAAAAAAGAAGAGGAATGAATGCAAGAGCTTGAGATGAGAAGATTCACTGAACCGGCTGCAATGCAAATGGAGGGAGAGGACAGAGGCGCACACTAAGTTATCTATGCTCCAGTTTCATCTCAGATGAGTCTTAATGAGCTCTCCAGCTAATTAAGCATCTCACCTTCAAAAGAGGTGGGGGGGCCTCCAGACGCAGGTCTGATCTTCAGTGTTTGCATGCAGGGAGGTGGCAGCACATGACCTCAAGTTGCTCATCTGTTGGCCTCCGGACCTGCCAATCAAGTTTCCCAAGCTGCATCTAAGGTAACATGGAAACGCTACTGAAGCAACACCCACTTAAAGCAGTGCATTTGCCCATTCGGAATAACTCATACAGGGAAAGAAGATCAAAGGATACTTATCATTCAAGGTGGGGGGAGGGGTTCAAGAAACAGGCAGGCATCTGACAAAATTCCTCACCACACCACCTTTGGATCCATGCAGAAGTGGACGCTGAAACCAACACCGCTCCCCAAATCAGGAAACAGTGCAAGGATGAGGTCCCAAGTCCAATAACCTGCTACTGATTCAAGGACATATCACGATGGCCTGAACAAACGACTGCAAAGCGGGACATGAAGCCCACGCTCCATTTCAGACGCATTCCAGAATGAGGAACACATCTTCAGAATGCAAGCGGGGGAGGGGGAGGCATGCTGCAGGAGAGGGGCTGAGGGACGACAGCATGGTCTACCCTACCCGGATCTCATCAGATCTTGGAAGTTAAGCGGGGTCAGCACCACCAAGGAAGACACCTGCAGAGGAAGGCGAGGGCAAACCACTTCCGCTTCTCACGTGCCCTGAAAGCCCCTTGTTGGGGTCATCGTAAGACACCTGCAATTGGACGGCACTTTGCACAAAGGATTTCTAGAAGACTTGAGAGCAGGCCTGTAGCTACAGTGGGGCCCGAGAGAGGCTAGGCCCATCCTTTCAACCCCCCTTCCAGCTGTAGGGCCCCCAATCTGTCGCCTAATCTGAACAACTAGTAACATTGCTGCTGGTCTTTTCGCTTTTTACTCTCCCCTTCCCTAACACAGCATGCAAAGAAGGGGGGGGGGGGGGAGAGAATCTTCGTGCAGCTGGCCTTCCAAGCACCCAACTTCAGTTCAAGAGGTCTCTGTCTCTCTGAGAGAGGGGCACGTACGAAAGGGTTGGGGGGAGGGAGCAGAGCTGCTGTGACTGCCCAGATGAAGGTCTGTGGAACTCAAGACAGCTTACAGTGCCAAGACCCCAGGGCCACCAAACTGGATTACACACACACACACACACACCAAACTCTCCAAACAACAAAATCCTGCAGTGGGCCCCACCAAACATGAAATTCTGGCTATGGCCCTGCTTAGGAGAATCATAGAATCATAGAGTTGGAAGGGAGCTCTAGGGTCATCTAGTCCAACCCCCTGAACAATGCAGGAGACTCACAAACACCTCCCCCTAAACTCACAGGGTCTTCATTGCCGTCAGATGGCCATCTAGTCTCTGTTTAAAAACCTCCAAGGAAGGAGAGCCCGACACCTCCCGAGGAAGCCTGTTCCACTGAGGAAGTTCTTCCTAATGTTGATTTAATTTCAACCCATTGGTTCTGGTCATACCTTCTGGGGCCACAGAAAACAATTCCACACCATCCTCTATATGACAGCCCTTCAAGGACTTGAAGATGGTGATCCTATCACCTCTCAGCCGCCTCCTCTCCAGGCTAAACATCCCCAGCTCCTTCAACCTTTCCTCATAGGAGTGGTCTCCAGACCCCTCACCATCTTCGTCGCCCTCCTCTGGACCCGTTCCAGCTTGTCTATATCCTTCTTAAATTGTGGTGCCCAAAACTGAACACAATACTCCAGGTGACGTCTTACCAGAGCAGCGTAAAGCAATACCATCACATCACGTGATCTGGACACTATACTTCTGTTGATACAGCCCAAAATTGCATTTGCCTTTTTTAGCCACCGCATCACACTGCTGACTCATGTTCAGCGTCTGATCCACTAAGACCCCTAGATCCTTTTCGCACATACTGCTGCTAAGACAAGTCACATATCTGACTACTCCGCCAAATCACATATTTGACTACTCAGCCATGTTGAGATTCTCCCCGCTGCCCTAATTTTCTGTTTTGTTTGGGGGGGGGGGGTGCTGTTCTAGGAAACCATTCAAATGGCACAGTCTGTTCTACCACCTTGTTCAATGCACAGACCCAGACACCGGCAGGAGGGGGGAGCTTTCCACGCACTGACTGTTGTTGGGGGGGGGCAAGGAAAAGCAAGAAGCCCACCTCTTTAAAGAGGAGTCTCCTGTTGCAAGGCTCGAGAGGCACGCTAGCTGCTTTGGCAGACCCCGGCGTTCTCTCCTCCCCGCCCCTTTCTCAGTCTAGACAAGCAGTGACTGCCACAGGGCTGACCCTTAATGTATGGATTGCAGATGGTATCCGGGGTTAGGCTGTAGAAGCGGCTAGAGAAGAATGCACAACTTCCTATTAATGGCCCACCCCACCAAGCGATTGCATGCCCTGGCTGAGAATGCAGCGTGGAGGGAAGGGGGGAGGCTGCCCAAGGGCAGCTGTTAATTTCCTGGGACACCCTGCCAAGCATGCAAACTCATGCTCCGTTCTGCATGTCTTTCCCCCCCCCACACCCTGCGAGGGGAAAAGCTCAAGGGGGAAAAGCAGGCCGCAAAAGATTCCCTTCATTCTTCTGCCTTATTAGGCTGCTGATGGGGGAAGAGTCTGGCCGGGCATCAGGAAACAGCTTTTCGGGGAGATGAAGAGGTGAGCCGGGGAGGGAGACAGATCGCATAAACAGAAGCCCGGACAGGAAAACCTGGCTTCTCTCTCTCTCCTGCTTTGCTGGGCTCCCAGAGCAGGTGTTGTCTGTCTCTGTGCTGCCAAACCGCACCCCCCCCCCACCTGCCCATTTGCAGAGAGCAATCCTGACTTTCCTGATCTCTCACTTGAAGCAAACCTGCCTTACTGCTCTGGGAAACTGCCACTGGGTATCAATGCCTGCACAGTGGCGTACAGATTGTAATCACTATACAATGTACAGACTGCCATTGCTTGCCTCTAAGAAGCAACCCTGAACTTCCTTGATGGTCTCCCATCCAAATACTAACCTTAGCCAACCCTTGCTTTGCTTCTGAGATCCAACAAGATCAGGCTAGGGCAAAATGCAAAACATTGACCCTATTTTTAGTTTAATTCCTTTCCTCTCCCCCTTATTTATTTATTTCCTTATATCCTCTCTGGAAACTAAAACAACAGAAGTGGGGAAGTATTCGGTGAACCCCTTGAAACTTTTTCTTCTGGGACGGAGAGATGATCTAACGAGCTGCCAGACTAGGGGTGATTTTTGAGCCTCATCCCTGAAGGCACCATGACCACCTGCAAAGTCAAGTTTGCATGCTGAATTCTTCCTCTGGGCCCCAAGAGGCCCACAACTGCTAGGCCAAAAACTCTGCCTTGCCCACCTCTGCAACAAGGCGGGGGGAAGGGTGTTGGCCATCAAGTCACAATCGACTTATGGTGACCCTGTAGGAATTGCAAGGCTAGAGATGTACAGATTGCCATTGCCTGCCTCTGCGAAGCAACCCTGGACTTCCTTGATGGTCTCCCATCCAAATACTAACCTTAGCCAACCCTTGCTTTGCTTCTGAGATCCAACAAGACCAGGCTAGGGCAAAACGCAAAACACTCACCCTATTTTTAGTTTAATTCCTTTCCTCTTCCCCTTATTTATTTATTTATTTCCTTATATCCTCTCTGGAAACTAAAACAAGAAAGAAAGAAAGAAAGAAAGAAAGAAAGAAAGAAAGAAAGAAAGAAAGAAAGAAAGAAAGAAAGAAAGAAAGAAAGAAAGAAAGAAAGAAAGAAAGAAAGAAAGAAAGAAAGAAAGAAAGAAAGAAAGAAAGAGATTTATACCCTTCACTTCTCTCTGAATCAGAGTCTCAGAGTGGCTTACAATCTCCTTTATCTTCTCCCCCCCCCCAAAAAAAAAACAGACACCCTGTGAGGTGGGTGGGGCTGAGAGAGCTCTCCCAGAAGCTGCCCTTTCAAGGACAACTCCTGCAAGAGCTATGGCTGACCCAAGGCCATTCCAGCAGTTGCAAGTGGAGGAGTGGGGAATAAAACCTGGTTCTCCCAGGCAAGAGTCTGCACACATAACCACTACACCAAACTGGCAATGACAATCATTGCCGTTCTGTACTTTTTAATGTCACTTTTGTAAAATTCTTATGAAAGTTAACAAAGTTCATAATTACTTGAAAAGAAAAGAAAAAAGAAAACACTGACCCAATATTACAAACAAGTCACCCCACAGATCCATCTGACCCAGCACCCTGTTCAGCCAAATGCCAATAGGAAGCCCCAAACTGCCCTTCCTAGAATCAGGCTTTCAGACATAAGACTGCCTCTCATCATGGAGGATCCAACAGCTAATGGCCACTGATAAGCCCTTACTTGCCAAATGTTTTCAAAAACTGCTGTGAATTTCTCAGATTCTTTTGATCGCACACCCCCAAAGTGCTTGCAGATTTTGGGGGCCAGAGCCAGGCTGAGCCATCGTCTCACCACTGGGCACAGCAGTCTACTCTGCTGCCCCTTCACCCTAGCAGCCCAGCAACATTCAATAAGCTCCATAAGCAGAGCAGCAGTCTCCGAAAGGAGAAAGAGCGGGAAGAAAACCCCAAATGATATAGGGAGGGACATGCACACCTCCCTATGTAGGGCCTCACTTTTCAGCAGGTACTAATGGGCAGGGTTGGACCCTGAACACAAATTGCAGGATGTCACACAGCACAAAGTGAGTAATGACTCACCTGCCACTGGTCAATTTCAACTGGTGACTGACAGCCCTTGTTAAAAGGGCAAGACAGGACTTCCCCTCCCATAATTCACCATTTTCATATCAACTTCTAGGCCAGGGTGTCAAACATGCAGCCCAGGGGCCGAATCAGGCCCCCAAGCACCTCAATGTCATCTGCTTCCTTCTCCCTCTCTGTTGCATCCTTCTGCATCACAGCTTGCTTTGACAGGCTTGCTCAGTTGCACAGGAGCTACAGAGCAAAGCCTCTATTTTCTCCATTGTCTGAGGCTCCTCCCCTGGGGAGGAAGCGGGGGGGGAGGGAGAGCTTGCTTTGCCAGGCTCTCTCAGTCTCAAAGCAGAACTACTCAGCCAAGCCTCTCTTCCTTCTATTGGCTGAGGTTCCTCTCCCTCCTCATCCCCTGGGGAAGGAAGAAGCCACAACTTCCTTTGCCCAGCTCCCTGGATCCCAGGGGAGAAATACAAAGAAAGCACCTTTAAGACCAACAAGTGCCAATGTTTTAAGCATGCTCTGAGTTTTTAAAAACCTTGGTGTTTGTCTGTGCGCCTTATAAAGCTTGTATCTATGCTCCTGGCATTACATTTTATGACACACATGGCCCAGCCCAACAAGGTCTCATTTAGGTCAGATTTGGCCAACTCTCCCTTATACTTGCTCTCCAGCTTCCTTAGGTCTTTATGCTTTTTGTGGCAAAATGCCCAATTATCTATCAGACCTAACCACTCCAAGTCATCGCAGGACATTTATGTTGGCCAGACTAAACGCGTTTCCCTCCAAAGTTTTACAAGGGAGATATCAGCGAGTCCCTTTAGCCGACAGACTTTGCTCCTGTGGAGCGAATACCCCTGACTCAATCCAGCATATATTGCTTGATTGTTCTTTTTACCATAACCTCCGTAAAGATTTATTTGGCAAGCTTTCTTTTTCTCCAGATTTGTCTATTCTGCCACCCTGTTATTATTTATTGAGTGATACTGAGGGGGTGGTTAGTGAGGCTGTGGCAAAATTTCTGGCTGACATCCTTAAATTTAATTCTGACCATGTTTGAATGTATCTGTAAGCTCGGTTTTATTTTGATTTTATCTCCAATGTTTAAATTTTTATATTCTGTGTATTTTTATCTGAATCTATTATGCCATTAAAGGTTTGGTATGGTAGGTCAGATTTGGCCCTCCTAACAAATGAGATTGACACCTCTGTTCTAGACTACGCACAGCTCCACCTTTAAAAGCTTGCTTTTCTAAACTCATAGGTGCTGAAGGCGTCACGTATTCATTTCTCTCTCTCACTCTCCCACCCGAAGGACCTCAAGACACGTGGTTCTCTGCTTCAACACTGACCTCACGAACACCCTTGTGAGGCAGGCCAGACCAAAAGAGGGCGACTGACCCAAGATCACCAAGCGGCAATTTGAGCCTGATCTTCCCCAGCTCAGCACGCTCACCACTGCTGCACGCAGGAACTCTCAGAACAGCAGCTCTGAGCCACTGTCCCACCAGCCGGGCCTATCCGCCATTCCCCTCCTGCAGACAGCCCAACCGAAGCCTCCAAGCCCTCCCACGCAGCCACACTCGGCGAGGCCAGCCAAGCCACTCGAAGGAGTCTGCTCCAGCCTCTCGTTCATTAAGTGCCACTTGTAACAAAGCTGCCTCCTCTACGCCTCTGCCAGGAACAGGCTGAAGGAGTCCAGCCGAACAACTCTGCCCACTTGCGCGAAACGGAAGGATCTTTATCGTGCTCAAAGCAGAAAATTCAAACGGGCACCCACTAACTCTAACCTGCTGGGAACCTCTCCGGGACAAACCCTGCAGAGTTTGGGGGGGGGGGGTGCCAGAATGCCTACAGCCAAGGGCCGTTTTGTAAAAAAATAGGTGGCGGAGCTCATTAGCATATACTGCCACCTCCCTCCAACCAAAAACAACCCGATGCAAGAAAGAAGAGCCCCAGGTGAGTGAGGCCTGCTTGGGCAGGCTAGAGACCAAGCAGGCCTCACTTGCCTGGGGCTCTCAAAAGGCTAGCAAGCCACCCGCCGCCCAAAATCATATAAGAAGTGGAGAAAGGGTGGTGTGGGCTTCTCCAGGGGTAAATGGGAGCTACTGGGGATGTGGTAAAAGCCCCTAGTAGCTGGCTGGCTGCCCGCTCTCCTAATCCAGGGATTGTTATGCAGCTGCACCTCCTATTCAATGGACAAGGTAGGTGGAGAGGAGGAGGGGGAACCCTCAGAAAGGTTCAGGAGCTGTGCTCCTGTGAGCTCCTGCTGAATTCAAGGCCTGCCTACAGCATAGCTCTCAATCATCTCTGAAAGGTCTACCCAGAGGGTGGTGTTCTCCATGGACAAGACAAAAGGAACTAAACAGCTTTGAAAGGGGATCGGATAGATTCATGGAGGCTATCAATAGCTACTAGATATGAGCCTTGAGAGGAACCTCTGCATTCAGAGGCACTAAGCCAGGAGGTGACATCAAGGGAAGGCCTTAACCTCTATGCCCTGTTGTTGGCAGTCCAGAGGAACTGCTCAGCCACTGTGTGAGACAAGATGCTGTACTAGAGGGACCACTGGTGTGATCCAGCAGGGCTTATGTTCTTATGAAGGCCTTAGCCTCTCTGCCCTGTTGTTGGCCCTCCAGAGGAAATGGCTGGCCACTGTGTGAGACAGCATGCTGGTCTGATGCAGCAGAGCTCTTCTTATGTTCTTATGAGAACCATGCCCTTTCTGCTCTGCCATTCTTCAGGTGCCCTGGAGCCAGAGAGTCAGTTTGGTGTAGTGGTTAAGTGTGCTGACTCTTATCTGGGAGAACCGGGTATGATTCCCCACTCCTCCACTTGCACCTGCTGGAATGGCCTTGGGTCAGCCATAGCTCTGGCGGAGGTTGTCCTTGAAAGGGCAGACTCTTATCTGGGAGAACTGGGTATGATTCCCCACTCTTCCACTTGCAGCTGCTGGAATGGCCTTGGATCAGCCAGAGCTCTGGCGGAGGTTGTCCTTGAAAGGGCAGGCTCTTATCTGGGAGAACCGGGTTTGATTCCCCACTCCGCCACTTGCACCTGCTGAGATGGCCTTGGGTCAGCCATAGCTATTGAAGAGGTTGTCCTTGAAAGGGCAGCTGCTGTGAGAGCCCTCTCAGCCCCACCCACCTCACAGAGTGTCTGTTGTGAGGGGAGAAGATACAGGAGATTGTGAACCGATCTTCCAACTCTTTGGTTACCTCCAGCATCTCCAGTACTTCCTGGCATTACTCTTTCTGGGCCTTCACTCTAGAAGTGAAGGCCCAGAAAAAAATTGACAGGTGGACCAGATTTCCTTCCTTCCCAACCCCCCCAAGGGTATGCAGAAGGTCCCAGGTTCGATCCCCACCATCTCATTTTAAAGAGCTGAGCAGTAGGTCAGTGGTAGCCAACAGTAGCTCTCCAGATGTTTTTTGCCTACAACTTCCATCAGCCCCAGCCAGCATGGCCAATGGCTGGGGCTGATGGGAGTTGTAAGCAAAAAACATCTGGAGAGCTACTGTCGGCCACCCCTGCAGTAGGTGATGTAAAACTTTTAAACTGAGACATTTGGAGAAACACAGAAAGATCCAAGAAGTAATTTTTGTTCTTTGAAACCAGTGAAACACTTTTTAAGAGTAGGCTTAACTCTAAAAGAGTTAACAGAGTCCCGTGGCGCAGTGTTAAAGCTGCAGTACTGCAGTCCTAAGCTCTGCTCACGACCTGAGTTCAATCCCCGGCAGAAGCTGGGTTTTCAGGTAGCCAGCTCCAGGTTGACTCAGCCTTCCATCCTTCTGAGGTAGATAAAATGAGTACCCAGCTTGCTGGGGGGGAAGTGTAGATGACTGGGGAAGGCAATGGCAAACCACCCAGTAAAGTCTGCCGTGAAAACGCTGTGAAAGCAATGCCACCCCAGAGCCGGAAATGACTGGTGCTTGCACAGGGGACCTTTCCTTTCCTAACTCTAAAACATACAGCATATAGGGTCCAGTGTGCTCACACTCACTTTTTGCACATTCCCAAAGCTCTGCTTTTGCCATTTGCTATCCTAGAATCTGTATCACTGCCTGTGGCAAGTAAAGTTCGACCCCCAGGAGACTACAGATGAGGCATCAGGAAAATAAGGGAGAATGGATTGTTTCTGCCCTTTCAAGTGGGACCATATGTTTACTTTACTGAGGTCTTCTTACCCCACTTTCCTTCCAACGGAAACTCTAAGCAGCTTACAACATCAACTTCTTCTCTTTCGTTTTATCCTAACCACCACCCTAAGTGGCAGAAGCCAGGAGTAAAGAAACTGTAGACTGTACTGCAGTGCGTAGCTTGTACTATCTATTGCTGTAGCAGTACAAAAGTTCAACAGTCCAGCAGCACCTTAAGGACTAACAAAATCTGTGCTAGCGTCTGAGCTTTCATGAGTCACTGCCACAAATTTTGTTAGCTTTTAAGGTGCTAATGGACTTTTGCTCTTTTCTACTGCTACAGACAAGACTAACACGGCTATCTGCTGCTGTTCCCACTACGTGATTTTTGCTTTTGCTTCATGTGCCCTTTACGTTATGCATCACCTGTGGATTCCCAACAGTCAAATCCTATTGCCTTGTAGATCGATGTCCCGCTCTGTCGATTGTACTGATTCGTTCCATGGAAGTCACCGTGTGTACTAGCGAGAAAAGGGGACTATACAAAATAAACTATATAAATAAACCAAGCAGGGAGTATGTGACTGGCCCAAGGGCACCCAGCAAGCTTCCATGGCAGATCAGGGATCTGAATCTGAATTTGCCTGCTCTGACACTAACTGCCACACCACAGTGGCTTTCATCAGCCTGCAGAGAGAGATGAGCTGGCTCAAGAGAGGTGGGCTGGTAACTTCTGAACACTTATTTGCTAGACTGTGCTGTTTTCTCCAATCTCCCCAATCCCCAAGAGACAGTCCTGAGCACTGTTTATTCCCTGCACTGGTCTGATGGATGCAATCCTACTCCACCTCAGTAGGGGAAGGGGTCAGTGGTAGAGCATCTGCTTGGCATGCAGAAGAAGAAAAGATGACAACCGCGCATCTATACCCCACCCTTCCCAGAGTGGCTTACAATCTCCTTTACCTTCTCCCCCCACAACAGACACCCTGTGAGGTGGGTGGGGCTGAGAGAGCTCTCTCAGAAGCTGGCCTTTCAAGGACAACTCCTACAAGAGCTATGGCTAACCCATTCCAGCAGGTGCAAGTGCAGGCGTGGGGAATCAAACCCGGTTCTCCCAGATAAGAGTCCACACACTTAACCACTACACCAAACTGGCTCCCAGGTTCGATCCCCACCATTTTATTTAAAAGACCTGAGCGGTAGGTGATGTGAAAGTTCTCTGCCTGAGTGCCAAGAAAGCGGCTGCCAGTCTGAGTAGACAATACTGACCTTGACGGACCAAGGGTCTGATTCAATGTAAGGCAGTTTCATGAGTCTTCCTCCCTCTCCAGTTTCACTCTTCCAATTCCATCTCATCTTACACCTTTCAGTTTACCCCCACCCCCACCCCAGTACTGGTACCAACCGAGAATTTTCAGCAAAGTTGGGAAGTAAGATCTGTGCTGTTCAAACCAGCTTAGGGAAGAAATGAAGAAGTACCGACAGCATCTTTTTAGTCTGACCTTGATGTTATAATAAATTTAGATATTTCTAGTTTTAAATGGCATTCTCTTTTATAATATAACTGCATTGCCTCCTACTTCCTATTACTTATGAACAAATGCCTAATAAAGGTTTCAGTATCATATTCGTGAGTCCTTCGGGGCCTGGACCACAATTACCTGGAACATGCGGCCAGTGGCTCCAACTATGGAATCTCTGGTGAGCGCCCCACTGCCAGGCAAGTCATACAGCACCAGTGCTAGATCTAGATGCCAGGAAGGAAGGGAGGGATAAAGGCCTTTCCTGGTCTCCACAAGGACTCCCTTCCCACAGGGCTGTGCGTGCAGAAAGCAATACAGCAACCTCCGTAGCTACTCTAAGCAGGCACACTTTTCTCCTGGCAGATAGCATAAGCTTTCCAGGAAGAACGTCTTGAGTCCTGCTCTACAAGGGGTACCAGGGATCCCCAACCTTTCTGGAATTCTGACACAGGGTGGTGGGCGCTGCAATAAAACAGCCGCAACAGGAGGGCACATCCAACCAAAAAAATAGCAAGGTGGAGCCAATCGCAAAATGTCAGGGAGTGAGGTTAAGCATAAATCTAACAGCAGCTCATTAACATTTCAGGAAGAAGCTCTTGTTTGAAAGGTTTTTTTTTAAATGCCAATCAGATCTCCAGAGGCCAAGCAGAAGGCCTGCAAACCAAAGTCTCACCCACTCTCTAAAGATGCTTGGCAGGCACCAGGAAAGGTGCCAGTGGGTGCCATGGTGCCCATAGGCACCATGCTGGGGTCCGCTGGTGTGATCCCTTTGCTGCCACTCCCACGGCCTCAAGAGGCAGGATTAGGACTGCCAATCCCAAGGTGGGGGCAGGGGACCCCCCAGTTTGGAGGTCCTCCCCACGCTCCAGGGTCATCAGAAAGCGGGGAGGAGGGAGGGAAATATCTGCTGGGCACTCCATTATTCCCTGTGGAGACAGATTCCAATAGGGTATAATGGAAAATTGATCCAAGGGTATCTGGGGCTCTGGGGGGCTATTTTTTGAGCTAGAGACACCAAACATTCAGCATAGCATCTGATGCCTTTCCCCAAAATACCTTCCAAGTTTCAACAACATTGGACCGGGGGTCCAATTCTATGAGCCCCAAAAGAAGGTGCCCCTATCCTTATTTCCAAATGGAGGGAAGATGTTTAAAAGATGTGTGGTCCCTTTAAATGTGATTACTGAACTCCCTTTGGAGTTCAATTATGCTTGCCACAACCTTGCTCATGGCTCCACCTCCAATGTCTCCTGGCTCCACCCCCAAAGTCCCCAGATATTTCTTGAACTGGACTTGGCAACCCTAGGCTGGATGGAAGGCCACACAGACGGGATTCCCGAAGTGTTACAAAATGGGGGAGAGGCAGTGACAAGCTGCTTGCTTATGGAAGAATCCAACAGAAAAGTTGAGGGCCTCTTTTCAAGCAGCGGTACATTTTGGATCTGCAGCTGCCATAACTGCAGGCCACTTTCAGATAAAGCAGCGGTCACAGCAAGAGAAGATGCGCGTGTGGCACATTTTCCAAATTCTCCTGCTCTTCCCCCGAGAACGATATTCCCCCTTCCCTTCCTTCCCAAGCCACAGATCTAGAGATCTAAATATAAATTTAAGCAATATTTGCAGAGTTACATCATGGGAAATCATAAAGGTAATCTGCTTGGCAGGGGGTAAACGGAGGCAAAGAAGCTGTACTGAGGAGGAGCAAAAACACAATCCCGGGCAGGAGGGAGAGAAAGAAGAAAGGAAACCTGGATTTAGGTTACAGAGCGCTGCGCCGAAACCCTGCTTTGAATTATACATCCAGCTATGAAAGTTTTAGCAGATAAGCCTCCTGTCTCGGCATTTCCTCGCGAAAGCGAAGAACAGAAGAACTCGGGGGGGGGGGGGGGAGAGAAACAAAGCAGAGAGCCAAGTCTGACAGAAGCAGCAATGACATGAAGCTGTCTGTTTTCTCAGTGGCCAGGCACTGTGATTAAGGACGTGGTTCAGAGGCATGTTAAGAAAAGAGGCTGGCACAGCAGGAACCAAAGGCTGCTGTTGTGTAGCGTGGCCAAGCTGGGAAAGTGGGCCAGCTGCCACCTTGTGCATGCACGTACCCAACTCCACAGCATTCAACAAGAGCACTCAGTGGCTTCAGCCTCCACATGAACGGAAGCGCGAGACCAAAGTTAGTGGTGGTGGAAAGCGCTGTCTAGTTGCAGATGACCAGATGGCAACCCTGTTGGTTTTTTCAAAAATCTGCTAACCATCCCCGGACCAAGAGAGGCCAGACTAAGCTCTACACCGGTCAGGGCCTTCTCAGCAGCAGCACCAATACTGTGGAATGGCCTTAAGTGCCCTGTGGGATCTCTCCCAATTCCGCAGGGCCTGTAAAACTGAACTTTTTCCACAGGCCTATAAAAACCAAGCGGGAGAAGGTTGCCTCTTCTATGCTGCTGAACCATACCATCAGAGGGATCACTAACAGATAATCAGAAGAACAGTGACATCAAAAATAATCGGATCCGCGTATGTAAAAATTCTTGTATAGCACCAAATACTGAGTTTTAAATGGTTGCTATTAGGCTTTACCATTTTAAAATCACAACCAAAATTTGCTATTTTAACCTGATTGTTAGCCGTCCTGAGTCCGCTCACGGAGCGGGCGGCATATAAATCGAAGATAAATTAATGAATAAAGGCAAGAGACATTCAGAGGTGGTTTGCCCTTGCCTACCTCCACGTCACAACCCTGATATTCCTTGTAGGTTTCCCATTCATTTACTAGCCAAGGCTGACCCTGCTTACCTTCCAAGATCTGATTAAATCAGGCTAGCCGGCGCCATCTACACGAGGGCAAGACCAAAGTTAAGCGACCTTATTCTTGCAGAAATCCACGGGAAGTTCACAGCAGATCCAAACTGACCCTTTGGGGCAGGGGTGTCAAACGCATTTGTTATGAGGGCTGGATCTGACATAAATTGGACCTTGTTGGGCTGGGCCATGTGTGTCCCCATTTAAGATTAGGTAGCAGAGAGATAAACTTTATAAAGGACACAGACATATTAACTATTTTTTTTTAAACTTAAAAACATGCTTAAAGCAACACTCGTCTTAAAGGTGCTTTCTTTGTATCACTCCCATGGGAGCCAGGGAACTAGGCAAAGGAAGCTCTGGCTCTTTCCTTCCTTCTCCAGGAGACCAGAAGGGGAGGAGTCTCAGCCCACAGAAGGAAGAGAGGCTTGGCTCAGTAGCTCTGTTGCGCGATTGAGAGAGCCTAGCAAAGTAAGTTCTGTCTCTCCCCCCCCTTCCTCCCCAAGGGAGGAGCCTCAGCCAATGGAGAAAGCAGAGGCCTTGCTCTGTAGTTCCTGTGTGATTGGGCAAGCCTGTCAAAGCAAACTCTGATGCAGAAGGAAGCAAGAAAGAGTGAGAAGGAAGCAGACAACTGCCAGTTGCTCGGGGGCCTGATAGGATCCCTTCAGGTGTCTGATTTGGCCCCTGGGCTGCATGTTTGACACCCCTGCTTTGGGGAATACACTGTCTGCAACTATGGAAAGGGAAGGGGGGAAGTAAGTGTACAACTCCTTCTGAGCGAATTACATGCCACCTCTTCGACTGGTGCACCTTCAATTAAAGATATAATAGCTTGCATGTCAACGAGCAGGTGGAGAAAGAAGGGCAGGTGGGTTTGGATGCATGACCTTGAGTCTGAGACATTCTGTGCTCATGCGCAAGCCCTGCAAAAAGGGCTCTGGCCGCACGTGGTCAAGCGGCCCTCTTACAGTGAGCATGGAGGAGGGGAGGGGGGAAACAATGACAGGAAGAGCCCATGTATGCAGGCCCTGCTGTACTCTGCACTAAAAAAATAATACTCAGAATTTGTGCCAAGGTAAAGCAAGTTGTGCAGTTAAGGAAAAGATTATTTCTGTAAACTCCATTATGTAAGGGTGCATGCCCCTGACTTTGTCAAGTCTTGAAAGCTAAGCAGGGTCAGCTGTGGTCAGTGCTTGGATGAGAGACCACCAAGAAGTCCAGGGCTGCTGCACAGAGGCAGGCAACGGCAAACCACCACTGTTCAATTCCTGCCTTGAAAGAAGACAACGACAACTGCAGATTTATACCCTGCCCTTCTCTCTCCTGACTTGAAAGACGACTGCAGATTTATACCCTGCCCTTCTCTCTGATTCAGAGTCTCAGAGAGGCTTACAATCTCCTTTATCATGTTCTTCCCCCACAACAGACACCCTGTGAGGTGGGTGGGGCTGAGAGGACAACCTCTGCCAGAGTTACGGCTGACCCAAGGCCATTCCAGCAGCTGCAAGTGGAGAACTAGCTGCAAACCTGGTTCCCCCAGATAAGAGTCTGCGCACTTAACCACTACACCAAAACCCTACTGGACCACCATAAGTCAGCTGTGACTTGATGGCACTTTCTACCACCACAAGGGGCCACAACTTCTTCCTCAATGTGGCTTATTCTACTGCTAAACCCAGGGAGGGGAAAAGAAACCCAAGACAGGGGACTCCCCCCGCCTTGAAACGCCGACAACTATCAGGCCTAAGAACTTTTTGAAAAAGAGAGTGTAGTAGCTTTTGGGAAATAATTTACTGGGTTTTTGTGACATTTCCTCTGAAATCACAACTCACAGGAGAGCATTTGGACAGGCTAACACACCCCTGTATCACAACAGCAGGGATAATGCTACATAGACATTCTAGCTGTATCTGAAGTGAGCAGGGACTATTTCCAAAAGCTGCCACAAAGTTTGTTAGGGACCAAATGCTGCTCTGGGGTTCCCCTGGAGAGTTGGCCACTAGCACACTGACTGCTTCTCTCCCCCAAAAGCGGCTGGAGGAAACTATGTGGTACAGAGAACCAACACTAGCATTAAAAAGGTTTATACATACATGCGTGTGTATATACACACATATACACACACACATTTATATATGCATGTGTGTGTCTGTCTATCTATATGGAAAAGTTTTGTTGTTGTTCAGTCGCACAGTCGAGTCTGATTCTTTGTGACCCCATGGACCAAGTCATGCCAGGCCCTCCTGTCTTCCACCATCCTCCGAAGTCTGCTCAAATTCGTGTTTGTTAGATCAGTAACGCTGTCCAGTCATCTCATCTTTTGCCGTCCCCTTCTTCTTTTGCCTTCTGTCTTTCCCAGCATCAGGATCTTCGCCAGTGAGTGCTCCCTTCTCATTTGGTGGCCAAAGTATTTCAGCTTCAACTTCAGCATCTGACCTTCCAGGGTTGATTTCCCTTAGGACTGACTGATTTGATCTTCTTGCAGTCTCAAGATTCTTCTCCAGCACCACATCTCAAAAGCGTCTATTCTTCTGCGCTCAGCCTTCCTTATGGTCCAGCTCTCACAGCCATATATTACTACTGGGAATACCATCACTTTGACTATATGGACATTTGCTGGCAGGGTGATGTCTCTACTTTTTATTATACTGCCCAGGTTCGCCATAGCTGTGCTCCCAAGGAGCAAACGTCTTTTAATTTAATGGCAAAGTTTGCAAGCATACTTTTAGCACAGCACCAGATCCACAAACAGAAACAAAAAGAAAAACAGGTTACTCACCTGTAATTGATGATCTTCGAGTGGTCATCTGTGCAGTCACACACATGGGTTTTCCTATCAGGACGAACCCTACCTCGGAGATTTTAAATAGCTAGCCTAGGCGTTATTTTTGGCGCGCACTCCCTCCCGCTCTGGGGAGCAGGCATCCACTGCGCATGCCTGTAGCGCGAGGGAGGCGCCCAACCCACTCAGTTTCTTTCCCCGCCGCTGACATAATAGGAGCGCGGATATATAAGACAAGTAGCCAGCAGCGGGGACGGCTGGGCGGGCGTGTGTGACTGCACAGATGACCACTCGAAGATCATCAATTACAGGTGAGTAACCTGTTTATCTTCTTCGTGGTCTCTGTGCAGTCCCACACATGGGTGACTGATAAGCTGATCTGCAAGGCGGTGGGTGCTGGCACTAGAGTTGGAGGAAAAAATAGTGCAAAGGTTAGTGCAACATAGGCAGCACATTATAGGCTATAAGGTAAGTAACTACTCACCAAGCCCGGACCAGCTTCTTAGTCAAAGATGGAGCGAAGAACTGCCTGTCCAAAGGATGCATCCCGCCTAGCACGAACGTCCAAAGCGTAGTGCGTGGCGAAGGTCGAGGAGGAAGACCAAGCGGCAGCAGCGCAAATGTCCTCCATGGATACACCCCTGGCAAGGGCAGATGACGTTGACAAAGCTCTTGTAGAATGAGCTCTTATGGCAGATGGAACTGGTTGCTTCGCGAGCTTGTAGCACAGCTCTATAGCAGCAACCAACCACTTTGATAGTCTCTGCGTAGATATCTTTTTTCCCTTATGACGGCGGCCGTAGGCCACGAAAAGTCTGGAGTCTGTGCGGAACGATGCAGTTCGATCTATATAGTAGGCGAGTGCTCTTCTCACGTCTAGACAGTGTAGAGCTTCTTGGCCCTTATCCGTAGGCCGTTGGAAAAAGGCAGGTAAGGTAGTGGTTCTATGCAGATGGAATGCGGAGACCACCTTCGGTAAGAAAGCGGGATCTGGCCGTAACACCACCTTATCATGGTGAAACATGGTGTAAGGCGAGTCCGCTCTGAACGCGCAGAGATCACTTGCTCTTTTAGCAGAGGTGAGTGCAACTAAAAGAGCCGTTTTCCATGAGAGGAGGTGAAGTGGTATCGTAGCCATAGGTTCAAAAGGTGGTTTTACTAGTTGGCTAAGCACTAGTGACAAACTCCAGCTAGGATACATTTGCCGTAGTGGTGGGTGCAAATGTAAGATTCCCTTTAAGAAGGATTTCGCAGCAGGGTGTGAGAAGACAGTTCGACCCTGTACATGCGGGTGAAAAGCTGAGATTGCTGCCAGGTGCACCTTCAGAGAGGAGTACGTAAGGCCCTTTTCTGACAAATGCAGTGTATATGCTAAGATTTGAGGCATGGAAGCCGAGGAGGGTCTGAAATTATGCTTGGTAGCGTAGATGGAAAACCTTTTCCATTTCATGGAATATGACTTCCTTGTTGACGGTTTCCTTGCATTAAGGAGAACGTGTCTTACTCCTTCAGGAAAGTCTGAGAACATATCCTCCAGGCCGTCAGGCGAAGTCTGTTCGGGTCGTGGTGCAGAACCCTGCCGTTCTGTTGGGACAGGAGGTTGTGTGCCAGAGGGAAGTGATGGTAAGTGCTTTCTGACAGGAGGAGAAGGGTTGTGAACCATGGCTGACGTGGCCACCATGGCGTCACGAGAATGCAATCTGTGTTGTCCAGTTGAATTTTCTGTATGCACCGTGTTATTAACGGAAAGGGAGGGAAGAGGAAGTGTAGTGGACCGGTCCACGTCTGTATGAAGGCATCCCCTGCAGACTGTTGTGAGGGCGGACCTCTCATAAAAAAGATCGCACACTGTGCATTGTCTGGTGCAGCAAACGCATCTATTGACGGAGTTCCGAATTTCCGGAATACTGGCAGAAGGTATGACCGGTGGAGTGACCACTCGTGGTCGTTGATGGAATATCTGCTCAGTCTGTCCGCTTGAACATTCTGTATGCCAGGAAGATGTACCGCAGTGAGGTGAATCTGATGGGCAATACTCCAATGCCACAGGTGCATTGCTCTTTTGCAAAGGCGGGTGGATGCTGTCCCTCCTTGCCTGTTTATATAAAAAACCGTCGCCACATTGTCTGAGGCGATCTGTACGTGTAGGCCTTGAAGAGATGGAAGGAACGATTTTAACGCTCTGTGAACAGCTAGAAGCTCTAAGCAATTGATGTGGAGCGACTGTTCGTACGGTGTCCATTGCCCCTGGACCGTGAGTACGTCGAGATGAGCTCCCCAGCCCCATCTCGAGGCGTCTGTTGTAACCACTGCTGATGGACTTGGCCGTAAAAAGGGCATTCCCGCAAGCAGGTGAGCTCGAACTGTCCACCATTCGAGCGAAGGGAGGATGTGGCTCGGAACAGTGAGGACCGTTCCTTGAGATTGGTGTTGGGGTCGAAACGCGCGGACGAACCAGATTTGTAGGGTTCGCATGCGTAGTCTTGCGTGTGTCAGAACTGCCGTTGTGGCTGCCATAAGTCCTAACATGCGCTGAATGTTGAAGGCCGCTTGTTTGGGTTGTTGCATTATTTGTGTGGCCAGCGTCTGAATGGAGGATATCCTGTCCACAGGAAGATACGCCTTGTGGTCCGTGGTGCACAAACGAGCCCCAATAAACTGAATGTCTTGAGTTGGGGTAAGGTGTGACTTTTGATGATTGACCTGGAGGCCCAGGTTTGCTAGGAGCGCAAGTGTGATGGAAATGTCCTTCATCAACTGTGTCCTTGAAGCTCCCACAAGGAGCCAATCGTCTATGTATGGGTAGGTTGCAACGCCGCGTTGCCTGAGGTACGCTGCAATAACCGCCATACATTTTGTGAATGTCCGTGGTGCCGTGGAAAGTCCGAAGGGCAGAGCTCGGAACTGGTAGTGGTTGTTGCCAACGGCGAAACGCAGAAACTTCCTGTGGCATTGGTGTATTGTCAGGTGGAAGTATGCGTCCTGTAAATCTACCAGTGCCATCCAGGAGTTTCTGGGGATTAATGGCAGAATCGATTGTAAGGTGATCATTCTGAATTTTCTGTGGCGGATGAATTTGTTTAGGGCTCTTAGATCCAGAATCGGGCGCTGTCCCCCATCCCTTTTCGGGACTAGAAAGTACCTGGAATAAAAACCTGTCCGATGATACTGGACTGGGACAGGCTCTATAGCCGCTTTGGCTGTTAAGGTGTCTATTTCTTCCTGAAGGGAAGGTGATGGGGGAGTGGAAACAAAATGATGTCTTTTTGGTGGTGCTTGGAACTCTATGGAGTAGCCCCTCAAAATAATGTTCAGAACCCATTTGTCTGTGGTTATTTGTTGCCAATTGTCGAGAAATGGAAGAAGCCTGGAGACGTGCTGAAGTGGTAGAGGTAGAAAGTCAAAGAGACTGCTTCGATGAAGATGCAGCCTTTTTAGGTGGTTGTGGTCTCTGCTGTCTCTGGTTAAAGGATTGCTTTGGAGGAGGAGCTTTACGTTTCCAGTATTCAGATTGTCGAGGGGATCTGGAACGTTTGAAGGGGGTTGGTTTCCATGATCTGGGCTTATAGCTCTGTTGTTGTTGCTGCTGTTGGGCTACCCCCAATCTTTTCGCTCGTTTGCGGCTGTCATCCACGGTGGACAGTATATCGTCCGTTGTGGCATTAAAGAGACCTTGGCCATCGAAGGGAAGGTCTTCTATCTTGAATTTTAGATCAGGCTGCAACGAAGAGGATCGAAGCCAAGCATGTCGTCTTAGGGCAATGGAGGCGGCCATCGCCTTGGAAGTGCACCCCACAGAGTGACGGATGGTGTTTATCTGTTGCTTTGAAATCCTGTTGAGCTCCTGAAGTAGCTTGCAGGCTTGTTTCTGGGAGGGCTCAGGCAGGGCAGAGACTAGCGTATTCAGTTGGGAGGAGATATTGTGGGAATACGCGGCGAAGTATGCTAGGTAATTGTTGATCTTGGCAGTTGCCGTCGAGATTGAATACATTTTCCTTCCAAGAGTATCTAACTTCCTGCCTTCCTTCTCAGGGGGTACCGGGTGGCGGGTCTGTTTGGTTTTAGAAGATGAATGCACTATCAGAGAATTCGGTGCTGGATGGCTAAATAAAAATTTCGAATCCGGTGCTTGGATCCTATAAAGGGATTCGATTCGTTTTGAAGTCGGGGGAATGGAGGCTGGGTTGTCCCAAGCTTCTTTGATGGCTTCTAGGTGTACCGGCAGCATCGGCAGAAAGGAACCAGCAGGTAAATCTGAGTGCACCAGGTCGTGTACCACGTCTGTCACCTTGGGTGCATCCGAAGTAAGAGTTACGTTAAGTGCAGAGGCCATATTGGCAATCAAGTCCAGGTATGTCTTTGCCCCTTCGGAAGGTGACAAATCCGCGGGCTTGGCGATATCTGAAGCAGGGGACCCAGGGGACATGGACTGTATCGAATCCGATGATTGAGCTTCGGATTCAGCATCAGAGTCAGGTTCGGGTTCAGGTAGGTCCGGTCTGGTTGGAGTCGTGCTTTTGGGTTCCACTGGAATCGCACCCCTAGGTTTAGAAGTCGAAGTGGAAGGAGTCGGAGACGGCTGTCTCGGTGGTTGCTTGCTCCGTTGGACAGGAGTCGCTTCCTTGGATGGGTTCATGTGATAATCGGTTCGGTACCGAGAATGATGGTATCCGCAGCATGCATGGGATTCGATGGAAGGAGACCTTGAAGCATAATGGCGTCGCCTCGGGGACATGGATGGGGACCGAGATCTCGGGTTGTAGCGATGGCGGTCCCTCCCTCTACTAGGGGATCTCTCCGGGAAACGCGCATGATGGTACCTATATCTCTCCATGCTGGGAGACCTGGCTGGGAACCGATGCGCATCGAAGTACCTGTAAGCATCATGTTTGTGCTGGATGGGATTCGACATATCGCGGAACGATCTAGGATTGATGTGGTGTCGAGTCCACTGTTGCGGGTCTCGAATCGGCTCCAGCGCAGGGTCTAGCATGGATCCATGCGGGGAAGGGGATCGGGACGGAATGGGAATAACTTCTTCCGTCTGCTGGTGCGGCGACTCCGTAGCCGGGGTGGTCACTTCCTGGGTGTCGGATCCGGGAGTGGAAGGCTCGCATTGCGTCTCAGGCTCATTCTGTTGTTCGGAGGATTTTCTCGAGTCCTTCGGAATCTTCGGGTCCTTCGGGTCTGTCGGTTTCCACGGAGCCTTCGGATCGGACGGTTTTCTCGAATCCTTCTGGCCCTTCGGGTCGGAATGCTTATGTTTCTTAGTGTGCTTCCCGCCCTTTGGTTTAGTCGCCGCGGCCGTTTGTTCTGACGTTCTCGCGCCGTCGCCGGCTTTCGCGGCATCGCCGGACTTATGCTTGCTGGGAGCAATGGCCACTGAAGCTGCCGACCTTGCGCCGTCCCCTTGGGGAGTCAGTAGGGGAGGCGACTTACTTGCTGACGAAGATTGCGACATATCAGGCTGGAGCACAGACTCCATTAAGTGGCTTCTGAGTCTAGCGGCTCTGTTTTTTCGCGCCTGTTTGCAAAATTGAAGGCAGTGCGCACAGGCGTCCACTTTATGGGATTCTCCCAAACAGAACAAGCAAAGCGAATGCCCGTCCGATGTAGGGATTTTCGCCCTACAGCGCGAGCACCTTTTGAAAGTTATTTTACTGTCCCTTCCTTCCATACGCCCGGGGGGGGGGGGGGTGGGGGAAGGGAGGTCTGAGGAAAAAACGGGGAAGATATTTATCTAAATCTTTTTTTTTTTTTTTTTTTTTTGAAGATAAGAATATGAAGAAATAGCGAAGGATGAAAGAAGAGGAAACTTGAGGAAAACGAAGGCTAGATATCTGAGGTAAGTGAGGAGCGCAACGAGGTAGGACTATCCCGGGCGGCGGTTGGAAAGAAACTGAGTGGGTTGGGCGCCTCCCTCGCGCTACAGGCATGCGCAGTGGATGCCTGCTCCCCAGAGCGGGAGGGAGTGCGCGCCAAAAATAACGCCTAGGCTAGCTATTTAAAATCTCCGAGGTAGGGTTCGTCCTGATAGGAAAACCCATGTGTGTGACTGCACAGAGACCACGAAGAAGATCAAGGAATAAACACATTCCTTCTGTCCCTGAGATACACGTTACCTAGCAGAGTAAGCTCTGTAGAGCAGGCTCAAATAATCCCTCGTTTCGTTTACCTGCCAGGTCACATGGTCTGAAGTAACATGGCTGCCACAGTGTGCAGCCCAGCGAGAGGGACGACCCTTAGCCAACTCTCCAGGGAAGCCCCAAAGCAGCATTTGGTCTCTGGGGTCACCAAATGCTGGGCAGCAGAAGACCTTGAGGCCCGGCTTCAAAACTAGGAAGGGGAACTGAGTGTCCTGTTCCTCTCAGTGGGAATCCCTCAAATGAGCAGGTGGTGGCAGTGAATATCCTGGTGGAAGAATTGTCCCTCCTGGAGATGGCAACCCATGGGTGGGAGTGGGCAGAACAGGGTCTGCAAGACAAGCGGGCCTGTTCTGTCATAGTCTTCAAGGTACCACTAGACTCTTGCTCATTTCTACTATTACACCGACAGTATTTATAATTTTTACTCTGTCTTTTCGCCAAAACGCATCTTACAACAAATGCGTAGGACTCAGAACGATTCCATTTTTTTTTTTTTTTTGCAAACTAGCAACAATCAAAATCATGGATCTTAAATTTGTGAAACAAATCACATCACAATACTGTGAAAAGTTTATAATTAACAGCAAGGCCAATTTCCTCGTCAGTTCCTCCAATGGCAAGCTGGTGCTAGGAATACAGGAAAAAGGGAAACTCAGAGGTCTAGATTTCTCTTCCCTTCAAGCCACTACTAGGGAAGAGACAGCCAATGAAGCTATTTTGCCAGGAAAGCAGAAACACAGGCTTTGTTTCCCCTACAGTCCTCACCTCTGAAACTTCGCTAGGAAGAAGGGAAGCTGAAAAGGGTCTGGAGGCAGGTCAGACGCTGCTTCCTGAACACAGCTTAGGCTGTGATAGCGTCTTCTCTCTGACACACGACTGCTGCTGAAAATGGCAGCCGCGTGCCTCACCCTTCTCAGCACCTCAAATGAGACATCATGGCACCGTGCTTCTGCCTGACCCAGCAATGCACAGCGAGCTGGCGGGGATGGAAGGGAACAAAAACCCCTCATGAGGAGTAAAACAGGGGTGTCAAACGTACGGCCCAGGAGATGGAACCGGCAAATCCAGGGTTCTTATCCAGCCCGCAAGTGACCGATGCAAGGGAGGGAAGTCAGGAGATTGGGGGGGGGGAGTGATGTCACACAGACACACGGTGTGACATGCGCGCGGTCAAAGCTGTGTGACATGCGCGCGGTCAAAGCTGTCAAGAAAAAGGGAATGGCTATGGGTGGATATGGTTATCCCTTGGGGAAAAACTAGTCTTGCATATGATTAAATACATTTATGGGGGCTTTTGTGGAATCCCCAGTAAAACAATTGCTTTTGCTCCTAGGAATCAATTACTTTTGTTTGAATTTTGAGTTTTTCCAAAGCAGCTGCGTGTTTCAAGCAGCTCACAGTTCCATCCTCTGAGATCCCGAACAGCCACTGACAGTCAGGAAAGAAAACACAAAACCAGGGGTGCTGACAGTCAAAAGGGAGCTCCAAACAGCTTGAGATCTGTTAAAAAGATGCTCCACCCAAATATTTAAGAGGGATCCTTGGGTGCGTGGCAAACATTGGGAAAGACCCTTTTCACGCCCGAGCCTCTGGGGAACTGCTGCCAATCAAACAGGCAAAGGATGCATGGGGTACAAAACCCCTCCCTAAGAACACAGACATGCTCTTATTCCTAACTGAGAACCAGTTTGGTGTAGCGGTTAAGTGCACGGACTCTTATCTGGGAGAACCGGGTTTGATTCCCCACTCTTCCACTTGCACCTGCTGGAATGGCCTTGGGTCAGTCATACCTCTCACAGTTGTCGTCCTTGAAAGGGCAGATTCTGGGAGAGCTCTCTCAGCCCCACCCACCTCACAGAGTGTCTGTTGTGGGGGAAGGAGATAAAGGAGATCGTAAGCTGCTCTGAGTCTCTGATTCAGAGAAAAGGGCGAGGTATAAATCTGCGGTCTTCTTGTAACTGCTACTGGGAGGGGGGGGGGAAGCATCCTCAAATTCAGGTGCTGTGGAGTGATCATATTGGCAGGCTGGGATTCAGGAGACCCAGGCTTGATCCCCCAACCTGGATGTGAAAGTTTGCTGGGAGACTTTGGGCTAGTCACACTCTCGCAACTTGACCGCTCTCACAAGGCCGTTGTGAGAACAAATTGGGAGAGGGGAGAAAGGTGGGTCATAAACAAAGTAAGCAGGTAAACTGGCCACATATGCAACATTATAAAATCTTGGGACTTTACTTCCTCATTCTAAAGGCCTCTCCAAGTTGCCACAGCTCTTGGCTTGAGCAATGGGGTCAAAGTCTGCTTCCATGTCCCCCTTTTTTTTTAAAGGGCTGCATTTTTGAAAAAAAGAAAAAGAAGGAAAACCGAACTGCCGGCCTAGATACCATTAAAAGAAGAGAGAGGGGGGTTTTTTAGTCACAACAAGAGGAGAAAGGAAAGCTGATCAGCACAATCTGGCTTGCTGGCATCCGTCGGCTTCTCCCAATTCAGTTTTAGGATCCGGTTTTCTTCGGGCTGCAACGGGACACCTGAATGAGAGCGGGCAAGCAGGAGATGAGAACTCGCATTAAAAACCCCAAAAGGGCTCCTGGAACAGAGGGAGCATTCAAAAAGAAAAGAAAAACCTGATCTTTGTGCAAAAGAAGCTGTTCTACCTGCCTTGTGAATGGAGGGGGCTTGGCGGCTGTCTCCTTATGCGGGAAGGAGGCATGGCTCTCAAGCGGGACTCGCACCTTTGCCCTTCAATGTCAGCTGCACCTGCGTCTCCTCTTTTCTGCAGCAATTTAGTCAAGATCCCCTTGAGCGAACTACTGCTACTGCACTGGGATGGAGACACGAAGTGAAATGCTGTAGAAGCCTCAGAAAGAGCAGGGCCTCGCACAGCTCCAGTGACCCACATATCACTGCTTCCTTTTCAGAAGGCTGTGACAGAAAGCTCCAGTTCTCCACTGACGCTTTCTGGGTCCCCCCCCCCACCTTCTTCCAAAAGACTAGGACTCGAGGGCGTCCAATGACGCTGATAGGCAGTAGATTCAGGGCAGATAAAAGGAAATACTATTTTATAGAGCGAGTGATTAAAATCTGAAAATTCACTGCCACAGGACATCATGATAGCGTTAAAGCGGGATTAGACAGATTTATGGAGGAGAGGTCTATCCAGTGACTACTAGCCACGGGGACTGAGAAGAGCCTCCATGTTCCCAGGCAGTCAACCTCTGAATCCCAGTGTCAGGAGGCAACATCAGCGGAAAGCCTCGGCCTCTGTGCCCCGTTGAAGGCCCTCCAGAGGAACTGGTTGGTCACTGTGCAAGACAGGATGCTGGAGGAGATGTACCAGCAGTCTGACCCAGCAGGTTATGTACTTATGCTGTCTCCCAGAGCTCAGGGCGGAAGAAGCCTTAGGAAAAAGTAACTCCTGCGTGGCTTTGTCCAGGCAACCGGACAGAGAGTGGCACAGACGGAAGTGTACGTGTGTCTTCTTTCAAACAACTAATACAGGAAAGGTTTAGAGGCAAGCAGACTAGCAAAGTCTGGTGCCCATTCTGGAAGCAGAGAAAGGCGATGCAGGCAAACTGTCTGGACCCCATGCAATTGGGAGCAGGGTTCCTCAAACTGAGAGCCAGTCTGGTGTAGCCGTTAAGTGCGCGGACTCTTATCTGGGAGAACTGGGTCTGATTCCCCACTCCTCCACTTACAGCTGCTGGAATAGCCTTGGGTCAGCCATAGCTCTGGCAGAGG